>NC_134206.1:95965156-96274531 GCF_965140235.1 Caretta caretta | reverse complement strand
ACACAGTTAGCAACAGTGCTGGAGTTCCTACAAAGCAGTGTCGGCAGGCAGGGCAGTGGAAGGCTCTGGAGATCAGCAGGAGGCAAAGGGCCCGGTGGTAGTGGGGAGAGCTGGGAGGAAGACAGGACAGTGGGGGAATCTGGGAAAGGATCAGGGGATTATGGGGTGACTCCTCACAGAGCCTGTCCCATCACCAGCTCCTACCTACCTGTGACTAGTTCCGGCTCCCTGCGAAGGATTCTGCTGTGGCCTTGCTACCCAGCTCCCAACATTGCCCGGCTCTGGGTCTGCCTCTTCCCTGGGTTCCCAGCAGCTTTGGGCCCAGCACCCCCTGACCAGGTCTGGGCTTTGGTGTGGTTATAGAGTTCTTGGTTCTCCACAGTTATCAGAAGACCAGGATGTGTTGCAGCAGCAAGGAGCATAATAAAATCGGGGAAACTTTCTGGTTAGGGAGTTGTCTAGATGCTGCTTAAAGCATGGGCTCTTTGTGTCTATGTTCTCACACTACATAGTGTCAGAAGTGAGTGAATTCCTCTCTCTAAAGAAGAAGTTAAGGAAAGAAAAGAGATCCCCAGACTGCTGAAGTGGTGAGTGAGTGGAAAATGTAGAAAATCAGGGAGGAGACCTATGAAAGCTGCAGCCCGAAGGAGTCAGAGCCCTGTCTCAGCACCACAGTGGTGCCCACAGCACAAATGGCTTTGCTAGAGAAGTTTGATTTTGGCAACTCATGTAGCTGGCCCTGCTGGATTTTTAGATTTGAGTGGTTCTAGAAGGCTCCTGGTTTAAACAGAGAAAGTACAAAAATACCTCATGAATGCCCCGCTATTTGCCATGGGTAGTGCTGCTGATGATATCTTATGTGCCCTACCCCTCACTCATGAGGAAAAGAAAGAATACTCCAAAGAGACAGAATTTTTCCATGAGTTCCATTTCATACAAAGACAGAATATCGTACACCTCTACCCCGATATAACACGATCTGATACAACACGAATTCGGATATAACACGGTAAAGCAAAAACAGTTTTCTGTCTTGTCTACAACATACAGTACTTTTATTCTGTTTAATCCCAGTTTATACATTTAATGATTACCGCGTACATATTCAGTATGTATGTTTTTACAATCCTGCCTTCAACTGAAAGTTGAAACACAAGGCCGAGCACATTTACAAGCATTTTTAAATCACTCCGATCTTCATTGCATAAAAAATAGTCTTGTCTGCAAGTCTTAATTAAAGTTATAACATTCACAGTTTAAATCCGTTGATAGTTTAAAACCATTGAAAGTTTACATTTGTTTTGCGGACAACAAAACCATGTGCGAAGTGGTAGCTAATTTTCAACGGCCGTTATAATAAAACGGCCTTTGTATTTATAACCATGATTAATTTATCAAAAAGGAGAGTTCAGTCTAACTTCATCATTGACTAACCTGCTGCCGCCTTGCCAGTTTAAAGTTGTTACAAAACCATCCGTGGTTGGCACCTCGGCTCTTAAAATGTGGCTTGTATCAAATAACATACATACAGTACATTGTCCGTACAAATGTGCATGTATCAAAGTGGTGGAATGAATGAGAAGGCAGGGGTAAACGTATGTTGCCTGCCCATGGTCCCATTAGGTGTTCTCCTCTCTCCCGCCTATTTTAATCTCGCTTCTAAATTGTGTGCAGTGTAGACTAAGCTTAAATTGTCTCACTTGTAGTTTGGAAACATTGTAACTCTCCGCTGACATTTTCTAAACAATTAAAAAAATTGTTAACATTAATATTAAAATACCATTGACGTGATGGCAAGTAGTTCACAGCCATGGAAACGAAAGGCATGGACAGTCAAATTAAAACTGGAAGCTTTGGACATACTGAAATCAGAAATGAGCCAAGCGAAGGTCTCAAAAGAACTAGGAGTGGGGGAATCAACATTAAGAGGGTGGATCAAAGATGAGGAAAAATTACGATCAATGCTAGTTGAACTGGATGAAACTGAAGGCCTGGAAAGGAAGCACATAAAAACTGCCCAGGATAACTAACTAGACAGAGCAGTCTTTATGTGGTTTACCCAAAACCACTCCGACGACATGCTAATTTCTGGTGACATTATAAGGAAACAAGCGGAGAAATTAAAGAAGGATCTCGATTTTAGACGCTTGGGAGAGGACGCTTCTGCACATCAAGGTAACGAATTTCAAGCTAGCAGTGGATGGCTTAATTGTTTTAAAAAATGTCATAGCATTCGGCAAGTCACAATTTCAGGAGAGACGCACTCCGCAGATATAAAAGTTTGCGACGAATACCCGCTAAAGTTACAAGAGATCATCATCGAGGGTGACGATGCTCCAGAGCAAATCTATAATACTGATGAAACCTGCTTATGTTACCGTATGCTGCCGGATAGAACATTTGCTTCTAGGACCGAAGAACAAAAGGCCGAAGGTTTTAAGGTGATAAAAGAGAGAGTGACAATACTTTTCTGCGTGAATAAAACTGGTTCACATAAACTTAAACCTCTGTGCATAGGCAAATCCAGGTCACCTAGGTCTTTCCACCATAAGAATGTGGATTCACTTTCATTCATTTATCGCCATTCAAAAAATGCCTGGATGACATCGGATATTTTTGAGGAATGGTTTAATAAATATTTTGTACCAGCTGTCCAAAGCCACCTATGCAGACAAAACCTGGAGCTAAAGGCATTGCTCCCACTTGTCAATTGTCCTGCCCACCCCCCAGCTGAGACCTTAACCAGCAAAGATGGGAAGATAAAGGTGAGCTACCTTCCTAAGAAAACATCATCCAAAATACAGCCCCGCAATTAAGGGATTATAGCCACATTTAAAATGAATGATCATAAAGCCTTAGTAAAAATAATTGTTGAAGACAACAGTAGCATAACGGATGTAATCAAGAAATTGAATTTGCTGGATGTATTTAACTTAGGCGAGACAGCTTGGCTAGGAATCACTCCGTCAATGATAGAGAAATGTTGGCATCGAGGTCTCAAAAGTGCTTTTGTCACTGAAACCGACGACAACCAAGATGAGGAAGAAGACGAAGGTGAGAACTTTGAAGGTTTTACGGAAGAAGAGGCCATGGAGGTAGAACAAGTCTACAGGGAACTTATGGCTCAAAGTGAGATAGCTGAGGTTCAAGAGTGGATGGAGGTGGATGCTATGTGTTCAACCTATGAATGACTTACAAACGTAGATATAATTCATAATGTTGCCCCTCAACCACCTGGTGCCTCAGAAAATGTGTCTAACCCTGAGGATAGTGACGAAGAACCCTCGGAGCCACCGCCCAAAGCTGCTGATGCGGTTGTAGGGTTAGAGATTGGTCTTAAGTGGCTAGAAAGCCAGGATGTGGATAGACTGCAAATACTGCAGTTAAAATCCATAACTGACCTGGCGAAGAAGAAGGCTCGCAGTAGCATGAAGCAACAGAGTATAACAAGTTTTTTTTTAAATTAAAAAAATGTTAAGGGATGCATCTTAAATAAGAAAGCATCTTGTACACCAAAAGAAGGTATTTACCATTTTATCAATGTCTCTAAAACTTGATTACTTTACCTTTTGTAGCTTCATTTTAACCTTTTCTAAAAGTAAAAACTCCTATCTCCAAAATGTTTTCAAACTATTTAATAGTAAACAGTTCATATTACTTAACAATCTAAGTACAACATAGTAGGCTAAGTGACAAAGTAGCCCACCTTCCTTATTTGCTAAAATACCAAAATCCTTTTTTACAACAATTTGTAAGGATGTGTAATTAAAGGCATTTTCTGATATTTTATGTGAATTTTGCATTTTCCTAAGCATTACATGCAGACCAAACAATTGATGTATGATGAAACCTAGCCCACATGGTTGCATTTAGCAGTGTTTAGTACCTGTGTTGTTAATACACTGTATCTTTTAAGTAAACTTATAAAATAATTGTTGTAATTAAAGAAAGGAGATACAATTTAACCATTGTAGAACAGATCTATTTACTGCATACACCGCGTTCGTTCTAACAAAAATGATTTGCTGACTATTAATAATGGAAATGCTCGAGGCCAAAGCAAGTTCCATATAATGCGGTTTCACCTATAACACGGTTAGATTTTTTGGCTCCCTAGGACCGCGTTATATCGGGGTAGAGGTGTATATGAAAAGGCCAACTTTAATAGGAGGCACCAGGAATAAAGGGAAACAGCTGAGACTTTTATTACTGCAGTTCATAGTCTTGCTGAACATTGCAAACATTGAATATTAAAAGAAAACCTAATAAGAGATAGGACAGCCATTGGTAGACACCAGTTTATCAGGAAAGCTTCAGACAGATCCAGATCTCCCACTAGCAAAAGTTATAACAGAAGTGAGAATCCAAGAAACCATAAAAAGTTGGCATTGTGACTTACATGCTAGCAGCATAGGGGAGACTGCATCAGACAATATTGATCAGTAAAGAGAAGAGACATATATGGGAAAGGAGCAGTCAGAACAAATCTACAACACAAGAACAGTGCACAGTTAGAAAATGTAACCTTAACAAGAGAGAAGCTTGGAAAAGATGTGGCAAGACACCAAGCCACAGCTGGCAACAAAGAGGCAAAAGGTAGGAAACGCCAAAAAATGGGACACTTTGCAGTAACATGCAGGTCACCAAGAGCAGTGGAAACAACCAAGGAGGCAGTGTTATCATCCAATGACCATGAATCAGTACTTGTAGGGACTATATCTTTAGTAGAACAGACCTCATTTTGGTACATAAGCATAAATATAAACTGTCAAAACCTTAAATTTAAAATTGATATTGGGGGCAGCAGTCACTGGAATTCAAATAAATCAATATTATAAATTGATCCCAGGATGAAGATCTGCAAAGACCAAATAAGAATCTGCAAGTGGCTAATAACACGACACTGGATGTTTGTGGCCCATTCCTTGGGAAACTGCAGAAAGGACAGAAAGTTCTTCAAGAAATAATAGATGTAATGCCAGAATTGACAACTCCCCTACTAGGGTTGACAGCAAGGACTACACCCTGGTAGAGAAACTGGAATGCATTAATGGAAAAAAGCAAACTATACAAGAGCAATATCCACATGTCTTCACAGGGCTAGGAAAGTGATCACAGGAGTACAGAATAAAAACTGGTACCATCAGCAACTCCCTTTGTTCTCACAGTCCCATGCTGCATTCCCTATACCCCTGCTAGGGATAATCAAAGAATAACGAAAGGGAATGGAAGATATGAGGGTTATTTCCTAAATAGAGGAACCCACCGACTGATGTGCAGGGATGATTGCAGTACCAAAACCCAGTGGCAAGTTGATGGCATCCAGATACTTCCGTCCCCACCCCTCGTGAACTTCCAAAAAAGTCAATGCAAATGACTGTCAATCATTTTCTTATTAGAGTTCAAGAAAGCTACAGAGGAATGAATATGCTAATAACACAGAGCATTCCTAATCAATGAACTTGAATGCTGCTTGATGAGTATTCATTGTCTGATCATGCACAAGTACTTGCACAGGTTCCCACAAGCATGTGTGTGATCTTACTGCAAGAATGTCTTTCATGAACTGATGACTAAGGTGGAGAAACAGCCAGGCAACGCTAAACATAGGGAAATGTTGATTAGTTTTGTAAGTTTTAGTTTAAATCCCAAAACACAAAACAAACACATTCAAACATTCCTTCTTAGCTACATCTACACTTTTCAGTTGTTACCTTTCCTAGAAAAATTTCAGAGGTTAGCAGGCCCTTCCATAGGTCTCTTTGTCAGTCTTGCTCTGCTGCTAAGCAATTTTACAACTAGGTACAGTGAAGAAATGAAATGGAGAGGCATGGAGGTCCAAGTTTATATGAAAACAAGATGGAAAATGAAGCACTAGACCAGCCAAAATAGATAACAAGGAGGCCTGCTGAATGTTTGATGTTCTGCATGCCAAAAGAAATGGAAGCCTTAATTATGATTCATTAAGTCATTAATATTTTTTTTTGCAATGAGAGTTAATGGAATAATGATTTTTAATCAAGCTGGGATGATTCCTGAAGCACCTAAACAAAAATAGTTAGTGCTCAAGAGGCATAATGCAAAAAGGGAGCTTCAAAAATGGTGAGCGTTGCTGAAATGAAGGGCTGGATGTTCAAAAAGTGCATATCGGGGTTGCAGTTTGGAGCAGAATAGCAGAATGCACAAAAATGTCCACTCAAAGAACCAGAATTACTTGCAGAAAAATAATTGAAAATGCCCACTGCAACTAAAAATAAGGGGCCTGATTCTCCTCTCACTAACCTGATTTTTTATACCAGTCTAATCCAAAATTCAAAATATGATCTTTTCTCCATATACCTATTAGGAGAATAAAAAACATTTTCATTCTTGTTTCTTTCTCTCTCTCTCTCTTTTCGTCTGTAACATGTGGAGCTTCAAGAACGGTGGTGACTGTATGTGGTTACTGCACCCTTAAGGGCTATAATAAACTGTGATGGAATCTGAAAACTTGTCAGAGTGTATAGGCTGCAGCCTGAGCTTTCCTTGAGACTGAATAAGAACTGGAGTGGACCAGTTGCAACTTATAACAAAGGCTGTGCTAGTCTGATACATTTCAGTTTTCATTTTGTTTTCTTGTTATTCTCATTCAATAAAAGTCAGTGTAGGTAATTAAAAAGGCCTGGCTGGCTTATTTGGATGTAGACACAACATTTTCCAAAGCAAGATATGATTAAAACATATGAGATAGCTGGGAAGATTTGTATAGGAAGATTCAACAGCCCACTCATATTTAGAACGTGAAATATAAATCTAATCTGGGGCTCTTTCCTCTAAATTTTTTTTAAGTCTTAATATGCATGTGCCATAATGGAGCTTGTACTATAGAATTTACATTGTTTTATTCATTTTCTCTCTCTCTTTGGTTTTGCTTTATGTATTTTAACAGTTTGTTTGGTGGATGACTCTTTGGCATTGTAATAATTGAGTATTGTTCTGGAAGTTGTTCTTTTTTGGGGGAAGGGGCATATCTGTTTCCCTTGGTGTCCAGATATTTTTTTTTAACTCCTTGGTTCAACATATATACTCATTATTTTTAAGCTATTCTGGATTTCAGGAAACTGTGCTCTTCTCTTCCTGGACTCCATCAGAGACTCAGAACTGTAATTATCAGAGAGGTACGTGTGTACTTTCATTTACCTGACCACTAAGTGGAGACACTGCACATCACGTGTTTCCAAGAAAATCAGTAAAATTAAGGCTGGAAATTAAGACAAAGGACAACAAAACAAGGCCCATTGGAATCAAAGGTCAGCCAGAGACAATTAAGAGCTAGGAGTAAGTGGATTCAACCATGCAGGAAAGTCAGAACTGCACTTCACAAGAAACATTTCAAATTTACTGTTCATTCTCCGAGAATCTGCTCTGGAAAATGATCCTCTCTCCCTAATTCCCAAAGAAAATAATCCTAAACCAAAGCACTAACCATGCAGATTACAGTTTACACTGACTAATAGCAAATTTCAAATTGGGAAATATTGGAAGGAAGCACTTTTCTTTTGTGCCAAGTGATTCTCTCTGCAGCTAACTGGGACAGCAATGTTCCCAGTTCGGATGATGGACAGTGACTAGGCTACAGCGACAGAACTCTGAGATATTCTAGGTGCAGCGCACAAGCAGAACTTCCTAGACCACAGGTTGAAGTTACTGAACAACCACATCTATTATTTTAAACATGTACAACTACTCAGGGCCCCGACAAATATTGCTTAGCACACATACTTTAAGGCTCGGGTCACTCTCACACTAATGGGCGGTGTTTGTATCACAATCCCCTACCTCACCCTTTCAGGGATCTTAGGGTGGGAGGACTTTAAATTGCAGTCACAGTTCCATAGAAATCCCATACACGGAGGGTGCCAAACATATGGGCTATTATCTCTTCTTTGTTTCTTTTTCAACGATGCTGAGCATCCACAGCTACTACCGTTTCAGTGGGAGCTGCAGGTGCTCAGTAGTTCTGAAAAGCCGGTGGTAGTGAAGTTAAGATTTAAAAGTGATGGTATATAAAATTTATGACTGCATCAAAACACTTTTTTGTTCGTTTGATTTTGTTTACAGAAGGAATAAATGAAGAGCCTGAAAATAATCACAGACTACCCATATGTCAGCAATCCAATTTACAAGAGCTCCCCTAAATTAAACCTCAATTAGGTCAAATCCTCCTCCCCCGTGACTGAAATAATGATATTTGTGAACTTCTAATATTATAATGTAACTCACATAAAACAAACTGTACCATATATATACAGAGAGAGAGAGAGAGAGAGAGAGAGAGAGGACAGCTGTAAAATATTGCCCAACTGATTGAAAAGTTACCAAGAATGTGATTCTAATGTCACATACTGAGGATATTATTACCCAATACTGCTATCCCAACTGCAATGTTCTATACAGCTATTACTTTGAAAATTATAGCCACCATTTTTTTTTTTTTTACATTTTCACCAAACAGGTAAAAAATACTTCTCTGTCCACATTGGCCATCCTGTTTGAAAGCAGAGTGCATTGGAATACATGAAGGATCTAGCACCTGTTTTCAAGTACCTTTGCTTTACTTTCCAGGCAACAGTGCCAATTTATTTTGGGTCACATGATTATTCTTCAACCAATCAGATCAAGAAACATAGCCAAGTGGAATAAATAATTTGTAATTGAGTAAAACTGCCATGCCAGTAGCATACTGTTACCCCATGGATCACTTGGTAACATGGGCACAAGCAAAGAATGTGTTTTTATAAAGCTAAATGTATTGTATACATGAATACAGAACGTAATTACACATAGGGGACTCCCTCCTGGGAAGCAGAAATTCTGGAAAAGATTTGGAGGTCATGGTAAAATACCAGCTGCACATTAGGTCCCCCATGCAAGTCTATGGCCAAAAGGGCTGATGCAATCCTTGAATGCATAAATAGGAGAATCTCCAGTAGGAGTAGACAAGTTATTTTACCTCTGTATTTGGCACTGGTGCAAATGGTTCTGGAATACTGTGTCCAGTTCGGGTACCCACAGCTCAAAAAGGATGTTGATAAATTGGAGAGGGTTCAGAGAAGAGCAATGGGAATGATGGAAGAATTAGAAAATATACATTACAGTGAAAGACTAAAGGAGACCAGTCTATTTAGCTTAAAGAAAACATTAAGGGGTGATTTGATTACAGCCTAAGTTCCTGCATTGGGAACAAATATTTGATAACTGACTCTTCAATCGAGCAGACAAAGGAATACAATGGTTCTCAACCAGGGGACTGAGGCCCACTGGGGGACCACAAGCCGTTTCAAAAGGTCCACCAAGCAGGGCCACTCGAAGCCCTGAGCCCAGGTGCCTCACGGGGCTCCTGAGCCCCAGCCCCAAGGGGGCAGCAGCAGATCCAGGCACTGGAGCTATTCTCCTCTGCCCCACTGCTGCAGCCAGGAGACTAAGGGGTGGGAGGGAGGAGAGACAGATGGTTCTCCCTTCCAGCACCCAGAGGGATTTGGCAGAGTATGGCATGACATTTATTGGATACTTACTAGCCAGCAATTGATAGGATAAATGGACCCTTGAAACGGGTCCACGGATAACACTGGTAAGAATCCCTGCATCTCCACCTCCCATTCCCTATGATCCATATCAGGTTTTGGCTAATAGGTTTAGTTCTCTGCTCATGAGGCATTTGGTAAAATTTTCAAGCCCTAGGTAGGTGTGAGTGAGCAGGTGGATCGAAATGATTGATTAGACAAATTAGAAGTACAGTTTTGTATTCATGGAGCGAAGGAGAGATTTTGGACGGAGAAGTGGAACACTAAAGTAGAAACAGAAAATACAGGGGAGGAGATACATTATAGAGCACATTATAAGGAAAGAGAAATATCAGATGTGGGGGAGAGTAAGGAGAAAAAAGTAACCAAGGGAGGACAACACAGGGAAAAAATACAGAATCCAGGAAGAGAAAGAAGATGTAACAAAATCAAGTTAGATATCATTGAATAGAAAGTTGATTGACAATAAATATCAGTTAGCTAGGGTACACGCAAAAAGAAAAGGAGTACTTGTGGCACCTTAGAGACTAACCAATTTATTTGAGCATAAGCTTTCGTGAGCTACAGCTCACTTCATCGGATAGGGTACACGGTATGCAGTGCACATCTGCTTTAATCTTTTAAATGGCCATGAGTGTTTTTGGGATGGTACAATGTGTGGGTAACAGCCCAGCTAGTTTTTACTATAGCTAGATAGCTTTGAATTGGTTATTGGCTATATTTCAACCCCCGACAGTGGATATTCTTATCCACTGCAGAGAGCTTTCTTCAGTCAAAAGGACAATAATTTCCTTTTAAAACTAAAAGCGCTCTCCCCATAACTCAAAAATGACAAATTCTCCCACATATTCTTATTCTCTAACACAGGGGTTCCCTGTTTACTTATTGTCTTTATCTACAAATTAATGCCCATAAATTATAGAAGCCCCTGATGACAGCAGCTGGCGAAGAAGTCCCTTCAACCTTCACATGCACAGTATTATTATTACTACTATTATTTATAGTTTATAGTTTATTTATAGCAGTGCTGCTTATGCATGTCATATATGCCGAATCACAGAAACCTTATGTGTGGGTGCTCAGAAAGATAAATATTATAGTAACAGATTCCTATACGTAAACTCAATGACATAACTCACTGACAGCAGCTGTGGAAGCCTCCCTACTAGCTTTTTGTGAAATTTTCTTCCTATGTCCATTCATTGGATTTGTTGGTCTATAGCTTACACTGAAAGGCCCATTTATCATCTCAGGTCTTTGGAGAGCACAGGGATTCATAAAATGCGGAGAGCTTTTGTTCTGAAGAAGTTGTGGTTTCTGAGTTGGGAGGTTTTTGGAAAGTCTTGGGTCAGAGGCATTTCTGTAATTTTGCTCTCTCATAAGAACCAAAGTCCAATTCCAATTACCCAAATTAGAATAATATCCACTGTGCTCTGCTGCTACCACAGCTGCCAGGTCATCAGGACAAAGTTATTCTGGTGGTGTCCATGTAGGGACTTTCCTCTCGTAATTATAAGGGGATCAAATCCTATCTTTTTGGGCAATCCATTTCTCCTGCCACTGTTCCCGCTTTTTCACTGGGTTGCTGTTATCCAGTAAAAACAATGGGATATTATGAAGAACAAACTTTACCCTTCCCAACTGGGTTCACATAGATATGTCCACCTCACAGTTATGGTGTGTCAACAATTATGGCAAATGATGATGGGTGACAACAAACTAAAGACCAGTAAATTCAGAACAATGCCCTTTGTAGATTGTGTGTGTGTAATACTTATCTATCTCAGATACAGATATATAAAATGTATGGAATGGTTACAATCCTACTGTAGATTTACTATATTTTGTAAAAAAAAAAAAGACGTTTTTACATTCTTTTTAAGCATATAGGAGAAATCATCACAATTAACTTGGCTGTGAAAGTGATGAACTATCCAACAAATGTAGTAAAATAATAGAAATGTTTAAGGTGATATTACTGTATCTGAGAAGGAAAATCAAGAAGGCAGCTAAAATTATTCCAGATTCACTGCTCCCATATTTCCCATGTTTGGCTCAGGCACAGGGACACAGCTTCAGCATTTGGCAGCTCTAGGCACAGCAGAGATTCTTTGCTGAATGACGTCTGTGTTCAAGCCAAGCACATTGTGAAAAGCCTACCAACAATGATACTGGACACCCTCTTATTTCTTTCTTGTCTCCGTGCCTCTTTCTCAACACAATTTGGCAGACGATCCATACCACTTCAGGAGCCCCTGAAGTCATTAAGACGACCTACCACTTCTGCTTTTTTCTCAAAGGTCAGCCTTTGAAATGAGCGCACACTCCCTATTTTCTGAAATATTACAACATAAAGTGCCAGATTCACTACAGCCTACTGTTCCAGTGCCCAGTCTGTTGTCCCAGTTCTCTTCATAGTGAAAAGTCTTCTGTGGGGAGGATGTGGGATTGCAAGGTAGCTGCAACATCCCCATCTCCACAGGGTCTACAGGGAGCCCCAAATGTAGCTGTGCTGGCTGAGGACTGAGCTAGCAAAGGCCATTGGGAGGATTCAGCAAAAAGAAAAGGAGGACTTGTGGCACCTTAGAGACTAACCAATTTATTTGAGCATGAGCTTAAGCTCACTTCATCAGACGCATCTCTAAGGTGCCACAAGTCCTCCTTTTCTTTTTGCAAATACAGACTAACACGGCTGCTACTCTGAAACCTGTTCATTCAGTACAGCTTTTCCTGCCTCTGGAGCCCCCAGTGGAAACAGGTGACAAACTCTCATGCTTCAGGGCATAAAACAAACTAACTAAAGGGGGCCAGGAAAGAACTTTCTCTAAGGGCAAGTTATTCCTTAACAACCTACTGCAAGGTTTCTGGCACCTTCCTTTGGAGCATCTGGTACCAGCTACAGCTGGAGACAGGATGCTGGATTAGATGGATAAGTTATCTGATCTAGTATGACAATTCACATGTCCTTAAATACTTGGCTTCAGTTTTTGTTTGTGAATGAGTGTTCCTTCAGTTGTTAAAACAGGGCACAATCTTCTTATCCTTTTATTACAGGATAGTGCTGGACACAAAGGGCAAAATTCTAGCAGGTGGCTTATGGGGAGGGGAAGGAGAAAGGACAGAAGGATCTTTCCTCCCTGAGCAGTGCAGCCAAAGAGGAGAAGGACAGAAGGCAGGCCTAGTGTTTCCTTATTTAATAGTAAATGATACCTGGCATCAGAGGCACCACTGGAGGGTTTGATGTGAATTTTAAGCTATTTTCCTCTCCCCCATTTAAAAATAAAACATTGTAACTTATGCCAGAGCACATGCACAAGTGTTCAGCGGGCTCCACACCTCCACTCTACTTGTAGCATAATCCCAGGCAAAATATATTGGCAAATATGTGCTCACTGCTTTCAGCAGCAGCTGCCAGCGGCACTCCAGAGATTCATCAGGGTGAGAGCCAAGTGGTCAGCGCATCCAGTTAAAGGCTTTAAAAACCGACTGTGCCAATTTATAATCAACCTGAAAGGATAAGGATCAATTATTAGCATGGCAGCGCCTGTGCTAAGACTCTGAGCATGCCCAGGGTGAACTAGATGCTTTGCAGAAACTTGAGCAGACTTAGTCTGAGTTCTTGCGCAGTTAACAGACATGCTGCACTTGCTCTTTGACAAACCCGTCCCTTGAATGCTTACTAAACATTACACAGTCCGTCGCTTCATAAGCAGCTCATGAAAAGAACATAGCCTGGGCAAAATATGAGAAAGCAAATACACGGCTGCATTCTGAACAAGCTGAGAGCAAGGGAGAAGTCTGGCCCTGAGTCCTACTAAAATGGAATTAAAATGTGATCCCAACAGCATGTACTGCTGTTTGTGAGACTGTCACTGGATAAAGAGGAACACAGCCTACACAGATTGGGCACCTGGAAAAGGACTGGGTCAAAATGAAAACCAGGAATCTTAATCTGGTTTGTTAACTCCTAACTAACCCCTTAAATAAGGAGAGACATGAAGGTGCTGTATTGGCAATTGCAACACACCAGCAAAACTTCTGTTTCCCCAGCTGATGACAAGTTACTTTTGAGGCATCCAACTAGCAAGATTGTCCAAGACCCTCTGTAGGAGACAGACCAAATCTGCATGGGGCAAGAGGCAAAGAGTGTGCACAGTTGGCATACTGATTATTCTTTCAGACGTGTTTTCTGGTGATCTCTACTTCAAAGCAGCCTGAAAAAGACTGCACTGTTGAAAAGACATGATTTCAGCAATTAAATCCTCCAATACTGAGTAGTTTTCTCTTTATCAGGGGTCAGTTAGGAGGAGGGAATGTAACCTAGCTTTCATCCTCTTATCTGAACAGGATGCAATATTGACTGCTGAGGACTACAGGTTTTATATCAACAAGCTTGTGTTTATGTGGTCCCTTACCTCACTGTGCAATCAGAGCTCGGTTAGATAGAAAGATAAAATAAATGGATGGGACTTGAATAATTAATACCCTGAAACAGGAGTCCATGTTTTTACAAACCACATGGTACTAATTTTAAATAAAAGGAATGCGAATAGTCTTAAAAAGAGAACTTTGGGAGTCTTTTAAGGGTTCCAAGTGAATGATTTGAACATCTGGCTACTGCAGCCTATGTTTTACAAGGGAGGATTAGGTTAAACAAACCTGTCTCTGCAGTATGGAGCACCATGAACAGAGTCAGCATAGTGCACACCTGAGCCAGAACTACTATTCGAAAGATAATTTCTTGAGAGGTTCATACGTTAATAGAGACATAAAAAAACGAAAAGCAAATACCAGAGCTTAAGTCTTTAATAAAGGCAAAAAGACATCTAGAGGTGATCAATGAGGCAGCAGCAAAAGCCTAATCCTGACTGAAGAGACAAAATCCTTCCTCCCCCTGCCACTCACTAGTCACGTCAGTCTTTGGAAACTTCTTCCTAATTGCAATGTGTGGTATGTGGGCATCACTGACGACAATAAGAGTATTCACTTAACCATGTTCAGTCTTCTTCAAGGACTGTGTGATCGCAAACCTAACTGATGAACATCTATAGAATATATATATTCTGAAGGAAGGCATTCCTTCCTACATATCTATCTATCTTTGGGTTTTGTACTTATGCCTCTTACCAAAGTATTTGGTTAGCTTTAAAAAAAAAGAGAAAATCTGTAGCAGTGATCTGGTAAAGATTAAAGTCCTTTTCAAAGGAAAGTTTGGCCACACTCAGAAAAATGCCAGAATCCTCTTGCCAGGCTGCCTCATAGCTTCTAAAAGTATACACAAGTTCACTTCAGCAATGAGAGTTTCTTTAAGGAGCATTCTGTTCTGTATTTGTGAGGAAATATTGTTTCTCTTTTCTATGTCGAGATTCCATTTACTGCCTTATGTGTATGGTATGAAGTTGAACGAGGAGATATTGAACACAAATTCCCAGCAGAAGAGCAGCGCTTGCGAGTCCTTCTGAAGTAGTTCCACAAAAAGCCCACTTTCCACCCTTACCCCAATTACAGTTACACATCAAAAGAGACAACAAGTGCATCTGGAGAAAGAATTATGTGGCCCATTTGAGCCCTACGGTGAATTGTTCTGTAGGGCATAGAAATCATAACCGCAGCCTTATGCATTGCAGAAGGAGGCAAATCAATCCTGCAGAATAAGGCCCTAAGGTTATGAATTTAAAATGTTCAGGATAAACCTAATACATCATTCCCAGCCTTTTGATTATATATATTGTTGATTGACTTGCACTATTAAACTGAAATGCAGCAGAGACAGTTGTGTTATGAATTAAGAGTAACAAGTCAATAACAGGTATATAAATGCGTCATATCCCATCCAAATCAATGTTAACCCCTTCCCCATTATTTAGTTCTAGAGATCTCCAAACATTTTTTTTTCAATGAAACAGTGATAAGCAATGCACAACAAAATGAATGCCCTAATTTATCTAATGTCATTTTAATGGATTCAATTTACTTTTTTCTTAAACAAGTGTCAAGTTCAATTGAAGATGATAAGTCTTGGCTATTATTGTAAATATATCTTTTGTACTCAAAATGCTAATCAGGCTTATTTTCTGCTTGGTTCTATTAGCTACTACTTCAAAGCAGAGCTTCTAAGATTTAAAGACATTTTTGAATAATCAAGACCTCCCTGTGGCACTGGAAATTAAACTCACTCTTTCTTTTCCTCTTTTGCAGATTACTTATTCCATTAGGAGTAATTTACTCTAATTAGGGGTTGTGTATTCTGAAACTATAACCATTTCTCCTGGACAAATTAAGTGATATTGTGAAGTTGTTTGCTATCCCCTTATCAACTTCATAAGCAAACTTTAAACCTGAATAAATTACACCTAGAGACACAGCATTTGTCACACTGAATCAGGCAATTGGTCTATCAAAGTGCCCTGCCTGCCACCGGCAATGAGCAAATGCCTCATGCTTTAGAGCAAGGCAGAGAAAAATAAAAATCCATCCTATACCCAAGGCAGTGATGTAGATAAGGAGGAAATTCACTCCTGACCTCTGCAGGAAATGACTGTATTCCCTGAAACATGTGATTTTATTATCTTATTTTCCCTTTAGCTTGCTTTCCTACAAATGTAATGGACATCAAATTATCCAGCCTTTTTATATTTCTACATGCCAGCATTGATATTTAATGTACCCTCCTCAGGCAGAGAATTTCATGAGCTGATTATGCCAGATCCTGCACCACCACTGACAATGGAGCTTTACCATTTACTTCAGTGGTGGAGTATCAAGCCCACTGTGAACTACTACAGTATTTCCCTTTTTTAAAAATCCAGATCAAAGGATTCTTGAGGTCACTTTTACCTAGAATTCTATTAACTTTTAAAAAAATACTGAACTGATTAAATGCCCAATTATCCAATACAGAAGCCATTTAGCTTGACACGATCAGGTTAAGTGTTGTATAACAGTACATTCTTAAGTGGAGTCCCAATTAGCTTCCCCGGAACCACGAGGAGTTACATGTCTGAGGGCTGGTCTCCACTATGGGGAGATCAACGCTGCTGCAATCGATGCAGCAGGGATCGATTTAGCGGTTTTAGTGAAGACCTGCTAAATCAATGGCAGAGCACTCTCTGGTTGACCCCGGTACTCCAGCTCTTTGAGAAGAGTAAAGGAAATTGACCAGAGAGTGTCTCCCATCGTCTCAGCGCAGTGAAGACACCAGGATGAGTCGACCTAAGCTACCTTGACTGCAGCTACACATAGCTAGAGTAGCGTAACTTAGGTCGACTTATCCTGATGGTTTGTTTGTTTAAGGGCATTGGGGAGGTTTTTAAAGGACTTTTTTTTAAGGTTTTTAATGAGAAAAACAACACACACACAAATTAAAGACAAATATCAGGGGGTAGCAGTGTTAGTCTGTATTCACAAAAAAAAAAGAGGAGTCCAGTGGCACCTTAAAGACTAACAGATTTATTTTGGCATAAGCTTTCATGGGTAAAAAAAGCCAATTCTTCAGATGCATGGAGTGAAAATTACAGATGCAGGCATTATAATACTGACCTATAATACTATAATAATGTCAGTATACTAATGCCTGCATCTGTAATTTTCACTCCATGCCTCTGAAGAGTGGGTTTTTTACCCATAAAAGTTTATGCCCAAATAAATCTGTTAGTCTTTAAGGTGCCACTGGACTCCTTGTTGTTTTTAAAGAAAAAACACTACACTAAATGTTCTGCAGTGGTATATAGTATCTGTGAAATTCAATAATACAGTCAGAGCACTATGTCTCTTGATTCTCATGACAAGAAAATATGGTCACATTATTTACCTAAGTGATGACACCTTTTATCAGACACCCTTCATGTACATTGCTCTGTCACCCTGAACAGAAAACACATTCACTTTAAAGAGTTTGTGTGGTATCCAGGGCCTTGAAGCTATGATAATGTGCTCTTTGAGACAGGATGGTAGTTAATTTATGTCATCATCATCATGCAAGCAAAGGTCTATCTGAGCATATTTTACTTGGAGCAAAACTGTATATTTAAGACATCTGAAAGTTATTAGAGGGTTTATCAGCAATGCACATCCAAAAACAATAATCTGCACACTTTTATGGGCTCTATTCTCAAAAAACTTTTGTATCTGAGTAACTCTGCATATATGTACATGAACATATTCATGAGTAGTTATTCATGTGCATTAGTATTTGCAAGATCAGGCCCTATACAGTGGCTGTTTATTTGTGAGGGGAGAATTTTCTTGTACTTTCACACTGTTAGAAACCTAGATTTCACCCAACTAAAACACAAAACAAAAGCCCAAAGGCAGTAAAATATTACAGAGGACTAAAGGGAAAAACAGAGAAGCACAGAGAAAGGAAGCCATAGGCTAAACTACACACATACAGTAATAGGGACAGATCTTGCATTCCGTAAGTACAAGTCTCAAACACTTTAAAGCTGAAACCCCAATAGCTACCAAATTGTATTAGGACATCCTTCCCTTTGTGGACTGCAGCCAGCCTCTAGTGAGCCAAAAATGACAGAGACTTTAGCTAATAACCATTGCATAAAAATAGCAGGCACAGAAAGAACATACACACAAAAACCGTGATGCACACAGACTGTGTGACTATCAGAGATCTGGTTATGAGTTTAGGAAACAAAACATCACTAGACAGAACGATATCCTGGATCTAGTTTTTATATGTTAATACACAGCAATACTGGGTGCCATCATTCTAAACATGGAAAAGAGAGAGAGGTTCTCTTCATTTGTTTTCCAAATATGCACTATTTTGGCTTCCTCCGGTCTACAGCAGACAAAAGATGGTGGTAGACAAGATGAAGTCAACTATTTGGTGACCAGAAGTTAGTTATTTTAAATTCTAATTATAAATATGCTTATCCACCTTACAACAAATATATTTCTGAGTATTTGGAGTCTTCTGAGCACTGATATTGGACAAATAACTTTTCCTTGATTTAAAAAAATCATCTTTATTTTTTAAAGTGAAAATTACTCTATGCAAATACACCCTCTGTACATTATGTATGTAGGGAATTATTTCTCAAGGACTCTTAGCCAAGAAGTACAAGGTTACACCCAGACAACCTTCCTCTTGCCACCACAGTCATGCCTGAATGTTTCCCTGGCCTAAAAACAACAATTACTCCACAAACGATGCAACCCCATACACTACTTACTAATATAATGCATTTAAAAGCAATATTACACAATAAACACAATAGCAAGTAATATTGTTCACAATTGCGATATTACCAACATTTAAAAAAAAAAGCTTTCAGTGACTGAAGTTCAAAATGTCAAACACCACCCAAATAACATTCACAAAAACTAGAAAATAACCTTAAGTCTGCTCTCTATGGGTATCTAAGCGTTACTGTAACACCAACAGACCCCGGTCGTTGGCAGGCAGAATCAAACCTGCGACCTCTGAAGCTGAGTGCATGAATCTCTACCACATGAGCTAAAAGCCAACTGCCTGTCAGTTAAGGCTGTAGAACAAACTCATTAATCTCTCTCTCTAAGTGGTGCCACGAGATGGGACAGGACACCACACCCAGAAGGTGTATGGGTTACATTACTTTGGCTAATTACTGTTATATGCTTGGCACAGTGATGGGTGGATGCTAAGGCTCAGTCCTGTAAGGTGCTCAGTTCTCTAACAATGATCCAGGAAGAGCATTTAAGCACATTGTGACTGATTCGGAACTGCTCTACTACAACTATTACAACATTCACCTGAACAGACAGACTATATAAGAGAAAAGGAGGACTAGTGGCACCTTAGAGACTAACCAATTTATTTGAGCATAAGACTAACACAGCTGATACTCTGAAACCTGTCACTATACAAGAGGGGGCTACTGTATGAAAGTAGGAGTTAGTTCAAGCAGAGGTTGGTTGCATGCATGCAGGAAAGATAGTTTCCCACTTACCCAGACTTGAGAGGCAATACTAGACCCATTCACTTACATGACCCACCTCCAACCTCCTCTTAAACTTACTGGACCAATTTGTCAGGGGAGGGATCCCAGTTTGAAAACACAGGAAAACAAAGAAGCCCAGAAACTTATGACAAAGGGCTTATGGGAGGATAAACAGTAACTTTCTTGAGGGGGGGGGAGAGAGATTGTTGAGAGCTGACAAGGAAAAGCAGTTCTCACACTCACAGACCCCAAAAGCCAGTGGTGTGAGTGAAGGGGAATCTGCCTAGGGTCTCTGCCAAGGGATGGCAAGCCTCTAGGTAAGATAAGCATGGCTATAAGCCTTTTGTTTTGAAATCCTTTTTCTCTTATACTTTGCTGTGTTCCCATTGTCAGGATTAAACAATACTTTGGTGTAGGAAGGCTGCCCAATCACTGTGTTAACCACTGGTCACAACTCCGGAAGAGAAGACTTGCAGGTGACCAAGTAATCACGGTTGATAGACAAGTTAGTGTAGCTCACTGGTCTAACATGGGAGAATCATGCATTGCCATTCCACAAAAGATAAGGGCACAAGACTTGACACCTTAAGGGGTGCACTCAGACTGAAGAGGGCGGGGAGTCAAAGATGCATCTGGCCTTGTGACCACGACACATGTGCTTAGCTTTCAGCATGTAGGATTACTCAGGAACCTGGAGTTAAGCACCTGGTTAAATGCTTTTTGGGTCAGGGTCAGGGCCAGAATGCTCAGCACCTTACAAGGGCAAGCCCTTAGGGAGCAGGTGTGGGTAGGCATGTGAAGGAAGATGCTGTATACAGCTGTAGGCTTCCTTTGATATTTCCTGAGTTGTGTGGTGTTGAGTTTGGGGTTATTGGCTCCTAACAACTTTCATATTTAATGTAAATTCAGACATACACAAATCATAAAAACATCCCTCGCTTCCCCCCTCCCCCCGCAAATAATTGAGTGAGATTCTCCAGAACTGACCAGGTCCACTTGCAATTTTTCAGCTTGTCTGGGCAGAGCAGGTGTTTCATATCCCTTCTACAAGCATTATGCAAGCACTTGGGTGATAACCCACTGGTAAACTTGCATTTTAACTCAAGTCAGAGATAATATAAATATCAATATATTGGTACTACACATGTTGCTGGTAGCTGTATAATTCAATCTAAGAAACAAACTACAGAGTACTGAACTAGCTATTGCTTAAATAATGATCAAAATCCAAATTTAAAATATAGCAGCAATTCTGTGGATGAAACAATCACCTTTCCCCCCAATACAGTGATAACTAAAATTACCCATTTTATGTATCACTTTTCAGTGTATTTATGCATTTAACATATTTTTCTTCTGTACAGTTTCAGGCACTGTTGAATTCTTTGGTTTGTCCTTTTCTGAGCTGTACAGAGTATCATTATCTTCCTCTAGTTACACTTCCCTTCCTATATGCCTGTACCACCTTCAAAACTTATGTCAGAACTTGGTTAATTACCCTTGGATTTACTAATTGGCTATTATTCACAGTTCCCTTTGTTCCTCTTTGCACGTAAGATTTTGTTCCTTTTATCATGGGAACATAGGAATTGTCATGTGGAGACAAAACAATGGGCCATCTGGTCTGGTATCCTTTCTCTAACTGTGGCCAATGATGGGATCCCTCAAAAGAAGGCATGTAACACTGTGGGCCTCCTTCTGTCATTTTTTCCCATGCAATACTCTCAGTAAAGTAAAAGGAAGTTTTACTTACACAACATTTTTTCTTAGACTGGAACTGTGCACTGAACAGATGTCTTCATTGACCTGTCCACGGTGACACTTAACATCTTTTTTCCTGAGAGACTGCAACTAAGTCAGAACTCAACAGCATGTATAACTGTCCCTCCCAAACAGGTTTTATATACTAATTTGGGTACCATGCCCTCTTAATGATCACAAACTGGTTACCTAGGGATACAATCTGCTATGGAAAGAATCATCATACCTAAATAGTTCCAAACTTCTTGTTAATAAAGAAGTTGCCAAGTTTCAAGCTCCCTTTCCTCCCCACCATCATTTTAGAAAAGCAGAGTTAGATAAATCACAGGCTTATTCATCTAACCATGTACTTTAAAACAATGATTCTATAGAACGTCACAAAGAAACTCTTACGTCTGGACCTAGATCCACACTTTCCCAATGTTTGGGTTATTTGACTCTCAGCAATGCCAACCTCACACATTTAAAACTCACAAGTCATGCCCCAAAACATCACAAGATTAGCTTAAAACAATTACAAGAGTTTTAAAAATAAATAAATATATTTGGAGTTTTTTTATTTGGCTCTTGTTTCTGAACCTTTAAGGGGTCACATTTTCAGGCTTTGCTCTGGAACCCAAAAGGTAGAAACTTTTTTTAAAAGGAAATAAAACTGAGCAGTTGGATTTAGAATTAAAAAGTAATTTGCAAAAAAACAACAGAACTTTTCAACTGTAATATGGAAGAGCAATTTAAATAGGTGCTATTCATAAAAGCAGGTCCTCTTCAGCAACTCTGCAAGAGGGAAAAAAAGAAGATTCTTCCCCTCCACCCAACACTTGTGCTTTCTCTCTAAAGAAAACAATCCCCCCACCCATACCTTCTGGTTGCCTGAACCGGGCATTTCCACAGACCTTGTTGCAGCTTCTCTAGGTAATGATACTAATTTAAATTCATACCGCTTTCGTCGCCATCATCTCCATAGCTAAGTACAAGTTATCTATGCTGCATTTCCTTTTCCACTGTATTTTCCAGCAACTAGGTTTGTTTGTTAGGTCCCCCTGGAGTGCCTCATAATCCTGCCTCATCTTGACTGAGGCCTTGTGTATATGAGAAACATGCAGTTTGACTTAAGATGTGATTTTAAACTGATTTTTTAAAAAAACTGATGGGAAGACGACCCAAGGCTGAAAGAGCAGGGTCAAGTGGGGCAAATCTATGGCCCCCCTCACTTTAAATGGTGCTCTGCAGCACCTGGTAAGTCTCGGCATGCCTTGAGGCTATTGTTATTTATTTGTTTTGTTTCTCACTTCCCTTTTCTGTCCATTCCCTTCATTTCTCACCTCTAGTCTCTCAAATTTCCCCTTCCCACCCACTCGCACTTCAAAAATGTTATCTTTTAAATGGATATATGCTGCAACACTGCTTTGCACCACCTGTTCTTCCTACACTGAAAAGAAAGCGTGACTGACAGGAGACATTACTTCTACATCGTGACAAAGACAGACAAACCAAAAATAGAAATGGCATAAAACTATGGTCCTGACAGAACCCATCTTGGGGGGGGCCTATAAAAGTGGGACAAAAGACTTAAAATAATTTACAACATCCCTGAAAAAAACCCTAGGATTATCCTGGCTGAACTGGGATGTCTTGTCATTAATATTCCAAAGCCAATGCAGCAGTCGCAGAACTCCACCACATATATCACCTCTCACAATATCCCTGAAAAGAGTTTACTCCAAACCTGATTTGGAATGGCATATTTCTCTATATACTGTACTCATTTTCAGTCCATGTTTGGGAGTGATAACTCCCATTAGGATAGAATAGGAATACGACTAGTAATCACACAAATACAGGTGACCACTCTCCCACATCAACAGAAATTATTATTAAATCATCATGATTCCCATACTCCATGAAATTCTATGAATAAATAGTGCCGTGTTTTCCATTACTTTATTCCTTCAACTTCTGCAATTGAACAAATCCCTTTAAAGATTTTCACAGCCTTCCCCCCCCCATTTCATGAAAGAAAGCTATAACTTTACACCTAGTTTCTCAAGTGATCTCCATAGTAACATGTTAAAATAATTCTCATCCTGAAGACAGTTATTTACAATTCACTAAACCATAGTCCTTACAGGAGTAATTTGGTTAAAATATGCAACTTCATACAAATGGAATATTTAAGTCCTGCTAAACTTCAACACTATACAGCCTTTTCACGTGGAAATAAGAAACAGCAAGGATAGATCTGACATTTTCAGAGCTGTGCACTGTATGTATTTTTCTGTAAATAGTGCCCCACCCCCACTGGTCTGGAGTTTTAAAAGTAAAGTGAAAAACATAACTATACAATGTATTTTGGAACCAATTTGTATGGAGAATGTGTATCACAGATTAAGGTGACTGTGTAAAATATATGCTATGGGAATTATGGTGTCAACTGACAATTAGCCCATTATATGAAATTTTTAGACACAGGTGGCTTACTTTGGATGTGCAACAGGGGTATTTCAGGACCAAGTATGAATTCTGATCTGATTGCAGTGCAATTTTGGCAGAACCTTTTTCAAGCAGCACTTGGGTTTCTATAGATACAATTTGGCATCAAAACAACAAGGATATTTTGCCATTTATTCCATTTTGTATTAGTGAAACTGTGCATGACATTAATAATAGCTTTTCTCTCTCCCTCCACAACGGTTCATTTTTGCCATGACACCTGGGAAGGGTGACAGACTGATAGCCATACAGACAGAAGTGATGGGCAAAACCTGAAGGCTTGTAGCAATGCAGAAAACACACATTGTTCCTCATATCTTGACACCTTTCAAGTAAAATCACACTTTCAAAGGTCACTTACGTTCCAAGATGATTCACCTTGTATCTCCTTTAGACTACAGATTACAAAAGAAACCAGTTGCTGTCATCATTTTCTGATATGTGAAGCCCTCTTCTTATTGCAGCTTTAAAGGAAATGGATTTGAAACTAACCAGCATGGAGAGTAGGGCTATGCAAGCCTTTCACACCGATTCCATTCCCTAACCTCTTTGGTGCCATCTTCTGAGGGCGGGAGTGAGAGGGTCAGGGCCTCAAATAATTCTTCCCTTATGATGTGTCCAAGGACAATATGGCTATCTCCCTACTTCACTATGGTACATAAGCAAGTGTTTATATGTATGTATGTAACCTTGTGGTCAAAAGGACTATGCATATGCTTAAATGTTTTCCGGGTTGGGGTGAGAGCACTCAGCACCATGGCAGCTGCGGGTGCCTCGTTACTGCGTAGATATACCCTATGTGTCTCCACCAGTATGAAAAAGTGACATTCCCACACCTTTGTTTTACACTTATAGCTCAAAAAGAATTGTTGACAGGAAGCTTGTCTCATTTTCACTGGTGTGAAGCCAGAGTAACTCCACTGATGTCAGTGGTGTTATTCCTCTGGATTTATGTCAGAGGGTCAGCATCTTGCCCTAAAAGTTGAGCCCTCCTGGGAGAGCAGGAGTAGGCCTTTTGTCCTTTCTTGTTTCTAGGCTGGCCAGCAAACCTCACTTTTAGATGTTTTTCCTGTCGCTTCCATGGTGCATAGTCTCTGACCTCAAATAAATATGGATTCCTGGTTCTGATAGCAGGGAAGGGAAAAAAGAATCCCATTGGTTCAACTCCCACCTGTATCAAAAACAACCAAAACCTGATCAGATATGTATGTTGAATGAGTTGACGCTTTCAGTCCAACAAATCAGTCTGGTTCACTTCAGGAAAAAAAAATTTGTCACGTCAGCAACCTTGTGGCAGACATCAGTTGAATGACCAAAGACTGAAATGGCACGAAGACTGAAAATCTCTCCCCCCAGAGAGCTATTCCCTCCAGAAAAAAAAATCCCTGGGGTGCACTATGGGAGAAATTGCACTGACACGGCCTCTGTTGGATCTATGTTGTGGATAAACAAAGCTCTGCAGATTTTAACACTGTTAAATCACACACGTTTCAAGAGCATTCCGTCACACTCGCAGTAGGTGGTAAAAGGAAGGTGACTGAAGTCTGTAACCATAAACGAGGACATTCTGTTTTGCAGAGATTAAAAAAAGTTGCATAATTATAGAATAGTTTTATTAAAAAAATTCTGTCCAGATTTCAAGCCTTGCTAACCTTGCCGCTGCCCTCTAGACCAGCTTTACGTAAATACCAGTCAGAATTCCAGTGCATTGATCCAATAGGCTATCAATCAGCATAGGCAAATGAGTATGATTTCCACAGTGGCTGACTAGGAATGAAAATAAATTTGTTTCACAGTTCTGGTTTTTCCAGACTTTTTGAAATTATAGCACCCTTGGACATGTTTTTGATGTTTTCAAGAAAGCAGGAGTTACACCTGTTTTATTGTGAGTTCTTTCACAGGCTACTAAACACATATTTTTGGCACTCGGACCATGAGGTAGTGTCAAATGGGGCACCATTAAGTTATGTACAGCATGCAACCTTACGACATAGTACATCATACCACCTGTCCTTTGTTTCTTAAAGAATAGAATATTCCTCATCGCTGTAATACAACCTCTTTGGAGGTTGTATGTCATCATAGTAACATCCTAAATGTACTATTATCTGAAGCAATAAGGCGGTCTCTATCATTGGCAAATGTACAAGTATTAACTTTTACAGGGATGTGTAGCATACTTAATTCGCAATTGCAACCTGTGTTGTGCTAGATATTATGAGAACAGTAATGCAAACGATTTTTTACCATTTTCTTCCCCAACTGTTAATGCTATAAATTAACAATTTGATAAAGCTGAGATTGCTGATATGATTTTAGACATGCCTATAAGTAGGAAAGCTAATTAAGTATTAAAATATCCACTTATCTTTTCATCCAACATTATGGTATAATGCGGTGCTTCTAAACTATCCACTCTGGGTTTCTTTATTAGCACAGTTTACTCACCAGCAGAATGAAATACCTGGACACTTAGGACTTGTCTACACTTAAAACACTTAGAGCAGCACAGTTGCACCACTGGGCTTCAGTGTACACATTACCTCTGCCAACCGGAGGGATTCTCCCATCGGCACAGGTAATCCACCTCCCTGACAGGTGGGAGCTAGGCTGACGAAAGTATTCTTCTGTCATCATAGCTCTGCCTAAACAGGGACTAAGGTCAGCTTACCCACCCCACTCAGGGCTGTGAATTTTTCTACACCCCTAATCAATGTAGTTATAGGGACCTAATTGTCTAGTGTAGACCAGGCCGTAAGCAGCAACATCAGCATGTCCAAGTTCTGCCGGTGCTGACTGGGGGAAACCTGGCAGGACACTAACTCTGCTGAAGACATTCCACTCTAGGTACTCAGATACAGTTTTGCCAACACCAAGTGGTCACAAATCATGAGTCAGTTCCTTCAAAATCATTTTTTTGATAGAATTTTTTTTTTAAGTTCGTTTGGGCTTCTTTGTATTTACCTTCTGGTTTCTGAGGCTTTATGGTTCACTCGGGTAACATTTTCTAGTTTGTCTCTGCAACCACAAGAGCTAGAAACATACCTTTTCCTTTAAAAAAAATTAAAGCTGAGGTTCTCACATAATCACAGGACACAGGAGGTCAGGCTTTCAGAAAAACACCAAAAATCATGAGCTGCACAATACAATTGTGAAAATTAGCAAATCTGCAGGTAAAATGGAGTTGGGGATATTATAGGAACCTAAACATAATTGTATGGACATGGAGATAAGCTGCTCCAGGGTTTTTTTAAGGGGAAGGGAAGCTGAACGCCTCTAGCACCCTTCCAGAAGAAACAGTGCTATTGTTGGGAAACCCTGTGACTGAGCTAGGCACAGGGAAATGAGGTTGGAAACGTCTGTGGTTCTATTTCTAGTTGTACAAAGGGGTTGCTGGATGGCTTAGGGTTTGAACCAAAATGACCAAGCAAATCTCAAGGTCATGAACGGTTGCGAATCAAGCCTACTGGTCAGTGTTTTACACAGCTTTACAAAATATCAAAGAGATTGTTGTACACGCATACAGTGAGATTATTACCCAGATCCCCAACTGGCATAAATCAGTGTAGTCCCACTGACGTCAGTGGAGATGCAGTGATTTACACCAGTTGAGGATCTGGCCCTATATCTCGGGGAAAATAGTCTAAAATATAGACATTCTTTAAAATGAAAACATGGGTACTATAAAATCACCATTCTGAAAGAGACCTTAGTGTGATACTGTGTATTATTAATATTGGATTATGATTACAATATTAGAGTGTATCATGTGGCAATGGTAATGAATCACAAATTTCTTGCTTTCTTCAAACACTGAACTTCATTAGAATAAAGAAAACAGTATCATCCCTAAAGCTACTCTCCCCTTCCCCTCTGGAACTTCTACCTAGAACCTACCTCACTTCCATCCTGCCTGGCTTCTTGTTACAGGGAGAAAAGGCAGGATAGAACTTTAGGCTCCATACACACAGGCACTGTGAGATGGATCAGAGAAACAGTAGTCAGTTTATCAGGTTGGAGATGGAGAAAGATCTGAGAAAGTGTTTATATTCTTACAAGAACAAGGAAAGAAGGAACCAGGAACTGAGGTTGAGCCCATGGATATACAGACTCACCGCTAGCTTCCAAGTTCAGCAAGTGAGCAAGCCCTTTAGGTATCTTCTAGCTAAAGTTGACTGGTAAAAGTTAATTTAAAAAAGCAGGTATGTGCCGGTTAAAATACTTCTGAAAATTTGGCTGAATGGTGCCGAGCACAAAGGAATAGACTTGATACCAAAGGAGATCCAGGGGTAACATGTTCAGTATGTTTATTACTACCTGAATACTTTGCTCTATTTCTACATATGATGAACACTAAATAGTTCAGATGGGAGATATACAGTAATATAGAATGGCACTGCAAACAGAGATTGGTGAATAATACATTTAAAATATTTTTATTTTGTTAACTTATTTATTGATTATCATACTCAGCAGCTAGCTGGATAATTGCAAGGCACCTGCTTCCATTTTAATACATTCAGAGAAGTGAAGAACAACCTCACAGGAGACTAAATTACATAATTTCTGCATCTAAAGACTCTTTAGTGTTAAGTACATCTATCCACAGTTCTCCCTGGAAAGAAACTCAATAGCACCAAGTTCAGCTAAGTGCAACTTTTGCAGATCATCCGTAGGAAATCACTGAGGCAAATACTGCTGTTCATATAAATATCTAACCCTTTTTTTGATCCATCCAGTGTAACATCTGAAGCTATGCTGGCTAGATCAAAAAGTTACACACACAAAATCAGAAGTCTTTCATGCTTCAGGACATGAGATAACTGCCTGCTGGAACTGAGGAAGACATTTTCCCCTCAGGATAAAGTATTGCACAACTCCACATGTACAATAGAGAATACCTGATGTTTCTTTGCAAACAAAAACATAGGCCACGGCTTAGAACAGAATACAAGAATAGAAGCTCTTGTAGTCTTCTCCACTAGATAACTCTTGTTTCACTGTGACTATGTTGCTAAGGGTATGTCTACCCTACGAAATTAGGTCGAATTTATAGAAATCGATTTTTAGAAAGCAATTTTATACAGTCGATTGTGTGTGTCTCCACTAAACGCATTAAGTTGGCGGAGTGCATCCACAGTACCGAGGCTAGCGTCGACTTTCGGAGTGTTGCACTGTGGGTAGCTATCCCACAGTCTCCACCTCCCATTGGAATTCTAGGTTAAGCTCCCAATGCCTGATGGGACAAAAACATGGTTGTGGGTTGTTTTGGGTACATGTCGTCAGTCACCCCTCCCTCTGTGAAAGCAATGGCAGACCATCATTTCGCACCTTTTTTCCGTGCAGGCACCATACTGCTTTCAGCAGATGGTGCAGTAGCACTACTAACCATCATCAAACCACCGCTTCCGCTGCCACTCTGCTCTCCTGGTGGTCTCACAGGGCCACTTTCGCTGCAACTCTGCTCGGCTGCTCAGCTCGCCATAACACGGCAAGCATGCAGCCCACTCAGCTGTTGTGTCCTGGTAGCAGATGGTGCAGTAAGTCTGCAAACCATCGTTATTGAATGACCGCTTCTGCTGCCACTCTGCTCTCCTGCAGACGTCATACCACGGCAAGCATGGAGCCCGCTCAGATCACCGCGGCAGTTATAAGCATTGTAAACACCTCACGCATTATCATGCAGTATTATGCAGAACCAGAACCTGCAAAAGCAGGCGAGGAGGCGATGGCAGCACGGTGACACGAGTGATGGGGACATGGGCACAGACTTCTCCCAAAGCACGGGCCTCGGCAATTTGGCCATCCTGGTGGCCATGGGGCAGGCTTATGCCGTGGAATGCCGATTCTGGGCCCGTGAAACAAGCACAGACTGGTGGGACCGCATAGTGTTGCAGGTCTGGAATGATTCCCAGTGGCTGCAAAACTTTCGCATGCGTAATGGCACTTTCATGGAACTTTGTGACTTGCTTTCCCCTGCCCTGAAGCACAAGAACAACAATATGAGGGCAGCCCTCACAGTTCACAAGCGAGTGGCGATAGCCATCTGGAAGCTTACAACGCCAGATAGCTACCAGTCAGTCAGGAATCCATTTGGAGTGGGCAAATCTACTGTGGGGGCTGCAGTGATCCAAGTAGCCAACGCAATCACTGAGCTGCTGCTATCAAGGGTAGTGACTCTGGGAAATGGGCAGGTCATAGTGGATGGCTTTGCTGCAATGGGATTCCTTAACTGTGGTGCGGCGATAGACGGAACGCATATCCCTGTCTTGGGACCAGACCACCAAGGCAGCCAGTACATAAACCGAAAGGGGTACTTTTCAGTGGTGCTGCAAGCACTGGTGGATCACAAGGGACGTTTCACCAACATCAATGTGGGATGGCCGGGAAAGGTACATGATGCTCGCATCTTCAGGAACTCTGGTCTGTATGGACAGCTGCAGCAAGGGACTTACTTTCCAGACCAGAAAATAACTGTTGGGGATGTTGAAATGCCTATAGTTATCCTTGGGGACCCAGCCTACCACTTAATACCATGGCTCATGAAGCTTTACACAGGTAGTCATGAGCTGTTCAACTATAGGCTGAGCAAGTGCAGAATGGTGGTAGAATGTGCATTTGGATGTTTAAAAGCACACTGGCGCAGTTTACTGACTCGGTTAGACCTCAGCAAAATCAATATTCCCATTGTTATTACCACTTGCTGCGTGCTCCACAATATCTGTGAGAGTAAGGGGGAGACATTTAGGGTGGGTGGGAAGTTGAGGCAAATCACCTGGCTGCTGATTACGCATAGCCAGACACCAGAGCAGTTAGAAGAGCACAGCAGGGTGCACCGTGCATCAGAGAAGCTTTGAAAACCAGTTTCATGGCTGACCAGGCTACGGTGTGACAGTTCTGTTTCTCTCTGATGAAAACGCACACCCCCCCTTGGTTCACTTTACTTCACTTCCCCTCCCCCCTTTGATCACCACTTGCAGAGGCAATAAAGGCATTGTTGTTTCAAATTCATGCATTCTTTATTAATTTGTCACACAAACAGAGGGATAACTGCCAAGGTAGCCCGGGAGGGGTGGTCGAGAAGGAAAGCACCAAGTGGGGAGGGGAAGGAGCGGAGGACAAGGCCACACTGCACCTCAAAACTTACTGAATGCCAGCCTTCTGTTGCTTAGGCAGTCCTTTGGGGTGGAGTGGTTGGGTGCCTGGAGGGCTCCCCCCGTCTCCTGCATTCTTGGGTGTCTGGGTGAGGAGGCTATGGAACTTGGGGAGGCAGGTGGTTGATTACACAGGGGCTGCAGTGGTGGTTTGTGCCTTTCCTGCACCTCAACCATATGCCGGAGCATATCAGTTTGATCCTCCAGTAGCCTCAGCATTGCATCCTGCCTCCTTTCATCATGCTGCCACCACCACTCCTGTTGCTCCAGCCATCTATCCTCTCATGCATCCCTCCTGTCCTCACATTCATTTTGTATTTTCCTGGACTCTGCCATTATCTGCCTCCATGCATTCTGCTGGGCTCTTTCAGTATGGGTGGACTGCATGAGCTCAGAGAACATTTCATCGCGAGTGTGGTTTTTTTGCCTTGTTATCTGCACTAGCCTCTGGGACAGAGATGCTAGTTGCAAGGTTGAAAGATTTGCAGCTGCGGGAGGAAAAAAAGGGAGATTAAAATTGAAAAAGACACAATGGCCATTTAAAAGGAGGGGCTGATGTTTTTGGGTTAACGTGCAGCACAAACCCAATTAGGCCCCCCATCCCCCCAATTCTCTGGGATGATCGCTTCACCCCTCCCCCCACCACGTGGCGAACAGCGGGGATGATTTCTTTTCAGCCACAGGCAAACAGCCCAGCAGGAACAGCAACCTCTGAATGTCCCCTGAATAAAATTCCCCTATTTCAACTACATGACCATGAATGCTATCACTCTCCTGAGGTAACATAGAGAGATAAAGAACGGATGTTGCTTGAATGCCAGCAAACACCGGGACCACACGCTCCCATGCTTTCTTATGCAATGATTCCAGACTATGTGCTACTGGCCTGCCGTGGTAAAGTGTCCTACCATGGAGGATGCAATAAGGCTGCCCTCCCCAGAAACCTTTTGCAAAGGCTTTGGGAGTACCTCCAGAACAGCTTCATTGAGATGTCCCTGGAGGATTTCCACTCTATCCCCAGACACATGAACAGACTTTTCCAGTAGCTGTACTGGCCATGAATGCAATCCAAGTCTTCAGGGCAAATTAATCATTAAACACGCTTGCTTTGAAACCATGTATTTACAAAGGTACACTCACCAGAGCTGCCTTCTCTGCCTTCAAGGTCTGGGACCCTGGGTTGGGAGGGTATTGGATCCAGAGTGATAAACAGTTCCTGGCTGTCGGGGAGAACAGTTTCTCCACTTGCCTGGTGTGCGCTATCATCTTCCTTGTCCCCAAAATCCTCATCCCTGTTGCGTGAGACTCCCCCTTTGCAGAAGTCCACGTACAGGGGTGGAGCAGTGTTAGGGGCATCCCCTAGAACTGCATGCAGCTCACCATAGAAGAAGCATGTCTAGGGCTCTGACCCCGAGTGGGTGTTTGCCTCTTGTGTTTTTTGGTAGGCTTGCCTAAGTCCCTTAAGTTTCATGCGGCACTGCTGCGGGTCCCTCTGATAGCCTCTGTCCTTCATGCCCTTGGAGATTTTTTCAAATATTTTGGCATTTCGTCTTTTGAAACCGAGTTCTGATAGCACGGATTCGTCGCCCCATACAGCGATCAGATCCAGTACCTCCCGTTCAGTCCATGCTGGAGCTCTTTTGCAATTCTGGGACTCCATGGTCACCTCTGCTGATGAGATCTGCACAGTCACCTGTACTGAACAGCTTGCCACGCTGGCCAAACAGGAAATGAAATTCAAAAGTTCACAGGGCTTTTCCTGTCTACCTGGCCAGAGCATCCGAGTTCAGAGTGCTATCCAGAGTAGTCACAATGGAGCACTGTGGGATAGCTCCCGGAGGCCAATACCTTCGAATTGCATCCACACTAACCTAATTCGACCGGCGATGTCAGCGCTAATCCCCTCATCGGGGAGGAGTACAGAAATCTATCTTAAGAGCCCATTAAGTTGACAAAAATGGCTTTGTTGTGTGGACAGGTGCAGGGTTAAATTGATCTAATGCGGCTAAATTCAATCTAAACTCATAGTGTAGACCAGGGCATAGTCAACAAGTCAGTTCACAGATTTAAGACTAAGTGATTATTCCCCTGTATTCGGCACTGGTGAGGCCACATCTGGAGTATTGCATCCAGTTTTGGGTCCCCCACTACAGAAAGGATGTGGACAAATTGGAGAGAGTCCAGCGGAGGGCAACAAAAATGATTAGGGGGCTGGGGCACATGACTTAAGAGGAGAGGCTGAGGGAACTGGGTTTATTTAGTCTGCAGAAGAGAAGAGTGAGGGGGGGATTTGATAGCAGCCTTCAACTATTTGAAGAGGAATTCCAAAGAGGATGGAGCAAGGCAGTTCTCAGTGGTGGCAGATGACAGAACAAGGAGCAATGGTCTCAAGTTGCAGTATAGGAGGTCTAGGCTGGATATTAGGAAAAACTATTTCATTAGGAGGCTGGTGAAGCACTGGAATGGGTTGCCTAGGGAAGTGTTGGAATCTCCAATCTTAGAGGTTTTTAAGTCCCGTCTTGACAAAGCCCTGGCTGGGATGATTTAGTTGGGGCTGGTCCTGCTTTGAGCAGGGGTTTGGACTAGATGACCTTCTGAGGTCTCTTCCAACCCTAACCTTCTATGATTATATCATGATTCTATGACTTTGGAGTTCTCCTATGTATGCAGGTAATCTGAAGTTCCAAGGAACTGGAGTTTAGAAATGAGGAAACCAGACAAACTTTGCTTTCATCCAAGTCTATACATTTGAGATTCAACAAATCTGAAATTCTCCAAACAAATCTTTTCCTACAAAATATATTCTCTTCCTTGGAGGGCAAACCTACTTCTCCCAAAATAGTTAGAAAAGATTTGCTAAAGGCCTTGGCATGAGCTGGCCCTCCCCCACCATTCTGGGAGTCTCCAATTAAAATTGGAGACTCCCAGAATGGTGGGGAATGCTGGCATACCAGGTGCCAGCTCATGCCAAGGTCTTTAGAAGTCACTGAACATTGACAAATGCATAGGTGGAAAGCAGTCTGGCTCACTTTGTGTGTAGTAATGTTAAGATGGGTATTGGACTTCTATCAATGTGTACAGTGTTTAGACTTTATTAAATGCTTGTAAATTGCTGCGTGAATTAATCTCACTTTTATCATCAATATCCCATGCTATAAGGTAATACTTAAGTGTTTGTCTTATAACTGGTTTCAGAGGAACAGCCGTGTTAGTCTGTATTCGCAAAAAGAAAAGGAGTACTTGTGGCACCTTAGAGACTAACCAATTTATTTGAGCATGAGCTTTCGTGAGCTACAGCTCACTGTAGCTCACGAAAGCTCATGCTCAAATAAATTGGTTAGTCTCTAAGGTGCCACAAGTACTCCTTTTCTTTTTGCGAATACAGACTAACACGGCTGTTCCTCTGAAACCTGTCATTATGCAAGGCACTGCATTTAGCCGTATGGAGTGGAAATCTATCAACTGCATGAAGAGATCTGATGAAGTGAGCTGTAGCTCACGAAAGCTCATGCTCAAATAAATTGGTTAGTCTCTAAGGTGCCACAAGTACTCCTTTTCTTTTTGTCTTATAACTGTAAAATATTTGTTTTGAAACTATGTAACTCACCAAACAGGAAAAAAACTTTATCTACTGCTGGATTCATACGGAAGGTGTTTTTATCTCCTGCCCAACATGAAGACCTATAGAATCCAAATCAGCCACTGTGGAATAAATGCTTTGCTGATTGCTTCCCACACAACCCTGAAGAGGGTATGTTTCCAAGACCTCCTCCCATCACAGCTTAAACACTAGGGGAAGGGACTAAAAATGCCTGTTAAAGAGTGCTTATTATTGCTTTGCTGCTTGAATTTTGAACTCTCAGTGACAAGGATTTCTAATCATAAGCAAAAAGGCCCCGATTGTTTTGCCTGGCTTAACCCTAAAGGATAAACAGAGTTTGTTTATTATAAAAATTGCTATTACCTTTTGAAACCTGACTATAATTCGTGTGTGTGTGTGTATGCTTACCTGCTTTAACCTTATAAATAATTCTCATTTCTTTTTCTTAGTTAATAAACCTTTAGTTAGTTTATTATTGGATGGGCTACAAGCGTTGTCTTTAGTTTGACATCTGAGTACAACTACCCTGGGGTAAGTGACTGGTCATTTGGGACTGGGAGTAACCTGAATATTGTTGTGATTTTTGGTGGAAAGCAACCAGTTGTCACAGAGGCAATGCTTGCCTGGGGTAATAACACTGGAGTGCCTAAGGGGACTGTGTGACTCCATGTGAAGGCTGTTATAGTACTTTAGGAGTTGACACTTTCTACTTGGTTGGTGAAATCTAATTATTTCCCATTTGGGGTTTGTGCAGTGGTGAGCTGGAGCCAGTTCGCACTGGTTCGTGCAAACCGATTGTTAAATTTTGAAGCCGGTTTAGAACCGGTTGTTAAAGGGGTGGGCAAACTCCGTCCTGCGGGCCACATCCAGCCCGGGGGACTGTCCTGTCCAGCCCGCCTGTGCTCTCGGCTGGGGGAGGCTGCCCTTAGAATCCCTTTTTAATTTTTACTCAGATTAAAAGTAATCTTTTACTGGGTTTTCGCAGCACTTCGGCGGTGGGTCTTTCAGTGCCGCCGAAGACCTGGAGCGACTGAAGGACCCGCCGACGAAGTGCTGCCGAAGACCCAGAGTGACGGAAGGAACCAGTTCTTCAGCTTTTGGCAGCTCATCACTGGGTTTGTGCCCTGTTGCTGGACAATGTGCCTTTAGGTCGGCACTCACAGTCATGAGCCAGTCCAGACAGCATGACATGGTGTTCTTCCATCTTTCCATGTCCTATCTATTCACCCTTTCATCTATCTATCTATCCTACATTTGTATTTGGTGCCTATCACCATAGTATTTAAGTGCTTTCAGGTTCATTATGTGTGGGTTGAACATCAGCGTCAACCTATATAGCAGAGTATTTGGTCCATACCTTTCCGTTCAAGAAAAATGTGTTTAGAGCTTTCTTTCAAGCATGAATAAAAAGTCAGATTTTTATGGGATTTATTAGAAATAAATAATTTATTTATTATTATTTATTATAAAAGGAGCTTTTGAGAATTCTCTTCTGTAGAAACTTAATAAGAATTTTGTTTTATGGACAGACACACATTTTATTTTAAATCCCTTTAAATGATAAACACAGTATGTGTCACAATCTTTGTTTTTCCCAGGCTAATACAGATAGGAGGAGCATTGTGCAAACAACTCTACTAGTGAAACTAGCACAACTTTTTTCTCCACTGTCACTCATGCCAACATCAGGGGTGGCAGAGCCTACCCAAAAATGGGAGGGCCGCGGTCCCCTGGCCCCCCCGTTACAACGCCACTGGCCAACAACATCCACAATATTGCTCTCAAAGTTAAGATTGTGTAACAATGACAGAAGTAAATTAGATGCTATTGTTTTTATGAATTATATATAAAAGTCCCTGTGAATTACTAATCTCCTCTCACTGTGCTTCAATTCACTGTCCGATCAGCACTAGCCTATCTGAGTTAGTCTGCCAGGGGAGCTCAGGTTGTACATCTGTAGTACAGTCAGGTGATTTTAACATTAGACACATATCAGTATTTCAGACATTCTCCCTATCTGCTCCTTCTAGAGCAGTCAGATCTGTGCATGGAGTCCAGTTTCCCTTGTATGGAAAATGTCGTCAGAGATGTGCTGAGCACTTGCCCCTCAAAATACCATGCAAAGAACTTTTACCTGCTAACATTTATTACATTTAAGTGCAAAATGGAATTTAGTGTTAACTATGGAGTCATGACCAGTGCCTCCATAACAACATTTACAAAGCAAATTCCACAGGAAACAAACTCCCTCCCTTACAGAATTATAAAGGAAAGAATACACAACATTTTTGGACATAATAAATAGACCTGTTATGAAAGTGACCAAGCAAGTTCTATATTGAGTAAAACTGTAATTTCACGTTCCTGTGACTCTTTCATTTAGTGAGAAAATGACATGTGTCAGACCATGTCTTCCCATTTATCCTCAGTTTTTGCCTCACAGATCAACACTACATCCCCTTCCTGATCTCAGTGTGACAACCTGCCACGGTGTTTAATATGTAAACCAATCCCACAGGAACCTGGAGTAAATGTAGAAAGTTTAAAAAAAAAACCAAAAAAACCCTGAATAAAGCTTCTCTTACTCTGCAAATCCCTGGCAAACAACTATGACACAAGACGTACAGTTTTTCCTACATTACACCAGTTTTACACCTCATTGTATTAAATGGTAAAAAACTACATTAACACAGAGTCAAGGTTGCCTGGTGGTATGCCGTCTCCTTGCACAATGTTGAGTTGAGCAGGAAACCAGGAACTGCAGAGTTAAAGTTTCCCGTGTAACCTTAACTTTGCCCTCTGGCAGCCATGCCCCTTAAACATCCGATAACACATATATCTTTATTCTGCCAGCCCTCCAGTTTCTGAAATTTACAAAGCTCTTCACCTCTTTTTACAGCCCTCCCTAATACTCTCCCCTCCCAGGAAGCATTCACATGTGTATTCCCCCTCCCACCCCAAAGACTTTGGAGGATGCAGGGGGATTGGGATGTACTGGCAGAGCTAGGGAGAAAAAGGTGTTGGGGTGTGAGGTTGGAATGCACTAGCAGGGTTGGAATGGGCTGTAGGCAACTTGGGGTGCAGCTGGTTGAGGTGCACTGGCAGAGCTGGGGTACAGGTGGGTTGGAGAGCATTGGCAGAGCTGGGGATTGGGGTACAGAAGGTTGGGATGCACTAGCAAAGCTGTGGACTGAAGGCATGCTGGGGTGCACTGGCAAAGCAGGGGCCGGGGAGCACTCAGAGCTGAGGAGTGGGGAGGACTTGAGGTGCATTTGGAGAGTTGTGAAGTACAGGAGTTGGGGTGCACTGACAAACCTGGGCTGCAGGGAGTTAGGATGCAGTAGCAGAGCTGAGGGCTGCAGGCAGATTGGGGTGCATTGGCAGAGCTGTGGAGTTCAGGGAGGTTGGGGTGCAGGAAAGTTGGAGTGCATTGACAGAGTTAGGAGGTGCCCTGCCTCCCTAACCACCCATTAATTCCCTACCCCATAATCCCTCTCCCCTCCATTCACTGCAGCCCCAAAACTCTCTCCCCCTACTCCTCCACTCCACCCAGGAAGCAGTCAGGTGTCTAATTTTTTTTTCTACCAAATACTTTTATTGCATCCTCCCAAAAACAAAACTGCCATCCATGACTCACAAATTCTGACACCTCCAACAACTCAGTTCAAAACTCCTTTTATTTTAGGTGGGTGCTTGTGATTAACTTATCTGTAGGTATGTTATTTGAAGGGAGAGTTCACAGCTATGAAACACAATGAGGTCTGCGATTCATCCAGTCATTAGCATCTCTCAGTATGTGCAAAAAGAAAAGGAGGACTTGTGGCACCTTAGAGACTAACAAATTTATTTGAGCATAAGCTTTCGTGAGCTACAGTGAGCTTCACTTTCATGAAGTTGATAGATTTCCACTCCATATGGCTAAATTCAATGCCTTGCATAATGACAGGTTTCAGAGTAGCAGCCGTGTTAGTCTGTATTCGCAAAAAGAAAAAAGAAGTGAGCTGTAGCTCACGAAAGCTTATGCTCAAATAAATGTGTTAGTCTCTAAGGTGCCACAAGTACTCCTTTTCTTTTTGCGGATACAGACTAACACGGCTGCTACTCTGAAACCTCTCAGTATGTATGAGGGAGCAGAAGAAAAACAGTTTTTTTGGAGCTGGGGAGGGAACAGCAGCAATAGCTCAGTAACCTTTCCACATATGAACCCAAATTTGGATCCCTAGCTCCACCTTTCCTTGCCCCCCTACATGAGGCACACCAGATTTCAAAGCAATCTGATTGACCATTCAGATCTTAGAGCACTTGCAAAAGTTGACCTTTAAAGCAATGGTTCTCAAACTTTAGTAATACAAGGACCACCATTTTGATTTAAAATTTTGCCGCAGACCTCCAAACAGCCCTCCCCCCACCAGCTCATCCCCAGGCCCTACCCCACTCCATTCTCCATACCATACTCAGTTTCCACCACCCAAAGATTCAGTGAGTGTCACGCACTACCTTGAGTAAAACCCAATAGACTGAGACCATTTTGACCTGTGTCACATTAACAGTTTGATCTCTGGTTTCAGAGTAACAGCCGTGTTAGTCTGTATTCGCAAAAAGAAAAGGAATACTTGTGGCACCTTAGAGACCTACTGTCAAGGTTCCTCCCCCACTCTGAACTCTAGGGTACAGATGTGGGGACCTGCATGAAAAAACCTCCTAAGCTTATCTTTACCAGCTTAGGTCAAAACTTCCCCAAGGTACAAAATATTCCCCCCGTTGTCCTTGGACTGGCCGCTACCACCACCAAACTAATACTGGTTACTGGGGAAGAGCTGTTTGGACGCATCTTTCCCCCCAAAATACTTCCCAAAACCCTGCACCCCACTTCCTGGACAAGGTTTGGTAAAAAGCCTCACCAATTTGCCTAGGTGACTACAGACCCAGACCCTTGGATCTTAAGAACAATGAACAATCCTCCCAACACTTGCACCCCCCCTTTCCTGGGAAATATTGGATAAAAAGCCTCACCAATTTGCATAGGTGACCACAGACCCAAACCCTTGGATCTGAGAACAATGAAAAAGCATTCAGTTTTTTACAAGAAGACTTTTAATAAAAAATAGAAGTAAATAGAAATAAAGAAATCCCCCCTGTAAAATCAGGATGGTAGATATCTTACAGGGTAATTAGATTCAAAAACATAGAGAACCCCTCTAGGCAAAACCTTAAGTTACAAAAAAGATACACAGACAGAAATAGTTATTCTATTCAGCACAATGCTTTTCTCAGCCATTTAAAGAAATCATAATCTAACACATACCTAGCTAGATTACTTACTAAAAGTTCTAAGACTCCATTCCTGGTCTATCCCTGGCAGAAACGACTACAGACAGACACAGACCCTTTGTTTCTCTCCCTCCTCCCAGCTTTTGAAAGTATCTTGTCTCCTCATTGGTCATTTTGGTCAGGTGCCAGCGAGGTTACCTTTAGCTTCTTAACCCTTTACAGGTGAGAGGAGCTTTCCCCTGGCCAGGAGGGATTTCAAAGGGGTTTACCCTTCCCTTTATATTTATGACACCTACCAATTTATTTGAGCATAAGCTTTCGTGAGCTACAGCTCACTTTATCGGACTTTCCACAGTATGCATCCGATGAAGTGAGCTGTAACTCACGAAAGCTTATGCTCAAATAAATTGGTTAGTCTCTAAGGTGCCACAAGTACTCCTTTTCAGTTTGGTCTCTAGCTCTGTGCAAAAAAAAAAAAAAACCCACCTAGGAAGTTTGGTTTAAAATGGTCATTTTTTTACACCACTATCTCCAAATTTGGGTCAGTGACCTTACCTTGCACCCTCCTGAGGCACACTAAAAATCAAAGAAATCCTGCTAAGCACATTGATTTCAAAGGCGTTAGAAAATTTGATCTTTAAACAAATGTCTTGTTGCAACCTTAACTACAGGGGTGCTGCTGCACCACTATAATCTAGTGGGTACTTCATTGACTTACATCTGGAGAATCAGTCACTTAAATTGTTGGTGAATCAAATAAACAGCGAGTCATAAAATGTAGAGGTTTGTAAATGGTGGAGAAGATAAAAACTATGTATGGAAAACACTCACAAATAAAACTAGAACCAGCCATGCTACTACCTTCCAGTATCTATCACCACGTGGCCAATACGGATGTTTTAATCTGTTTTGCTACTTCTAGCTAAATTTGTATTATTTGGGCTATTAGAAGTCCAGCGTGGACATGATTTGTTATAACAAGACACAGGTGTTCTCTTTAAATCCCCATCCTGCTATTTGCTTGACAACACATTTTACTCCAGCTGTTTGGTGTTATTGCTGTAGGCAACCCACTGCGATGAAGTAAACAAACATCACAAACATTTCCTTATAAATTATATTTTGGAGCCACCAAGGCAAACATAGGTTTACAGGCCACACCGCTTACACAACAACTATATATTTTCCTCTTCCCTTTGCATTTTATAAATAAATTGACTACGCAACAGATAAGTTCTTCTTTCATTTGGAGCCCCTTTGGCTACCGTATGACTTATAAAGGAACGCATTTTTCTTCAATTATTATCACAAACATAAGGAAGCAGAGCCCATACCCATCACTAGCTACCTGTCACCTGAAGATATGACACTTATTTTTCATCTCCATTGTTTAACTGTTATAATAATTAAGGCCAGGAGTGCAAGCCTCCCCAGCACTATAGACTGGATGTCTCGGAAGGGAAAATAAAAGTGCCTTTTGCCAACAGACTATTCTGCGGCCTCCACTACACAGATTAACAGAGGCCTTTTGCCTCCAACACTTCACTTCACCAGCTGCTGCCACTTCTACCACCATTTCTTTCTACCACAGATTCCTCGATGAGCTCCCGCCCCACTGGTCATTTTTCCCCCAATGGATCCAATCTTGCTGCCCAAACTGCTGTACACGAATTAGCTGAGAACCTCCACGCACGCCACGGAAAAGCTGCAGAGCAGTGTTCCACCATCCCAGGCACGCTTCATTTTGACTTGAACTGAACATTGAATAGGATGCTAAAAGCGAAAAAAAAAAAAGATGTATTCTTTTTTGCAATGGACAGAGTTTAAATAAGGTTAGAAAGTGTTGCTTCTTTCCTTTTAAAGGGATTATTTTAAAAAATGGTGGAAGAACACAGACATAGCAAGTACTGCTGCAGAGGAAGATGCAAGGGAAGTTCACCATAAAACTGTCATTGCTAAGAGCACAACAAAAATCCCATTTGTATAACTACAAATCAGTGCCAAATCTTACATTGTTTCCAGAAAAAATAAACTCAAGTCCACTTTCCTCTCACAATCACTTGCATCCTTGTTTTTCAGCTGAGTACAGAGTCTCAGTCACAGCTGTAAACAGAGAACTCCATTTATAAAAGGTGATCCTTACTTACAGCTGAAAATCCTTGATTTGTTTCTCCTGTAAACAAAAGGTCATCCCTGAGATATGCAGCCGATTCTAGAATACTGCTATCTGTTCGTCATGGTGACTAAAACATAAATATCTGTTCCACGCCATAAGAAGGATCAGGAGGAAACATAAATCTGCAAAAGACTTGCCAGCAGCAGTGAAACAGACAAAAGGTAAACCTCTCCTTTTGATCTGTAATAATATGACAATCTTTTGTCTGTGATGCCTTTGCATCTTTGAAAAATGAAGACAATAATGTTCCTGAAACTTTAAAGTTATTATCCAATGGGCTGCAGAATATCTTAAAGTAAAAATAAGTTTTCAGTTATCTGGCACGGGGACTCAAATGTCCATTAAATACTTCATATGAAACAGTTACTGGCAACAAAGCAAGTGTCCCTGTTAAATGGCATGGGGTTTCTCAAATGCGGCCACCAGGGGCTTTTCTTGTGGCCACAGCCTCCTGGGCTGTTATCTGGGGGGAGGGAAGCAGCGGCCCCTCCCCCTACCTGTTGTTTCTGGATGCACTGCCTTGGCGTTGGTTGCTGGGGCCACAAGCAGGAGTTGGACCCTGTCACCCTCTGAAGACAGCTAGGACACAACGCTGAAGGAGCAGGTAGCCAGTGAGTTCCCCACCTTCCCAGAGGTGGTGGAGCTCAGACTTTGGGCTTCAGCCCTGGGGTGGTGGGGTGGCAGACTCTGGCCGTAGGGATTCAGGCTCCGTCCACTGGCCATGGGGCTTCAGGTTCCAGCCCCCTGTTGCCTCCCCCAGTCACACACTCACCTCCATTGCCCCTGGTCCCCGCTGCCTCCCCTGACCCCCCATCCACAGCTTAATTTGTCCCCAGGCTTGCCAGGGCTGAGTAAGTCTGCTGTGAAAAGTGATACTTGTATGTTTGTTAATATCACTTTTCACAACTGACTTACTAGCTAGCAATAATTAAATTACAATGATTTGGATATTCATATTGGCTTATTTATTTGTTTTTTCTAAAGCTAATTAAATATTTTAGGAAAAAGTGAGAGTGGCCACCAGCAAGAGTTGGTGGCCTCACTCTGAGGCCACCGAAAAATTTGTCCTGAGAACCCCTGGCTTATACAATGATTATCCTTTAAGGGAGAGTGTCAAGTTCAAATCCAGTCCTTTTCATAAAATGAGTTAAAAGTACTTTCAGGTATTAATCCTACCCCTAAATTCCCCTTCCAATAAACCTGATCCAGAAAAGCATGTAAGGACATGTTTACTTTTAAGCATGTAAGTAATCTCATTGTCTTCAATAGAGCTGCTTCCAGACGTACATTTGAACACATGCTTAATCACTTTGCTAGATTGGGCCAATTTAAAAAATAAATAAATAAAAGCTCTAGAGACAACACACACACACACACACACACGAGATTTTTAAATTGATCTTTACTTTGACCTTTAAAAAGTAAGCATTTAGCAGTTGTTACTGTAGGCAGTGGAATATTTCCTTTTACTTAGAACCAATGTTATTGGTTTCAGAGTAACAGCCGTGTTAGTCTGTATTCGCAAAAAGAAAAGGAGTACTTGTGGCACCTTAGAGACTAATCTAACAATGAAGTGCTGCTGTTTGTTACTCTGGTGGTACAAAGCCACCTTAAACTGGCTGAGTGACCAGTTGGAAAGTCTCCTAGCAATGGAGAATCCCAGGTGACAAAGGTGGACTTAACCAGATTTGGGCCAACTACTTCATAGCACCCAGCAATGAAGGGATGCTGGCTATATGTAAGGAAAGGATAAGTAGCACGTGGAGAACACTGTGCTCCAGTGATTCCTAGCTGCCACAATAATACTTCGGGGGCATTGCTTCGAGCCACAGCTTAGAGCAGCAATGAGGCTGCTCTAACTTATGCTGGAACCAAACTAGCTTCTAGAAGGGAGTAGGGGGAAGCATAGAAGTGGTAGAATACCACCTGTGCTCCTCACCATCAGATCCTGCATCAAATGTATCGCAGCTGGATCTGGTTATCAGAAGACAGGTACATTTTCAAAGTTACCATTTGTGCCTCTGCAAGTCTCCCCCTGGGATCAAATTTTCGACACCTCTTGTTTTTAGAAGACCTTTCTTTGTTTCTGTGATAAAATGTTTCAGTTGTGCAAACTTTGGTGACCTGGACTGGATTTACTTTGCACATATTTTTCCATAAAGTGTGAAAAATGTTGTTTCACCACAGATGATGTCCCTGCCAGGCTACATTTTTATTTTCATTTAAAGCGAGGGAGATTCACTAGCTTTAGGGATGCTGGAAAGTAAAGTAATACTTCAGCAAAAATATATTTGGTATGAGCTATTCCACCTGCCCAATGCAGACCACAGTTTAACTGCAACTACTGTAGCTGCCTTTTTCAGTATCTCCCAGAATTCTTTGCTAGACATGCTTTTTTCAGGTTTGTTTCATGGGTCTCACCTCTGCCCCCCACACTCCCAACCTGTGGATATGAAATTAGTTCTGTTGCACAGTAGCTGATCAGGAAAAGACTTATAACACCATTGTATAGATTTGATACATCTATTCTTTCTGCTTTATCTCTTTAGCCTACATTATAGGTAGATATAATAGGCCAGAATCTCAGCTGTAGCTTTATTTAAGTCAACTGAACTATACTGATATATATCAACTGTGGATGTGGGCAGGAATTTCTACTAACATAAGATATTCCTATGATTCTAAATGTATAGATGAATGAACTTGCTTTGTCTCATTTTTACGCCACTTAAACATTGGAGATGCCAAATACAGAGAGAGTTTGCATTCCAAATATCCAATCAATCAACAAATTGTAACGACACTTCAGTTAAAATATGACTAAAAGTACTTTGAAGACATTTTTTTTAAGATTACTGTGGTTTGTAATAGACAGTGAATGGGAGCATTAGTGAGAATACAGGTACTGAAAAGTGTGTGACCGTAGTGACTTTTGCTGGCCAACTTAAGACTTAAGCTCTCTTTGAGCTGAAGATGCTCAGAAACCCTCAAGGAGTGCTCGACCGCTCAGTGGATCAGGGCCACAATACTTGAAGGGTTAATCTTCTAGAAAGCCATGCATAACACAAATATGAAGGAATACAAATGGTTGTTCATAGACACCATTTAATGAGAATCCATAGCTGTTGCAAATCCAGGTCCAAATCTTCAAACATAGCGTTCAGATTTTCAAAAATGCTGGGTATGCTCTGCTCCCATTAACGTAAATGGGAGTTGTGTGTGTTCAGGACCTCTGAAAACCAACACATTTTTATGCAGGGTTATAAATATGGATTTAGGTGCCTGACTTTAGACACCAGCATTGGAACATTTAGGTCTTAACATTTTAACTATCACTTTTCTTCCTATGTTTCAGGGTTATATTAAAATGAGAAATAACTTGTTGATACAGGATATGGTAATACAATTAATTTATTCTTGTCAGAGCAATATGAACTAGCCTGCATTCATGTAATCCAGGCAAGGTAAAAATAATATAATAAATACAGAAACAAAGGCTAACTAGATTATAAAGTACCAATGCATTTTGAAATTAAAAAAACAGATATCATTGACACATAAGGTCCACATTGTGTGATAACGAATATAACAATAGTATTTTTTCATGTACATGGTAGTGTAATTACAATGTACTAAATGTACCATTATAATTTTTCAAGTCAAACAAGTTGTGCAAGACAGAGACCTTCAAACTCTCTGTGGCTTGTTATCCTTCAGTGAACAGGAAAATTGCAATGCTTGTTCGCCTATTTAACAGATTTTGATATTTTGGAGGATAGCTAATATTCACAGCTTCACATTCTTGCACGTTGGCAAACGATCCTCAGGTACTAATTACTATTTCTTTTTTTAGCTTCCATGTCAATAAAAGCAGATGTCTCAAATATAGATTTCCACTATCATATTTATTCGTATTGTCTAAGGGGCCTATTTGCACTGACTTATAACAATCATGACATTTTTTTCATCCTATGGATTAAGCTCCAGATTCTGCCAACCCTATTCAGGATACTTACTCTGAAAATGGCCCAATTAGTTTGAATAAGAGTGGCAGAGTCTGACCATAGCTCTTGGTGCAGTTTTTTTGGGGGGAAAAGGGACTCTGACCTGTGCACATTTAGTGAACAAAGGCATCATCTAAGGGTCAGACAGTTCCACTGACCTTGAAAGGATGAAACAAAAGCATATTAAAACTACCAGTGCAACCCACTCACTAGTGTAATGGACACAGGGGATATATACGCAACAGCTACCCAGGATAAAGAATTTCCTCCAACTTCTCTAATTGAGATAAAGTGTAACAAACAACATTAGCTGCCACCTACAGTGGAGAGATTCATTTTCTACAAAGGCAGAATCACGGGGATGGTAATACTACTTTACGTGCCTTTTCTCGTCATCAAGACAGACAGTAAATGATAAAGTGAGAACAAAAAATGGTTCACATTGCTACAGCAGAAATAGTTTTATCTTGAAGTTAAAACAAAATGACCTTCCCTACTCCTTCGACCACAAGATAACAGTTTCTGTTTGTTAACTTTCTGGCTAGAAATTATAGTAAAAAGAAAATTGCAGATGGATGAGGGTTGCAAATACAGCTCAAATATTAGCAATACCTATAGTGCTTCTCAGGCATTGAACAACTAATTCTCAAGTAAGAACTTAGGCTAAAGTATTATATTAATGTGTTAAACAGGAAAGCAAAGTTGCGATTTACTTTGCATTTAGATATCTGTATGAATGGGGTACAAATTTCAGTACAATTACAGAGTCATCGTACATACAATACTCAGAGATGAACGGAGAACCCATTATGATTTAGACAGCTGAAAAGGTGTGTTTTGAGATGAGATTTCAAATTAGGTGGAGACTCAATGAAGCAGAGAGGAAAATAAATCGCTGCTTTAGGTAACATGAGGAATAGGCTCTTGCACCACGTGGAAGATTGTGTGAAGATGAGCCTGATGCTAGGCAAAACAGAGGAAATAGAAAGATAAAGTCTAGGAGAAAATACTTTATTATTAAACACACACATACACACAGAATCATATACAAAGTACTTTACAAACGGCTAACAAACCATCTCATTAATTTAAAATGGGAATGCCAATGGGGAGCTCTGAAAATGAGGATGTATTTGAACCTGAAGTGAATGCTAGTGGTGTTTTGAACGTGGTAGTGGTATTCTGCACATGGCGGAGAGCTGGGACTTGAAGAGTCCACAGGGAACAGATTTCTAATAGTTAGAGTGAGCATAAACAAATGCATGATTAAAATTGCATGGATGGACTCATGGCAGAAGCATGCGTGAGTAATGGTTGAAGAGGGATAGTTTCATAGATTATAGAGGAGACATGGGATTTAAGAGTCAAGGACGATGCCAACACAAGAAATGGAAAATCTGAATTGAAAAGGGGATAGAAGAGATTGTTATGTGTCCGAGGATGTGAAAAGCACTTCTGTCTCAGAGATATTTAGATGAAGTACGTTGTGATTAAGTCACGTTTGCTTGGTTGAGGTAGGAAGAAAGGATCAGCACAGACAGCGGAATCCTTTACAATGTCAACATATGTGCACAATAAGTATAATAATTAAAAGGTAGATATAAGGTGACCAAGAGAGAGAAGCAGAAAGAAAACTACAGAGAACCTCGATTTAGCCGTGGAGATGTTAAAGGAGACGTAGAATCTGAGTCTGAGATTGACAAGCCATATAATGGCAGGACGGGACCCAAGATGTTTGCATAGCTATGGACGTGCTCCAGAAAAATAGAATGTCCAGTGTCAAAGGCTGCACAAAGGGTCAAAAACTACACAGAGAAGGAAGAATCTGTCAGCAACAGAAAAGAGAAGATGGTCATTACATGAAGGATGGTGTCTGCCCTATGGATAGCCTGAAATTCAAGTGGAAAAATAAGTCCAATACATTGTAGTTTAAAAGCCCCCTCACAATCTGAAAGCTACTTTCTAAAGTATTTTGCAGTGAAGAGGAATGTTAGAGAATCAAAAAGAACCAAGACCAAGAGAAATGAAGGCAGTGGCAGATTTTAGAGAGCAGAAGAATGTCCAAATGATAAAGGAGTTGGTGACAAAGATGGTAGTGTAGGCAGCAAGAGTAGGGAGACAATGAAAGAGTAGCAGAAGGAAAAGAGAAGAAAATGGGTGGTTTTCATGAGGGTTTTAATGTCAAGAAGGTCTCAGGAAAGGTGGAGAAGCAATGGGGAGAAAAGTAGAAGGAAAAGAAAAGGAAGTTGGGGAGGAAGAAGGGGACATGGGATTGAGACGGAAAGGCTGTTATAACTAATCCCTGTTATTTTAAACTAGAAGAAAGAAACACATTTCTTGTACCTGTGCAGGGAAAGTCTGGGAGTGAAGGATCAGTAGCTTATATAGAGAAAGGTTTGCCAGCACCTTAGAAAAGGAGGAAGAACCGGACTAGGTTTTGCAGCCCGAGGATACTTTTGTAGGGTATCTGATGCTTCTTCTTTTTTCTGAAGTAGACACACAGATGGTACATATGTCACTTTATTCTAGCTGCTAATCTGTGCTCATGAGGATCCACAGCTTTTAAATATACCAGCAGAAACTAGAGATGCAGTGAAGAGTGTAGGTATTCAAGTTGGTATAGGACAGGGCAGAGTTGTAAGTATTAAGGCAAGGGGGTTGGGAGACGCACATGAATTCAAAGTGCACCTGTCTTTAACTCACTTAGCAATCTATCTGTGGTCTAATCTTCAAAGCACAGAGAAAAACAAACAAAAAAATGTGTAAAGAAAGATTTTTAAATGACTTTCATTTATCTACCTACTTGCCTTTTCCTTATCTTGTCCTTCCTTGTATCTTTTAAGAAAGGCCCCATGAAGAGCGGCTGAATTCTTATTTTGTTAATATCTAATAACATTTCAAACATACCATTTTCTAAATGGGTGAAGAAAGTAACTGTTATGAAGCCAGCTGCGTATTTCCAGCAGTTTCATCTTTTTATTCCTTTTCTATAAAGAGCACAGAATTGAAGATGCTGTTCTGTACTGCATCTGTAATGTTCACAGGGGATTTTAAAGCCTGCACACAGCTGATTATTGAGTATTCCCAAATATTTTGATACAACTCTGATATTTTTAGTGTCTGCAGGCTCCTGCAGAGACTTGGCTCTGTCTCACTCTTGCTTTCAACATTAAAAAAAAAATACTACCCTGCTGGCTTTTCAGTAAACAGCCCAAATGTGTTCACAATTTATTGTGATATATTTTCATACTACTAAGGATAAGCATAGACTACAAGGAAAGTTTTGAATACCTCCCACACAGATGTAAACTCAACCAGATCTTCAGTGTGACATAAGACCATTCTACACCATGTGAGAATGGCTATTTGAATGGCAGTAGAATCTAGATATATTTGCAAATGTCGTTTCACATAAATGATTTTAATAATCTGTGCAAGATTTTTAAACACGAATGCTCAGTGCCATGCTCCTAATCTTTATATAGTGCCTAAATAAGTGATCTGATTTACCAAGGCATTGAGCATCATGTTATCTATCTAGGAGCCTGCTTTTAGGCAGTCATTTTTTGAAAATCTCAGCCAAAATATTCAAATCATTTATGTGAATAAACATTCACAAATATGACAAGATGCTACTACTATTCAAATACTCATGCTTGCAGGGTCCCCATATAGATAGCTCAAATTATGCAGTGTGTATAACATGTATATTTAAAATATCCTATACGCTAAAGTGCATTTCATGTGTACATTTTCTATTGTTGGTTTTTCTTTAGCTCTTTGTTTTTGAAAGCCCAATAGCAATCCATGTGCCTGGCATTGCAAGACCCATTTCACGAAACATAAGGAAGTTACATCCCATTAGATAACTCAGTGGCATATAAGTAGGTGATTTTCCACAAGCAGTTTATTAGCTGATCCCAGATGGTCTTTGAATAAAGTGTTTAATTTCAAATGCACGATTTAAGAACATAAAAACACAGAGAAAAACAGAGGAGGAAAAAAAAATCCTGCAAATTGTTTCTAGATTCTAATCCAAGAGAAGGCCATATTTGAGAGATGAACCAATAGAAAAATATGTATGTACTACATAGTTGCAAATTGTATTCCATTATTTTTATGCATTAGTAATCTGACTACAAGGAAACATCTTGCATGCTTCCCCCTGTGGCTGGGACAGCCTCTTAGAGCATATTCACCAGATCTTCACTCTTCCTCTGTCAAACTCCACTGAAAGCTCATGCCTGAGGCATCACTTAGACTAGTTTAAACTGAACTGGTGGGGCTGTTAGACAGTTATTATGGAGTTTAAAATAATAAGAAGGGATTCTCCCTTCTGCAAGGGCCCACAGTGCTGATAAACGCCACAGCCCAGCTGAGGGACAATTCCCCATATGTAGCCATTTCCTATAACAGCCACAGGCTTTTCTAGACAGGCCCCTCTGTAAATCCCAGTATAGCTAAACTTTTGTCAGTGAAAGTTGTACCAAAGAGCAGAATGGGGGATTCTAGGTAGCTCTAGATTGTGGACTCCCCTTAGCCTGGTCCTCCCTGCTCTGCCCCCTCCCTCGTTGCACCCCAGGCTCCTATATAATACTTTACAATACAATATACTCTTCTTTGTTCTTGATTAGTCAAGTCCCATATCAACCATTCCATTATTTTTCTTGAGATGGATGTCAGATTGACGGGCCTATAATTATGCGGGTGATCCTGTTTACCCTTTTTAAATATTGACACAACATTAGCTTTCATCCAGTCTTCTGGAACTTCCTCAATGTTCCAAAACTTATTGAAAAATCAGTATTTATGGACAAACAGCTCCCCAGGTAGCACTATTACAATTCCTGGATTAAGTAATCCAGATCTGCTGATTTAAAAATGTCTAATTTTAGAAGCTGCTGCTTAACATCCTTCTTAGTTACTGCTGGAATAGAAAATATTTCATCATCATATGATGACATGACTACATCATCTGGCTTTTCCCACAAATACAGAACAGAAATATGTATAGAAGAATTCTACACCTTTTTTGCATTATTATTGACAATTGCCATCTGTAATAAGCCAATACCATTGTTAGGGTTCCTTTTGTTGCTGATATGCTTTAAAATATCCAACTTGCTGTCCTTAACTCAGCTGGCCATTGATTTCTTCTTGTGTCCTTTTGCTTCCCTTACTAACTTTCTCCTATTTTTTTTTCTAATGCAGTTACAGTACCTGAGATAATATTGCAAGCCATAATAGAGCAGTAAAAATATTTTTTTATTTTTTTTATTGCTGCTTGTACTTCCTCTCTAAACAAGGCTGTATTTTAAACTAGTGTCCCGGGAGCCTACTGGTCCCACACAGGGGAAATACAGACGCAGTTTTACATAAAGCACAAATCCAGCGAAGTATTTAAGTGCATGTCTAACTTTGTGCATGTGGTCATACCTTCAAGTTAATGTCCCAAGTTTAAAATTAAGTACTTTTGAGTGTATGCTTAAGTATTCTGCTGAATTGGGGCCTAAATGCAGTTACAATACCAGAGATAATATTAGGTTTCAGAGTAGCAGCCCTGTTGGTCTGTATCCACAAAAAGAAAAGGAGGACTTGTGGCACCTTAGAGACTAACAAATGTATTTGCGCATAAGCTTTCCGATGAAGTGAGCTGTAGCTCACGAAAGCTTATGCGCAAATACATTTGTTAGTCTCTAAGGTGCCACAAGTCCTCCTGTTCTTTTTGAGATAATATTGCAAGCCAGAATAGAGCAGTAGATTCTGAACACACACTGTGATGATCAAAATGGACGAACAAAAGACTGGTTTGGCAAGTTCTATTTGGGGAAAATGTTTATTCAGAGACAAAAGATGTGACCCTCTATAGACTGGTTTTAAAAATGCTACAATATGAGACATCCATCTGTGACTGATAAACCTATTATGAATTAACTGTTTTGCCCGTGTGAGTATATATAGGTTCATATGCATCATAATGCCATCAAGACTTCTTGCATACAAGTCCAATTTGCCAGAGAAAACATTACAGAAAGGAAAGATTTGCACACATATTCCATTCAAGTAGCACTGGTGTACTATCTACAAGAGCTGCATTCAAGGAGAGTCGACTATGTGTTCAAGATGTCTTGCTGTCAGCATACATTCATTTCAAGCATACAATTCATTTTAAGATGCAGCTGCCTTTGGATCATATTCCAGTTTTTTGTTCTGGCTAGGCTGGCCTCTCATTGATCATCTCAAAAGCCAAATATGTATGCAGACCTGCAAAGCTCGTATCAGCAGAATGCTCTCCTTACACCGAACCCTCCAATCTGGGGACCAAGAAATGTAAGGAGAACCTCAGCTTTCTTTCTTGGTGAAGACAGCTTTCAAAATAAAACCATCTCATACTGAAGATTCAGACTAAATGTTTCTCAGAGATGTTTTCAAAGGTTATACACTGTTACCTCACATTCACTAGCTGAGCTTTGGGGTCCATGTTTCATCAACAATGAATGAGGCTGAACGGAGGTTAAGTTGAGCAAATGGAACTTTATTAAACCTTGTGTGCTGCTCTGTCCCTGTGACTGAGTTACTTCTAGCCTAACTCCACCCCTTGCCCAGTTCCCCTGGTGTCCCGTCCCTTCTCCTCTAGGGAACATAGGCCCTCTGACTTCAGTTCCACTAATTATAGTATAGTCCTGAAAAAAACATAGTCATAAGTACTCAGGGAAGACCCAAGGTCAGCTTCACAGTTTTTGGGGGAGTTCTATTCAGGCTACTTTTGATGGCATTAGGACTACTACGCATGCTCCTTGACAATCAGCTGCCTGCTACTCAATCGGCTCTTCTACTGAACAGCCAGTGTGATATCACACCACGAACAGAAGCTCAGAAGCATAAGAGGCAGCATGCTTTAGCAGACTGAGCAAAGAACTAATCTCAGTTCTAACACTGATGCCCTGTGTTGCCTTTGTAACACCAAATCAACCAAACTTTTCCAATGAAGGGGGCATAAAGTTAGGCACCTAAATCTAGATGCAAAGCCTAATTTTGCACCATGTTTGAAAATTGTCTGTATGCTCTTTGTTCTTCAGTTTCCACGGCCTTAAAGCAGACGGTCTGCATATGGCAAGGGTACAGCTATACATATGTAAGTTCACCACTTGCCACAGGGCCCAGAGTCTAAGATCACATGGACGTTCATGTCTGTGGTAGAAGTTTGTGGCTCAAAGGGTTGCTCTCAAGGAATTTTCACAGATGGCTGGATGGAAACACTGCTGTAGATAGATCCCTGTCTGTGGGGGGTCCCTGAGGTTCTAGTGTACTTGCCCAACCTGCTGTTAGTTTCACCAGCTCAGTTGACTGGCAGTTACTTCATGGGATCAGTAATTATGGTAATTAAAAACAAACTGTAAAACCAGCAGGGACACATCTAAAAAACAGGGAGATTCCTATTTCAGAGACACAAGCTCCCTCCTTTCTTTGTATAAATATGAAGAGTGCATTGCTCATTCACATAAATACAGAGTAAGCAGAAGCATGGTGGATAAGAGACAAGGGAGGGAAGGCTTGGGGAAGTGCAGCTGTACTCAATTTTAAATGGGAGGCAGTGGCTGTGGTGGCCAAATGTTTCACAGACCCGGTGAACAAGCCTAAGGCTAGTCCTAATTTCATAAGAAATTTGACACATGGCATAATTAATAAGTTCAATAATTAAAACCAACTTTCATTTTAATATTTCCTAGCACCCACAGACTTACAAACTACTAATGGGAAACCAGCTTTTATCAACTGCAACAAGGAGAAGCTGTTGCCTACTGCAGGTGGTATTTTAAAAAGGTCAAATAAAATTGTACTGAAAACCTTAAGGGAACTTTGAAGGGCATCTCTAGTCTGAAAATAGTCTGTGTAAAAATATCATCGTTTCATTCAGCATTTCAGTTCCCGGTATGTGTTATATCTGTCTTGTGACAAAAATAGATGTTTGTTTATTTTCACTCTTAGCACTGCACAACTAACAGAGCTATAGCAGAATGAACGGAATTCTCTTCTGGTTTGTAAATCTGCAGAATTGTTCCAATTACAAGTGCCAAATTCTGCCCTCACTTGCAACTGTGTTTCCCTGTTGGAGCCAATGCAGTGCAAAAAGGTGAAACCTGAACCTGGCCTGCTGAATCTTAGCAGAAGCCAGAAAGTTATCCAGTTTACTGTTCAGACCCTAGGTTCAGGATAAAAGGCCAGCAGTTGGGGGTGGGGGTGGGGTGGGGGTCGGGGAGGGGAGTTAAGTGAGCAAGTGTGACAGGGCAGTCACAGAGAGAAAACAAACATGGCATCTTAAAAGACATTTAAGAGCCACTCATCACATTCGAGTCACTTGAAAATGGTTGGTAAGATTGTCTCTGGAATGTGCTTCTTAATGCACTTTTTTCTGAATAGATAAATTACCACTGACTTAAATATCCTTATAATATTCTCCTTCCTATGTTTATGTCATGATGCAGATCATATAAACAACATTGTTTCTTGTACAAATTTATGAACTACTATTGACACTGAAAGTGTATTTTAAAAAAAAATGAATATGGTACCAAAAGGTTGACTCCTCAGTCCTTCTCTGCAAAGAATACTTTGGGTCTGATCCATTTTTTTCCCAGTGGAAAGGAAAAATGCAATTTTGAAGTCCACATTCAGATGTTGTGGTACCTACACAAACACTGTGCCCCCAGCAAGCTGAAGCTCAGCTTGTTCTAAGTTATAATCATTGCTGATCCTGGGTATATATGCTTCCCAATATTGAAACAAAAGCTAAGAGTTTTCAGCTGTTTTTAACTGTTGATGGATAGACAGATGGGTAAAAAAAAGTTTGCCTTTTCCTTTGTGATATGAACATTGGTACAATAGGTGTGCCTGGTTAGAAATTACTGTCAAAGTTCACGGAATACCCAGCTCTTGCTAATGTTCTCCAGCAGTTATTGCTAGCTTTGCTACAATATCTATTTTCTATTAAGTCAACAGAAATAAGCACTGTCTTTAAACAGTACATATTTTGACATTACATGTGCTGTATAGAATACATTGAAAACAAGCTAATATTGCATTATGCATAATATTGCATAATATTATATAATATTACATAATTACAATATTATAATACATAATTACAATATTATAATATAATATTACATAATATTATGTAATAATATTATGTAATATTATTACATAATATTGCATAATATTGCATACATTGAAAACAAGCTAATATTGCATTATGCATAATATTGCATAATGTTTTTATATCCTACAATATCATGATTATTTCTTCATCACATGGATGGATGGATCACTTGATGATTACCTGTTCTGTTCATTCCCTCTGGGGCACCTGGCATTGGCCACTGTTGGAAGACGGGATACTGGGCTAGATGGACCTTTGGTCTGATCCAGTATGGCCATTTTTATGTACAAACAGATTAGGTATAATCAGCTGACTGGTGCCTCACATGGGTGAGGGTGTGCTCAGACATCCTCTCTTGACTGCATGTCAGGTGGATAAAACACAGTCCAAGACTGTATAACTTTTCCATGTACATGATAAATACTCTGCCTTTGTCCTCAGGAGTAAAAAATAGTGATTCCTTTTCATGGGCTCAATCCCGCAAGCTCTCCCAGTGAAGCCACATGTGGCGAGGATGCAGAATCTGGCCTTATATTTGTGAGTCAACAATTCTCAGAATAAATGATAATCTGATTGTTCTTCTGATTTACACCTGTACCATTAATTTAGTAACCCCATTCACAGAGTTTAGTTAATTAGATATACTCCCAAGTGATTCCAGACTGCATTCTCAGCAACACTGGACATTGAAGCCAAGCTGTTTACCACAACTTCTGTCAACATTGTACAGAATTTTATTCTACAATTTAAACTTATATTTATGTGTAAGAAGAAATAGGCTGTGCTCAGTACAAGCTTCTGCATTAACCAATAGAAAGAATAAAGGCTTCATTGTAATGCTTTTGTCCAATCCCAATGGCTTGGAATAAGTTCCTGAGCACTCATAAATTATATTAATTTGTAATCACTTTGATACCGAGACACTTTGTTGTCTGTTGAAGGCATTGTGCCCCCTAACAAGGTATTATGTCAGTTTTCCAGGGCACAGCTGCAAGTCAAAGATAGGTTTAGGCAGTGTGGCAAATTGCTGGCACTACTATGATGGGTTTGACACTGTCTCTTCTTGGGGGAGGGGTGGGGGAAATGCACATGCATTTCTTGCCCCTGAACTGGGGTATTAACTGCGCCACGAGTGTCCTAGAGAAGGGAAGTGGAGAGGGAGGGACCCAGGCCTGCCCTCTATTCTGGGTCCCAGCCCAGGGGCCCTAGGGATAACAGTAGATCACTAGAACTAGCAGTTCCTTCCCCTAGGCTACTTCCCTCTCCTGCCCTTCAGCTTATGGGGCTTCCTACCCTCCCTCTGCACAAATCAGGTGTCTTAGCCCACTACAGCACTTCTCTAAACTCTCCTCTGTTTCCCTCCAAACTGCTCTCTGCTCCAACACCAATCCACTCTGCTTCAACTCCTCCAAACTGCTCTGCTCCAATGCCAATGCACTCTGCTTCAACACCTCCTCTTGTCTGATTGAAGCGGGGGGGGTTATCATGTGACTGGCTTCAGGTGCTCTAATTGGCTTCAGGTGCTCTAATTGGTTTCAGGTGCTCTAATTAATTTATAGCAAACTTTCTTCCCTCTACAGGAAACAAGGCGCCCTTCCAGGAGACCCATATGGATCCGACCGCCGAAGACATTTGGCGGCTGGAGTGGGGGGACAGGGTCTACTTTAGCCATTTCACGGTTCGACAGGCTGCAGTGGCGACCCTGTTCTCCACCGACCTGCGGCCCGAGGTGCTAGGGGTCGCCGAGGTCATGCCGGGTCGGCCTGCTGCATCTCCAGCTCCGTATGGAGGGGCTTATGGTTAACCTCATTAACGTCTATGCCCCGGCATCAGGCCCGGAGCGGCTGCAATTCTATCAGCGGGCGTCCGCCTTCCTCAGCACCTTAGATTCTCACGAGTGCCTGGTCCTGGGAGGGGATTTTAATACCACCCTTGAGGAGCGGGACCACTCGGGGACCGAGCAGAGCCCGGCTGCCGCTAACACCCTCTGGGAGATAGTCGAACATCACTCCCTAGTGGACATCTGGCGTGACCACAACCCGGATGACACTTCCATGTTCACCTTTGTCCGGGTGGAGGCCCATCGGTCGAGCCACTCCCGGTTGGACTGCATTTATTTATCACGCTTCCATCTCTCACGAGCCCACTCCTCCAGCATTCGGCCGGCCCCATTTTCCGACCATCACCTAGCCACCGTGATAGCCTCCCTCTGTGCGGAGAGGCCAGGGCCGGCCTATTGGCATTTTAACAACAGCCTGTTGGAGGACGAGGGCTTCGTGACATCCTTCCGGGAATTCTGGCTGGCCTGGCGAGGGCAGCGGCGTGCCTTTCCCTCGGCGCGGCGATGGTGGGACCTGGGGAAGGTGCGCGCCCAGCTTTTCTGCCGCGACTACACCCGGGGCACCAGCCGATGGAGAAATGCGGCGATAGAGCAGTTGGAACGGGAGGTCTTAGAGCTGGAGAGGCGTCTGGCCGCCAGCCTCGAGGACCCGCTCCTCTGCGGAGTGTGCCGGGAGAAGTGGGAGGAGCTCCGGGCCCTTGAGGACCATCGGGCCCGGGGCGCCTTTGTTCAATCCCGCATCCGCCTCCTTCAGGAGATGGATCACGGCTCCTGCTTCTTCTATGCCCTGGAGAAAACAAGGGGGACAAGAAACACGTCACCTGTCTCCTGGCAGAAGACGGCACCCCCCTCACAGATAGGGTGGAGATGAGCGGGAGGGCCCGAGCCTTCTATGCAAGTCTTTTCTCCCCGGATCCGACCGACCCTAGCGCTTGCAGAGTGCTCTGGGAGGAGCTCCCTACGGTCAGCGCGAGCAACCGAGACCGACTAGAGTTGCCTCTCACTCTGGCCGAGTTCTTGGAAGCCCTCCATCGTATGCCCACTAATAAGTCTCCAGGCATAGACGGGCTGACCGTGGAGCTCTACCGCGTGTTTTGGGACGTCCTCAGCCCAGACCTAGTCACCGTCTGGGCCGAGTCTCTGCAGGGCGGGGTCCTCCCTCTTTCGTGCAGGCGAGCTGTGGTCGCCTTATTGCCAAAGAACGGAGACCTCCACAATTTACGAAATTGGCGTCCTGTCTTGCTCCTCAGCATGGACTACAAAATTGTAGCGAAAGCAATCTCACTGCACCTAGGGTCTGTGCTGACAGACGTGATCCACCCAGACCAGACCTACACCGTCCCGGACCACAGTATCTTTGATAACCTATTTCTGGTTCGGGACCTTTTGGTGTAGAGACGGTCTGTCGTTCGCCCTCCTGTTCCTAGATCAGGAGAAGGTGTTCGATAGGGTGGACCACGGGTACCTCCTGAGCACTCTGCAGGCGTTTGGCTTCGGACCCCAGTTTGTGGGTTTTCTCCGGGTGCTGTATGCTTCCGCAGAGTGTCTGGTTAAGCTCCACTGGACCCTGACCGAACTGGTCAGCTTCGGGCGAGGAGTATGGCAGGGGTGCCCCCTATCAGGCTAGCTGTACGCTCTGGCGATCAAGCCCTTCCTCTGTCTCCTCCGCAGGAGGTTGACAGGGTTGGTGCTGCGGGAGTCGGAGCTGCAGCTGGTCCTGTCGGCGTACTCTGATGACATGCTCCTCGTGGTCCAGGACCCGGGCGACTTGGCACAGATGGAGGCTTGCCAGGCCATCTATTCGGCAGCCTCCTCCGTCTGGGTCAACTGAGTCAAGAGCTCTGGCTTGGCGGTAGGAGACTGGCAGCAGGTGAGCTCCCTCCCACCCGCGCTTCAGACCATCCGGTGGAGCGTGGGTCCACTGTTCTACCTCGGCGTTTACCTTTCTGCCATGCATCCATCTCCGCCAGAGAACTGGGAAAATTTAGAGGGCGGGGTGATAGAGCGGCTCCGGAAATGGACGGGACTACTCCGATGTCTCTCCCTCCGAGGGAGAGCGCTGGTGCTTAATCAACTAGTCCTGTCCATGCTCTGGTCCCGGCTCAACACCCTGGTCCCGGCCCCGGGTTTCCTGACCAACCTCCGGACATCGATTCTGGGGTCCTTTTGGTCAGGAATGCACTGGACCCCTGTAGGGGTTCTTCATCTACCCCTGAAGGAACGAGGACAGGGCCTGAAGTGTCTGCACACTCAGGTCCGCGTCTTCCGCCTCCAGGCCCTACAGAGGCTCCTCTATGGTGCAGGCAGTTCGGCGTGGAGCACACTGGCGCACGCCATCCTGAGCCGCATCCGAGGGCTCCAATATGACCAACAGCTCTTTTATCTCTGTCCGGGAGGTCTTCCGCGAGACCTCTCCGGGCTGCCGGTCTTCTACCAGGACCTCCTCTGGACTTGGAAACTGTTTTTAACGACTAGGTCCGTGGTGGCCACCGAGGGGGCAGATCTCCTCGCGGAGCCCCTGATACACAACCCCCAGCTCCGTGTGCAGGTGGCGGAGTCCTGTTCGGTGCACCAGAGCTTGATCCTGGCAGAAGTCACGAGAGTCGGAGACCTCCTGGACTACGACCGGGGAGACTGGCTGGATCCCCTGACGCTCATGCGGCGCATGGGGCTCTCCAGACCTCGTACCCCCCGGCGCGTACTTCAGGAGGTGAAGGCCGCTTTGCTGCCCGCTGCTCGAGCTTACCTCAACCGGGTCCTGCTCGAGGGCACGCCCTGCCCACCCTCTACCCCAGGCCCGCCGGACCTTTTAATTGGACCCTGCCCCGTAGACCCAATTGACCCCCTCACCCCTTTACTGCGAGCCGGCTGCATGAACTGCAGCTGGTATGCTTCCGAACTGCGCCAAAGAAACATCTATACACGCTCGTGCTCCACAACCTTCCTGCCCTCACCCTAGTGTCCTGCCCTGACACAAAGTGGCGAGACCTTCTGCCACCTTTGGAGGGTGAGCAGCCCCGGTGGGCCAGCCTATATTCCACCTTGGTTCCGAGGCCCGTCGGGGACATCAGTTGGCGACTCCTTCACGGAGCTGTGAGCACGGGCATGTACTTGTTGCGGTTCAACCCCATCCCAGATACTTGTCCCTTTTGCGGTGTGAGGGAAACCCTGGTGCACGTATATTTAGAGTGCGCCAGGCTGCAGCCCCTGTTCCGGCTCCTCACAAATCTTCTATTACGTTTTTGGTTGCATTTTTCCCTCACCTTTTTATTTATGCACTCCCCATCCGTGGCCTCACAAAGTCGCGGGATCTCCTAGTTAACCTCTTCCTGGCCCTGGCTAAAATGGCCATCTATAAAACCAGAGAGAGGAGGTTGGCTGATGGAGTTTCCTGTGACTGTGGGGCCATTTTCCGATCCTCTGTCTGTTCACGTATCCGGGTGGAGTTCCTCTGGGTGGTGTCCACCGACTCCCTTGATGCTTTTGAGGAGCTGTGGGCGCTGTCCGAGGTTTTCTGCTAGGTGTCCCCATCCGGTTCCCTTTGTTTGACCCTTTGATTGGGGGAGAGAGTAAGGGGCCCCAGCCATTGCTGCTGCGGACACCACCACCTTAGAGGGGTCCTTTCACACGTGGGTGCACGTGCCCCCCCCCCGGATTGTCCACCCCACAGCCTGCCCCTCTTGTTGGGTGCTTTCAGAGGAGGGAATTGTCGATGACACTGGGCATGGCACCAGGTAACTCGAGGGGGTGGCAGACCTTGAGAGTCGATGAAGCCCCCTCGCTCTGGGCCACCACGTAACTCGGAAGGGTGGAAGACCACGAGAGTCGAGGAAGCTCCCCGCTCTGGGCCCAGACTAGCCTGAACACTTCCCTCCCCTGAAGCTAATGAGAAAACAATTGTGATTGGTTGCTGTGCAGCACATTGCATATGCTGTTGTTTTTATTTTGTAAGTGTGTTATGCAAATAAAAACACCTTTTTTTTGCTTAAAAAAAAACCCAAAACATTCTCCTGCTGCCTTCTGGCCCTGCTGTATCATAGCAGGCAGACTGTATAACGCTGCTAGTGCCATTCCATCTGCATGAAGGCTATTGTTTATGAGAGCAATGTCATTTTAACGCCAACTGCCTGTTGTGCCAAAATGAGAAACATGAACAATAGTAGAAAAGATGGCAGTAGAGATGCAGGCACTTGATTTTGCCACAGAACGTTTGAGTTGTTGTAGGTACCTGGGAAACCCATTGAGAACACAGGTGTCCAAATGTAAGTGACAAAAAGTACAACCCAGAAGCACTCTCATGGAATGCATGCTAATGTAAGCAGGAGAATAGTCCCGCTCTTGTGGGGAACTTTCCCGCTTCTGCACTACCCCGGTGAAGTGGGCTAGCGAAAAGATCCGAGTCCTCGCTCCCACTTCCTTTACCCAGTGGCCTCCCTGCCCTTGAGGACTTCCCTTCCACTCTCCTGTCTGGCAGAGTCCTCGTAACCCCAACAAGGCTGGGTCCAGGATTCCCGGGGGGGGCTTGACCCCCAACCCTGCTGTGGTCACCTAGGACAGGGGCTAGGGTGTCCCCACTCCGGGGTACTCTGTCTGCACTGGGCACTTCTCTGACCCACTGAACATTACATACAAGTTAAAGCAAATGCAAGTTTAATCAACAATTAATTTAAAAAAGAATAAGGGAAAATGAGACGTTAAAGGAAACACATCAACCCACTCTGTGGCAGGGAACATCACAAACAGTGTCTCTGGAATGTCAGGGCAGTTCACAGTCTGTCCCTTGTAAGTCCCAGGCCTTCTTCTCAGGCCCTGGCTGTGCTGTAGGGATGCTGCGGGTTGGACACTTGCTTTGGTGGTGGCCACACGCTCTCAGGCTCTAAGTGGTAGGACCCTTCTTCCCTGTGTCGCCCCTGCCCTGTCGGGGTTACAATCCAAGCCTGGCCTGCAGAGTCCCTTGGCTGAGGCGCCTCCCTGAGCTGGGCCCGCTGCCCAGGGTCCCCCTCGCTCTCCCCAGCTGCTCACCGCACCCAGCTCCAGACTGCTCCAGCTCCAGCTCCACCACTCTGTCTCGGCTGCTCCGCCTCCAGCTCCCTGGGCTGCTTCTTTGGCCCCTCTGCCTCTGGTTGCTCCAGCTCTGCTCCCAGCACAGGTCTGCTCTGCAGGCTGCTTCTGTGACTCTGCTCCCAGCACTGACCTGCTTCCTGGGCTGCTTTTCTGGCCCCTCTGGCTCTGGTTGCTGCAGGTCTCCTCCCAGGGCAAGTCTGCTCTCTCTGGGCTGTGCCTCGGCCTTGGGGCTGCAGCTCTGCTCCCAGGACAGGGTCTGCTCTCTCTGGGCTGCTTTCCTGGTCCCTCTGGATCTGGCCCAGCTCTGCTCCCCAGCTTAGCTTGGGCCCCTGCTTTCTCCTTAGCTCGGCCCCACTCTGTCTGACCCAGGCAAATCCAGCTCACACGGAGGACGGGACCTCCCTGGCCTCCTGACTCTCTGATTAGCCTGCCCGCCCTGTCATTCAGGCTGACCTGGAGCATTGGTCTCTCCCCATTGTGCCTGGGGACTGGCAGTCTCAGGGTCCTGATTTCCCATCGACCCTTCCCCTTTTAGTACTGGGAGCTAGCCAACCAAAACACCCCCACTGACTGTTAGTAAGGGGGCAACAGTCCCCTTGCAGTAATACAAGAAAACCTACTCAAGCATGAACAAGTCAAAAGAAAGCAGCCCCAAAAGCTCGAGCTCTACCTACACCTTGAAAAACAGGCATTGAATCTAAGATACACCCTGAAACTGTGACTGGTGTCAGAGCATGGTGCTCTTTTATGAAAGGCAAAGCAAAAGATGTACTGGGCACATGTTAGTCCTCCACTAAATCCTTACTGTTATCCTGACTAATGTGGGAGGACGCAGATTAGCGTAAAGACACAAAATTACTTGCAAACTGTAACTACTACTACAAGTACATAGACAGCATGTGTTCTCACAGTAATCAGTACTCTTAGTTGAATTATCAATTGCAAATAATATTTGTTGTGAATAAAGGGTGTTTTTCTGTAGCTAATCAGTTCTGATTTCTGCGAAATTATTCATTATTCATAAATATTTGCACAACATTGAGCAAACAGTGTTCACCATATGAGTTATTCACAGATTCATCTATCTGCTTATGTGTGATTGGATGACAAAGCTTTAGAGCAGGAGTTCAAGAACTATTAATATGCTTGTCACATTAATTTTCAAACAAATACTCATGCATTCCATAACCCACAAAAAACTTTGGGGATTTGTGAACTTTTTCAGAAATATTCAGCTATTACTTGAATACTCATAAATAACATGACCCCATTAATAGCAGCAGATGATACAGGGCCATTTTACTCAAATATATTTGCAAATCTGATTTTTTATTATTTGAGCAGCTCTGCAATTAGGTCAATCAGATGCACTAAACTGGTACATTGTTTCCCTTTATGGCTGATAGCCTCAGTCCTCCTACATACATAAACATCATATGTTGTCATCTACAGGAATCATTTCCACATGTGGGCATGAGCTAGTCTAGTATGAGGGACTAAAAAATAAATATTTGGTAAACAGTTTTTAACAACTAAGTTAAAAATATAGGACTCTGGGGGTGCAACATTGGCTCCACTGGGGTGCATGGATTTTTTTGCCCCCAACATCAATGGGGCCAGGATTTTCCCATGAGGTCTGTGTGCAACAAAGAAAAATGAAAATTTTGCTTAATGAAAAAAAGGTACATGAGCCACTGAAACCCATGGAGCTTCCATGGTTGGAACAATATATTTCTGAATAAATCTCTATATAAATAAATATGGCTATAAAGGTCAGTTTCCCTCTAAAATTCTTAGTTTTTAGTGGGCCAACGACAGAGGGGTGTCTAAGACTATTTTTTCCTGATGAGAAATATGGACTAAGACTGCTATGACAGATGCATAAGAGAGAAAGAAGTATTACATCTTTTTCTTTTATGAAAACAAAGGGCTAATAAATCTTTTAATCTGCAGAATATGTCTCTAAAACAGAAGGTAGATTATGACACAACATTACATTGCACTGAGATCTATTAAATTGTGGAAGGATGTGGTGGAAGCCCAGTTGCTAGAGATATTTAAAACTAGCCAGGGGAAAGCACTAGAATAAGTATTTCTGGGAACAATCGAACATTCACCCATGGGGATGAACTAGATGATTGAATAGGTATTTTCCCTTTTCTAATTTCCATGGTTTTGTAGTATTGCTAGAGCAATGGGATGCTATTAAATAAATTATATTCTCATGTGAGTTTAGTAAAAGTTGTGCCCAAACTTTGCTGCCTACTATTTCTGTAGCTTCCTCTGACGTTTTCATCTCTCTCAGGATATTACTTGCTGACTAGACCAGCAGATAATTTATGAAACAGTCAGGAAGTCAGTTCTTTCATTAACTAAACACGTGCTTGGAGAAGAGAACCATAAGAATGTCAGGGTGCAGCTAGAAAATGGCCTTTCCCATTTACTGAGGCAGTAACTCTTTTGCCAGGTTCATTTCATGCTCTATATCTAAACGTGAACACCAGCATTCTATCACGACTTTAAGAAAAACAACAACAAGGAAAGCCATAGTCCCAGAGTCACAGGTAAAAAAATAATAAAAATTAATAGCACTAACGGCAAATGTACCTTATTAAGGATAGTAGAACTGTTTAAATCTACTGCAAAGCGTCAAGATAGCAAAGTTATTGATATTCAAGTGTCATTGTTTGGCTCTACAGATTTTTTTCATGAGTGATATTTGCTTAAATCATTTAACATTGGAAAGGACACCTTCTGCAAATAGTTTAGCTTTATTCTCTCTTGAAATCAATCCTGTTTTCACATTCTGCAGCAGCAAACCCTGAGATATGAATATTGATGGGAGAAGCTCTTGGCAGCCCTATGGCTCATACCTGCCAAAGCCCATTTTTGATCCACTACATAGTAAAAAGAGACGAGAACTGAGAGTTGCAGATTTCCAGTCACCCTTCTCTACCCCCTGCAGAGCTCTCCAACCAATATTTCATTTACGGCAACTGTTCCAAACTCTGCGTCCTTCCCAAAAAAGGCAACAAATGTCACTATACCTTTAACAGCAGTCAGAATAATTGGTTGCATTGGGATGTGGACTCCCAGCTTGAGGAATCAGTAAATTGGTAATATTAATACTGGCTGAAGTTTAAACATGGATTATGAAATGCATATAATCAAGTATTGCTTGTTCCAGATAGTATCTCACAACTGTAAATTTCCTATATATTACATTCATAGTTATGCTTTTCTGCCATTTGTTAATTAAGCTGAAAGACTGCTATAAAAATGCACTCACTGTTACTGAATTTAGGAAAATAATTCAATGCTTTACTACATCAGTGCGACTATTTTTTTCCTATTAGTTCTTTTATTTATCAATGTCATTTGTTCTCATAATGAATAATCTACTGACACCTCAAGAATTCAATAAAAAGGACATCTTCCATTTTAGATATAAATTTGCAATTTTGCCCACACACCTATGGTAATCCCACTTTTAATTCGCTTAATTTATTCATTTTAGAAGAGCTGAATCATGAATCAACATATTTTACATATATTTAAAGAAAATTAAGATGCTTCCACTTTATTTTAAACATGACCCTATATCTTTACAGCTAACCTCTCATAATTGAGATTTTGTACAGTAGGATGAGGAGAGATTTGATAATCATGACCTTCCATTATTAGCATTTTTCTATCATAAGATATCAAAATTTTAGGTAAGAAAAAGTTATCACCACTCTACTTGGGAGCAAATTTTGCTCAGTATTTTCTGGGCTTTTAAATCGCATTGTCAGTACTCCTGTATTTCCTTATAGAATGGACTAAAATGGCTTTGTTCTCCTTCCAAATGTAATTATTGTTATCATTATTGTAACTCAGTTGACCCAAATGAAATTATAAATAGGGAGTAACATTGTATGCGAAAGTACAGCCAATCCTCTGAGCCAGATTTTCCAATTCTATTCTGTTTGGATATCACACACAATGCCATGGCAACACAGCAGTAATTTAAAGAGTCACTTGGTCTTGTTAAATAGAAATGATCTAAAAAACAGAATTTATATATGTAAAACAAAACACGTGTAAGTATGTTGTATCTATTGGGGACGCGGGGGGTAATGAGCATCATATTTTTCATTATATGCAAGCATAACAACATTGCCAGTGGAGCTGTGCAGCATTTTCATTCCACATGTTTTAGCTGATGGTACATTTAATTAAGTTTCTCAGAAAATTCACAAAACCAAAGAACATTTTGTTGCATTTAAAATGTGGTGCAATTTTGTTTCCACAGCAGAAATACTGTTATTAGCCTAGCAGCACTAGTAGCTGAAGAGAGCTGTAATTCACTGGAGTAAAACTCCAATCCAGTGAGACAACCAACTGGATGAATGCTGCAGGACACACCACTAAACCACCATAAAATCAGGAGCCTTCAGAAGTGAAAAAGGACCAACAGGAGTTGCGGTGTCTGTTAAAAAACCCTATGGGGTATAACTCCACCTCTAAGTTGGGGGTATGGCTGTAGTTTCTTCAGAGTCCTGTCTCTCATAACTGGCTTGAAACATGAAACTTGAAAATGACCACCACAGTTTTCACTTCATGCAAACCCACCAATCACACAAAATTGTCACTGGTGTTGCACAGCTCTAACTACAAGTAATGCTATAAATCTGCTCCCCTCTCATATTCACAGAATCATGTAGACTCCCTCCTCAGGCCCTACGCTACCAGCACTCCCAGCTACCTTCGAGACACCACTGACTTCCTGAGAAAACTTCAATCCATCGGTGATCTTCCTGATAACACCATCCTGGCTACTATGGATGTAGAAGCCCTCTACACCAACATTCCACACAAAGATGGACTACAAGCCGTCAAGAACACTATCCCCGATAATGTCACGGCTAACCTGGTGGCTGAACTTTGTGACTTTGTCCTTACCCATAACTATTTCACATTTGGGGACAATGTATACCTTCAGATCAGCGGCACTGCTATGGGTACCCGCATGGCCCCACAGTATGCCAACATTTTTATGGCTGATTTAGAACAACGCTTCCTCAGCTCTCGTCCCCTAAAGCCCCTACTCTACTTGCGCTATATTGATGACATCTTCATCATCTGGACCCATGGAAAAGAAGCCCTTGAGGAATTCCACCATGATTTCAACAATTTCCATCCCACCACCAACCTCAGCCTGGTCCAGTCCACACAAGAGATCCACTTCCTGGACACTACAGTGCTAATTAACAATGGCCACATAAACACCACCCTATACCGGAAACCTACTGACCGCTATTCCTACCTGCATGCCTCCAGCTTTCACCCTGACCACACCACACGATCCATCGTCTACAGCCAAGCTCTGCGATACAACCGCATTTGCTCCAACCCCTCAGACAGAGACAAACACCTACAAGATCTCTGTCAAGCTTTCTTACAACTACAATACCCACCTGCAGAAGTAAAGAAACAGATTGATAGAGCCAGAAGAGTTCCCAGAAGTTACCTACTACAGGACAGGCCTAACAAAGAAAATAACAGAACGCCACTAGCGGTCACCTTCAGCCCCCAACTAAAACCCCTCCAACGCATTATTAAGGATCTACAACCTATCCTAAAGGATGACCCAACACTCTCACAAGTCTTGGGAGACAGGCCAGTCCTTGCCTACAGACAGCCCCGCAACCTGAAGCAAATACTCACCAACAACCACATACCACACAACAGAACCACTAACCCAGGAACTTATCCTTGCAACAAAGCCCGTTGCCAATTGTGCCCACATATCTATTCAGGGGACACCATCACAGGGCCTAATAACATCAGCCACACTATCAGAGGCTCGTTCACCTGCACATCCACCAATGTGATATATGCCATCATGTGCCAGCAATGCCCCTCTGCCATGTACATTGGTCAAACTGGACAGTCTCTACGTAAAAGAATAAATGGACACAAATCAGATGTCAAGAATTATAACATTCATAAACCAGTCGGAGAACACTTCAATCTCTCTGGTCACGCAATCACAGACATGAAGGTCGCTATCTTAAAACAAAAAAACTTCAAATCCAGACTCCAGCGAGAAACTGCTGAATTGGAATTCATTTGCAAATTGGATACTATTAATTTAGGCTTAAATAGAGACTGGGAGTGGCTAAGTCATTATGCAAGGTAGCCTGTTTCCTCTTGTTTTTTCCTACCCCCCCCCCCAGATGTTCTGGTTTAACTTGGATTTAAACCTGAAGAGTGGTCAGTTTAGATGAGCTATTACCAGCAGGAGAGTGAGTTTGTGTGTGTATGGGGGTGGGGGAGATGTGAGAAAACCTTGATCTATGCAGGAAATAGCCCGACTTGATTATGTAAAGAGTTGTCACTTTGGATGGGCTAGCACCAGCAGGAGAGTGAATTTGTGTGGGGGGGTGGAGGGTGAGAAAACCTGGATTTGTGCTGGAAATGGCCCACCTGTTGATCACTTTAGATAAGCTATTACCAGCAGGACAGTGGGGTGGGAGGAGGTATTGTTTCATATTCTCTGTGTGTATATAAAGTCTGCTGCAGTTTCCACGGTAAACATCTGATGAAGTGAGCTGTAGCTCACGAAAGCTCATGCTCAAATAAATTGGTTAGTCTCTAAGGTGCCACAAGTACTCCTTTTCTTTTTGCGAATACAGACTAACACGGCTGTTCCTCTGAAACCTATTCCTCAGATCATTACCTACTTTCTGTAACACCACTACAATTTCTCCCCACCACCCCTTCTTCCTTTCTACATTATTTTATTTTATCTTATCTTATTTATAATACAACTGTCTAGGTATAGTTAATGCTGCCTCAGCAGAGGGAAATGGACTAGATGACCTCTTGAGGTCTCGTTCAGCACTACATTTCTTTGATTCTCTCTCCTTTGCAGATTACACAAAACTACTCAAGATAGTGAAGTCCCAGGCAGCCTGCGAAGAGTGACAAAAGGATCTCACAAAACTGGATGATTGAGCAACAAAATGGCAGATGAAATTCAATGTTGATAAATGCAAGGTAATGCACACTGGAAAACATAATCCCAACTGTACATATAAAATGAGGGGGTCTAAATTAGCTGTTACCACTCAAGAAAGAGATCTTGGAGTTACTGTGGATAGTTCTCTGAAAACATTCACTCAATGTGCAGCTGCAGTCAAAAAAGTGAACAGAATGTAGGGAATCATTAAGAAAGGGATAGATAATAAGACAGAAAATATAATATTGCCTCTATATAAATCCATGGTACACGCACATCTTGAATACTGCACGCAGATGTGGTCGCCCCATCCCCAAAAAGATATATTGGAATTGGAAAAGGTTCAGAAAAAGGCAATTAATTAATGATTAGGGGTATGGAAAGCTGCCATATGAGGACAGATTAATAAGACTGGGACTTTTCAGATGGGAAAAGAGATGACTAAGGGGGAATATGATAGAGGTCTATAAAATCATGACTGGTGTGGAGAAAGTAAATAAGGAAATGTTATTTACTCCTTCTCATAACACAAGAACTAGGGGGTCACCAAATGAAATTAATAGGCAGCAGGCTTAAAACAAGCAAAAGGAAGTTTTGTTCATGCAACGCACAGGAAACCTGTGGAACTCCTTGCCAGAGGATGTTATGAGGGCCTAGAATATAACAGGGCTCAAAAAAAAAAAGAACTAGATAAGTTCATGGAGGATAGGTCTATCAATGGCTATTAGCCAGGATGGGCAGGGTTGAGTTGCTGGAAACTGGGAATGGGCGACAGGGGATGGATCACTTGATGATTACCTGTTCTGTTCATTCCCACTGGACACCTGGCATGGCATTGACTGGTGTCGGAAGGTAGGATACTGAGCTAGATGAATCTTTGGTCTGATCCAGTATGGCTGTTCTTATGTTATGTTCCTGGCACTGTAGATGCAGCTGATGGGAATATATCTTTTCCCCACATTGCCACATCATGTAAAAAATGTTCCTACCTCTCTGTGATTTCTTGATGTATCAAATCCTTTCTCTTTCTAATACAACTAAGTGTCTGAGCGGACTAGTCTTCCCATGTGTGATGCATGGCTAGAAAGGGTTAAACATCCTGCAAAATAAATAACCCACAAAGGACATGTGGAGAGATAATGTTTGTGTTTTTGTGTATTTACATATGTATGAGTAGGCTTGGACAATGTCCCTGTCTATGCTGTATTCTAATAATTCAGAGGTCAAAAGAAGATCCTAGCATTTAAATGAATTGTAAACATGGGATATCTCGGTATTCATCTCTCTTTGAAATGCACTGTGAATGGTGGAGGAAAAAGAAAATGGCTTTATGTTAATTCGTATAGCTAAGTAGACCTCCTTCAAAGTCATCCTAATTACCTTTTGTTCCCCGAGGAAATCCCAACTTATCAAAAGACATGAAATTGTATAAAAGATCCTTGGGTCCTGATTCTGTCATCTCAGATCTGCTTAGACTTCATCAGGGAAGTTTGAGGTGCAAGACTGAGGTTCCAGTTATGCTGGTATGCTCTGAATATGAGATTTGGACATTGGACTATGACCTATGAACTGAACTCTAAAGGAACTCTTTGCAACTATGAAGCTTACCATCTCTGCTATGAATCTGCACCTCAATGAACTGAATGCATGTCTGTATGTATATTGATATTCTAACCATACTCTCTCTCTTTTGTTTTTTAATACATTTTAGTTTAGTTAATAAGAATTGGCTGTACTGTGTATTTGAGTCCAATCCTTTGAGATTGGTAGAACCTTTTATTTTATATGATGAAATAAGATATACAAAAATTTTCCTCATATTTGACGTGGGTACCTGGATGGAGGCCTGAGGTTGGATCACTTTCAGGGAACTATGTTGTTTTGGACTTCTGAATAACCAGTGAGGTAATAAAAAAGCTGTTTTATGCTGACTTGGTAAATCTAAGTATTGGAATATCCACCAGCTTTTTGGGGTTTGGCTACCCCATTCTTTGCAGTTCACCCTAATTGAGTGACCACAGGTGGCTCCCCACTAGGACCCCGGTCACACCATGTTCTGATATTTCCCCAGTCCCTCTTATCTCTCCGACATGACACCTTTATGTTAAGTAATATAGAAAAGGACCTAGGGGTGATTCTGCGGAAAAGGACCTAGGGGTGACAGTGGACGAGAAGCTGGATATGAGTCAGCAGTGTGCCCTTGTTGCCAAGAAGGCCAATGGCATTTTGGGATGTATAAGTAGGGGCATAGCGAGCAGATCGAGGGACGTGATCGTTCCCCTCTATTCGACATTGGTGAGGCCTCATCTGGAGTACTGTGTCCAGTTTTGGGCCCCACACTTCAAGAAGGATGTGGATAAATTGGAGAGAGTCCAGCGAAGGGCAACAAAAATGATTAGGGGTCTGGAACACATGAGTTATGAGGAGAGGCTGAGGGAGCTGGGATTGTTTAGCCTCCAGAAGAGAAGAATGAGGGGGGATTTGATAGCTGCTTTCAACTACCTGAAAGGGGGTTCCAAAGAGGATGGCTCTAGACTGTTCTCAATGGTATCAGATGACAGAACGAGGAGTAATGGTCTCAAGCTGCAGTGGGGGAGGTTTAGATTGGATATTAGGAAAAACTTTTTCACTAAGAGGGTGGTGAAACACTGGAATGCGTTACCTAGGGAGGTGGTAGAATCTCCTTCCTTAGAGGTTTTTAAGGTCAGGCTTGACAAAGCCCTGGCTGGGATGATTTAACTGGGAATTGGTCCTGCTTCGAGCAGGGGGTTGGACTAGATGACCTTCTGGGGTCCCTTCCAACCCTTATATTCTATGATTCTATGATAATGCCCTTGTATTTGACTATCATAGTTGGTAAGCACTTTGCAATACTTTTGAAGTTTGGATGAAACATGCTGCTAATACGCTATTATAGTGTCTTTCCCCTACAGAGCTTCATAAAAAAATACCATGAAATGGCTCTATTTAAAGATATTCCTTAATAATCTGTTCAAGCTGCAGTTTTTCTCTAATTTTTTTCCTATTGGCTTTTAATAGCGACATCAGGCAACAAAAGGTGTCAGATCGACAGTCTAGTAGACCGACGCCCTCTACTTATTGACAGAAGAAGTACAGCCCAGGCAGTGGAAGTACACACTTACATGTAGCATTTGCATTGTCTCACCAATGATGCTTCAGCCCTGAGCTGGAAAAGCCAAACAACTCTGGAGAAGTGAAAGTGTTAAGTAAATGTGAAATAAATTGTTGGCCTTTTCTCTGAGACTGCCTTCAAGGACACCCATCACGACAGTAGACTTTTTATGAGGTAAGCACCTGTCCATAAGGGGTAGGGCTGTAATCACCAATACATTTCACATAAGCCATCAAGCAGCAATCAGACGGTTACAGCATTCAGTCATTACCAGCATGAGCTGCCCCAAATCTCCATATTCCTTATCAGTAAGGCTATGATTTAGTCATGGGTATTTTTAGAAAAAGTCATGGACAGGTCATGGGCAATAAAGAAAAAGTCACAGCCAGTGACCTGTCTAAAAATACCCATAACTAAATCTTAGGTGCTCAGCGGGGGGGGGGCACTCCAGTGGACACCGCTGCTCTGGGGTGGGGTGCTTTGGCGGTCGCTGCTGCAGAGAGGTGGGGGGTAGCCCGGGGGCCCCACCACTGCTCCTCTGGGTGTGGCCTGGGAACAGCTGCCTGGGGCCACCCAAGCAGTGGCCAGTGCGGTTGGTCCCGGGTCGCCCCAGCTGCTTGGGTGGCCCTGGGGTCAGCCACACCAACCGCGGAAGTCATGGAGGTCCCGGAAAGTCACAGAATCCATGACTTCCATGACCTCCGTGAAAGACTCCCAGCCTTAGTTATCAGTCCCCTTTGCCCTGCCCTGTGGGGGAAGAAATGTTGACAAGAAAATTTAGAAGTGGATCATTACTTGGATAAGCAGTGAAGCTCACCCGCTTTAAAGAGCTTCATAAATGCATACTTATAACTCTACTAAGGAGTTACACATACACATCGGGAAGAGGAATTTTATCTTGATCATGAAGATAAAAATGAAGGTGACTCAGGGCATTTTGCTAATGCAACATTTTTTCTAAGCAATCTTTTCTGTGAGTCAGTATCTGTTCTAAGTCATACCGTAGCCAGCAATAAGAATATGTTAGTTCTTTACACACTCAACTGTGTAGGTCCTAGCTCACTACATCAGCACTATTAATGCAAATAAGCCAAGATTTATTATACCTTTTTTATTTGTATTTTTGCTCATAAATCCCCACACTCTACTGATATTTCCTAAAGTAATGTCCTTGTAGCATTGAATCTCTGGAGATAGAATGATGAAAGAGAAATGTTCAAAACTTTCTTCAAGGATAGCCTATGATATAGCACTCTGCTTTCTCTTCTGACAACACCTCTTTCAAATAGTGTTTTGTATTGTCACGCTACAGCTCTTGTTCAAGTCCTGGCTCATAGAGCATTCTAATACGGAGAGGAATAAATATCTTCACCAATAAATAATTGAGTCAAAAAGATGAATAATTCATGTCAATACATTTTCATAGCTTTTTTTTGTTGGTACCTCTGTATAAACATTGTCCCTCTAGCAATCCTAAACCAGCAAACAAAACATGGTTAACCGCTTTGATTACAGATATTCAGAGTAAGCAGGAATTTGTCAAGTTGGCTGGAGTGGAGGATTTTATTTGTTTGCTCTATTTTGTTTTGTGCAATCTCTTTGCTTTTTTTGTTTGCAATCAAATGTTGCAGGACATATGAGTTACCATTAGGAACAGCAATTGCTCTGTCTATAGTCTGAATCCTGTCTCTGACCTTGTCTACACTGGCTCTTAGGTCAAAATAACTTATGTCGCTCAGGGGTGTGAAATAGTCACACCCCTGAGCGACGTAAGTTATACTAACCTAAGAGCCAGTGTAGACAGCGTAGGGTGACCATACATCCCGTTTTGGCTGGGACAGTCCCTTTTTTAAGCTCTGTCTCGGACATCCCAACTTTTTTGGCAAAAGTGGGCATTTATCCCGTTTGCTCTTGCTGACTGGAGCAGTTGGCAAGAACAAACAGAACAAACGCTCACTTGTCAAAAAAGTGGGGTGTGGTGCGGGGGGCGAGCAGCAATGCCAGCCCTGCGCAGGGGCAGAGGCAGGGCTCAGGCAAGCAGCTTGGGTCAGCCCTGCTGGGGGGTATGGGGTGCTCAGGCAAACAGCTCAGGCCAGCCCTGTGCAGTGTCCCATTTTCCCTTTGGGAAATCTGGTCACCCTAAGACAGCACTATGTTGGCGGAAGAGCTTCTCCCGCTGACATAGTTACTCCCTCTTGCAAAGGCAGGAGTCATTAAGCTGACAGGAGAGCTAAGTCCTGTCAGTTTAGAGCATCTCCACCACAAGCACTACAGCATTGCAGCTGCACCGGTGCATCCGCACCACGGTAAGTGCTGAAGATTAGATGTAGCCTCTGACAGTAGCAATGCTGGAGGCTTCAGAAAAGACATTAAACTCCTACAATATGCTTAAACTAAACCAACTGGGGAAATTTCTCTTGGACTTCACCAGGGAGTGATCCTTTTATATTCTCATCCACAAACATTGATAATCTATATTCATTTTGTCTACTGTAACTGCCAGTAATATTTTTATGCATTTAAATGCCCATTCTTTGTTTGAAAAATACCATTATTTGCCTCAAATTCCCTCAACAATATCCTCTTGCAATGAATTCTTCAGGTTCACTTTACAGTACGTTGCTTTAATAAACTTTGTTTTCTATCTGATTTTATGGTCTTCAATGTGAATTGGATCAAGTCCTAAGTTTGCTGCATTTTAATTTCATTAGGAGCCCTCTATCCCTTGTGTTATGGAAAAGGGTAAATAAGAGCATTCAATTAATCTGCTTTATACCATTTACTATTTTATTTACCTCGATGAACTCTCATTCTATTCTTCACCTTGCCAACTAAACAGTCCTAGTCTTTAAATATATGTAAGCTCCACTTCAATATTTCTGTTGCCTTTGTTGCACTTTATTAATTATTATTATTATTTTGCTAAATCTTTTTTAAGATGAGGTACCAAAACTGAACTGTCTGTTGAAGAAGCCTGGCAATGCATTCAGGTTGTTAGAAATAATGAGAAATTCAGGGAGTTAAAACATGCGATCATGTCAAATGGGCACACAATACAGTGATCAATTAGTGTGTGTCAAAGGAAGAGATATGAAAAAGCATACCTTAAGTTTAATATATTTTACATTTAAAAAGCACCAGGCCAAATCTGTAAGCCCTTTACTTTTAGTCAGGGAAACTCACTGAAGTTAGTCTGAGAATGTTGTCTGAGTAAGGACTTCAGCATTTGGGCCCATATGCAAAATTTAATGTGCAATCTTAACAAAAAAGACCTTTGTATTTTACTTCTTCCATTATCACATATTTAAAACTGTTAATATGTTTTATTATATCAAACACATTTTTTCTCTCTTATATTTCTCCCTTTTATTTCGTTTTTCAGCTAAAATACCAAAATGTAAGGAACAGGAAGAAAATTAGTATTGAAACTAAAATAATGTGTCAAACTGGGAGACTCGCACAGCCTCCTCTATTAGTTTGAGACATAAAAATTAGATGACTACAACACGACCATGAGTATATTCCACCCAATAATTTTCACTCTCTGATTCAGAGCAAAAGGGTGTGAACTGTTTATAGCCAATGTATTCCATTTCAGTATTAAATGCTGGAAGCTTAGATGGAATGAATTGTACAACAATAATAAAATGTTCACTCAGAGTTAAGAGATTTTCTTAGTCTAGTACATTGGGCAAGAAAATAACCTAAGGACTCCCAGAAGAGTTTCAATCATAAGAGTCTCTGTGGAAATTTCTGCTAGTAGTCATACTGTGGTCCAGTGTCTTTTCCTTTTACTCTAAAAAGGGATGTGGACTGCAAGAAGAGATGATGAAAAATGTTCAGTGCTTATCTGTCCTACAAAAGTACATGTCATGCATGACGGATAGGATACCAAGAGCTTTCCCTCAGGCCTTGATTTCATACATTTTATGTAATGGTAGCTTGCTTCCTTGAAGTTTACTTTAAGATCTCCAGGAGAAAAGTCTAAGTTTGCCTTCAGCCTTCTTTCTTTTGGATTGCCAAATGTCAAAGGAACCACATACAATTTACAGAAACTATCACTGAAAATACTATTTTAGACTGGAAACTCAAAACTAAGGATCAAACTGAGTGAAAAACAAAAGGTTCTTACCTCAGGCCCTCTTCACACGAATTGGTGGGCAGCATAATACCTCCATGGCAACATAAATTTCACTTTAAAAGTATTCAGTGGCAATATAATACAAAATTACCTATCAAGCTGGTATATTTGAATAACAAGCAGGAAGGAAAAGGAACGGATAAGCCACTTTTCCACAAACAATTGAGGGTTGGTAAGAAATAATGCCAGGAGAAGTCTGCAAACACAGGCTATCAAAAGAAGTCCGGTAGGTTTAAAAAGAAAAAAATTCTCTCAAGACAGGAGGGAGTTGTTCTGAGGAATCAATCCAAGACACAGGTACCTGATGAGGTGTCTGAAGAAGTTAGGTCTACCTAAGTTAACATTGGGGAATGGTAAACTTTTAGGTAAGATATATCTGCATATAGAATGTATGGTGTTTTAAAATCCCCTTCCTCTAAAAGCTTTGTTTCTCCTGCAAAATAAACAAAACTCTGGTTTTTCAGAAGGCCGTTTGATCATTATATTTAGCACTGGTCACAGACCCGCAAAGGGAAGCACTGCAGGTGCCTGAACTCCGTCCAGCCTGCAGAGTAAGCACAGTTGATAAACAGGATATGACAGTCCCTGGCCAGTCCAGGAATGGGAGAATTGCAAAATTCTGCCCCAAGAGAGGTAAAGGCAGAAGTCTTGAAACTTGGGGGGGGGGAGAGGGGGAGCAGAGAGACCACAAAGAAAATGGAGGTACAGCTAGCCCTGTCACTATGACATATCTATAGTTGAGATAGCCCAACTCCTTCAATTTTAAAAAGTTATTTTCAGCTCCTTACACCTTACTCAAAGTTCTACTTTTTCATTTTCAATCTAGTACATTTTGCTCTCACTCAGGAAGGGAATTCTTCCTGGATGTTTAAAAAGAAGTTGAGTCATCTTTATGCATAGAGAGAGAAAATGAAAATTTTGTGTTGTGTAGAAAAAATACGAGACAGCGCAATACATAGAAGGCGGTGATTTAAAAATCACAGACAAATCTCAACGTTGTCATTTCCTGACTTCAGAGTGCTTCATTTTGCACCTACATTGATATTTTAATATAGTTTCTTTTAAAATGGAATATTATTTTTATATCAGAGACCATAGCCCAGAGTCCAATATCATTTGAGGTTAATGGAACCAATTCTGTACTGATGCCTGCACAAATGAGATTGGAATCTGGTCCCATATGTATAATTTAGGATTAATCACTTCATCATTTAAACATAACCTAGGAAACTTGAATTCTTCAACTTCTACCTGATGACTCTACTAGCTAAGCGATAATAATGTCAGCTGACATCCATTTCAACTCTAATTAATATTCTTGACAAGTACAGTTTTTGACAAATCAGATATTTTCAACAATAATGTATTCTGTACAAACCCGAAGGGAGAAATATCTATTATTCTTCACGTTTCTGGTCCACATAAGAAATGTAATGAATTGCTTTTATCAAATCGTGCTTAGAAAACATTGCTTCTATTGGCCACCTCCTAAAATAGTTTAGATAGATGATCTGTAAGTACAGTAGCTCTAAAAAGTCAGCATGTCACAAGATGATACAAGTCTCTGAGTATTGTTTAACCTTCAGACTTCTTAATTTCCTTCCACTCTCCATATGATTCTTCAGTATTTTTTTTTTACTCTCTTGTGCTAAAGCAGCAAATTTGTAAAGCTGCAGGAAGATTAATCACGGATATGCTCCAGAATGCCCAAATATGGCAACGTCAGCAGGAGAAACACCAGTGAGCAATGGGTGAGCTTTGGATCTTATTGTTGCTTATCACATTTCCTCATTCTGGGAACTATGAAGAATCTCTTCACCTCATCTTTAGCTTAGCATTTGAAATGCCACACCAAGATCTTTTATAGTAGTGTAAAGTTAATCTGCAATCTTGAAAAGATTGATTTAGGTGTGTACTTCTCAGTAATACTAGATAGAGCTTCAGAGTAATATTGCTTTGTGGTAGTGAATATTTTTGCAATGGTTTGTGTTAGTATTTTATGAGATGGTCAGCCTGATATGATTTGTGCTTTAGATCTTTATATGTATTTAGAAGTTTCCTACATAACTTAACTAGAGAGCATTTTCTGTGCCATAAGGGTGAAAGTACGCTATGAGCCAAGTAAGAGGGTTGTACAGAGACAATCGGGTTCATCAGCTGAGTAGTTTTTACTTTTAGAAGATGGTATTAAGCATCCTGGGTTTGGGATGAAGGGCTGCTGCAAGATTCAAGACTTGGTATTGTATAATCAAAGAATATAGATAGCCAGCCAGCCAGCCAGACAATGATCTCCAGTATATCAATGTAAATTGACTTCAGCAGATGTAATCCACGTTTACACTGGTGTAAAAGAGATTGTAAAGGGAATGGAGAAGAATTATAAAAATGTGGAGAATCAGTGTAATCTATTGCAATTCAGACTGGAATCATTTGTACTGTGTGTGGAAGCAAAGAGGGAGCTAAAGACATCATTTCCAGGTCTATCATTCCAAGGTAAAACATCTTGATCTAGAACTTTAGCCAATTATTTATATATCTATATGCTTTCAAATCTTTTCCAACTATTAAATTTCACGTTTAGGCAGGAACCTTCCTTGATGCATGTGTGCTACCTGAAAAATCTAACCCTAGGAAAAATAAATAATACAGCAGAAATCAGAAAAGTTAATGAGACCAGTACAAATACTACATGTAGGTAATTAATATTCCTGAGAATATGCGTCTGGAAATATGCAACATATTATGATGTGTTCTATCCAGAGTCTAGAACAACCTTTAATGAAACAAGATAGTGGCCTAGAGTCTCTCCTGCACCTATCTGTTGAAAGGAGGAAGGGGGCAGTCAGGGAGACAGTTATAGCTCCCCAGTTCAAAAGCCAGCTCCAAAACAATATAAGTTATAGCAGTCTAGGAATTTTATGCCCCTTCAGAGCACCCCGCACAGGCAGCTGGGCAGATTCTGGCTCCTTTCCACTGCCTGAGTGGCACAGAAGAGCCGGAAGAGGGAGAAGGAACTGACCCATTCATGTAATACTCTAATGTCAATGCTTGGAAGAAAGATAAATGGCAAATGATTACTGTAAACAAAACAAACCAACTCAAACAAAAATCACACAAGTAGACATAAAGGCCGTGCCACATAGGGATGGCTGTTCCCAAATTAACAAACAGAACTAGGGGACTATAGTCCAGTAGAAATCAGTGGAAATGTCTCATGGTCGTCCATTCTCTACCTCTTTCCCTAATAGAGGATCTCTTTTCAGCCAATGCAGTTAAAATATACCTTACAGGTAGCACTTTATCATTCCCTCCAAATCACAAATCCAGCATTAATGCACTATTTGTTTTGGTTCTTAATTACCCTGGCTTATCAGCATGTCATATTTTTACTCCTCCCAATAACAATTGCATTCTGAGTCAGAGTGACATTCAGTATTGACCTTTATTTATAGCTCTCACAAACTGGCAAATGTTTATTTATAAACCATAAAAAGCAGAGTTTGTGAGATTGATTCAGTGTATTTTAAAAGCAATGGCCTGGCATTCTGTAACTAGAGGTAATCACTTACAATTACTAGGGCCTATTTTTCACTGCTAATCCAGGGCTTTACCTTATAATTGTATTACTGGATTTGTTTCACTCTGCCCATATATCAGAAGGTTTAGTAAGAAGCTTGCTATCAATATAATTTAATAACGTTCAGGAGAAAAATGGTTTTAATCTGTTTAAAAATAAGGCAGAGGCATAATTGACCTCAGGTGCTCGGAAAAGTTTTCAAACCATTATTTTTTTACATTAGATGTGAATTTAAATATTTAAATCCATTCATGGAACTAAGATGTCAGCTACTGTGTCATACTGCTCTGATGTTCATGCTCATAATAATACTCCTCACTTTCTAGAGAAGGCCTCCCTGGGCCAAGCTCAGCAGAGACTTAACTGGTGGTAAGTTCCACATCAGGTATGGAGGGGCTAGAAAAGAAAGTATGGCCTGGTCGACACTAATGAAGTAAGTCGATCTAAATTACAATAGTTAAGTTACGTATGGTATGTAACTTAAGTCGATGTAGCCTAGATTGACTCCCAGCGGTGTCTACGCTGTGCTATGTCGACGGGAGATGCTCTCTCATCAACATAGCTTCTGCCTCTAGGGGAGGTGGAGTACTGAAATCGACAGGAGAGCGCTCTTCCATCGACTTATCACTTCTTCACCAGACCCACTAAATCGACACCACTGCATCGATCGCAGTGGTGGTGATTTAGCTGGTAGTGAAGACAAGCCTTATGTGAGTATAAATGGCAAAGACGTAGAAAGAGCACAGAGTGGGCTTGATTCTCCTGATTCTCTTACCCCAGTGTAAATCAGGAGTGATGCCACTGAAGTCAGTAGAGTCTACAGCAAAGTAAAATGACCTGGATGGTAAGTAAGTACCCCAGAGGGTATGCAAACAAGAATATTTTACACCAATTTGGTACTCACAGGAGGCCAAATTCAGTTCCAAAGCCAATACAGTTACAACTGCCTCCACCAGAGAGAATTTGGAGTGATGCAATGAGATTGGGGTGAGGGAAGGAAGCTGCTTAATCTTATACCCTTCCATTAAATGCTCTTTTACTGCGCTCAAGCCTTCCGACCTTCAGTGCAAAGCTTCCCATGTTGCATGCTTACAGAATACCAAAACAATGTGTGTTATACTTACTTTGCTGCTTGTTAGAACTGGTCAGGAAATGAATCCTGACAAAAAACTTTGTGACAAAAATGAAAAAATATTTTTCATCAAACCCTTTTTGGAATTTGGGGGTTTTGAAGTTTCTGGATTTTTTTTTTCCAGAAAATGTCTGCTTAGTCAAAATACCATTTTCTGCTGAAAAAGTGTTTAGATGGAAAATGTTTGGCCAGCTGTTCTGCTTGCACCAGCTTCCATTTCCTTTCTGCATAATTTCCATCCAACTGGGAAGTTGGACCATCATTTAAGTCATCCTTGAATTTAGCCTCTTTCAATGGGAACTGCATCTGCTTCCATCAGGCTGCATTTGGCTAAAAGCTCCCCTGGTATTTAATAAAAAAAAATCTCATGTGGTCCAGAGTTATTCCAATTGCTGTAGGTCAGGCATGCACAAGTGTTAGAACATTTTCTGAAACAATCATGGAATTTGTGAGCTCCTTAAAAGTCAGAAGGATTCTCCAAAGGATATTTTTAAAGATCATTTGGCCCAAAAATGCCTTTATCTATTATCAACATATTTCATCCAACAATAAAAGATCAAAAATAACATTATGGTCATGGAGAAAGTTTTGTCAACATGTGGGCAACAGTAAAGTGTGCAAATAGTTAATTCTCTTTTACCTGTAAAGCAAGAGAAGTCCAGAAGGATATTGACAGACAAACTTGAGGAATTTTATCACATGACTGGGAATAAGCCAGGTGATAGGAGCATTAGTAATGCCGTCACTAGGTTCTACCACTGAACATTTTGCATTGGACATAATTTTCTACCACATAACATTTTGGTCAGGACATACTTTTCTCCCCTAATTTTTTTTTTTTTAAAAAAAACCCCAAAACAAAAACAAAATCCTTTTGCACTGGATATAATTTTCTACCACTTAACATTTTCGTCAGGACATAAATTTTCTCCCCTATTTTTTTTTCAACCCCCCCCCAAATTATTTAGATTCATAGATACTAAGGTCAGAAGAGACCATTATGATGATCTAGTCTGACCTTCTGCACAATGCAGGCCACAGAATTTCACCCACCCACTCCTGCGAAAAACCTCTCACCTATGTCTGAGCTACTGAAGTCCTCAAATCGTGGTTTAAAGACTTCAAGGAGCAGAGACATCATTTACTTCAAAAATTTTCTTTGAAATTTATCAGATTTTTATCGAAAGACTAAATACTGATCTTTTTTTGTTTTAAAATGGTGACACACAACAGAAGAGCTTTATAGTCTGCCACTTTAGTACAGAAAGTTTGTCTAAAATCCCTTCAATTATATCGGAAGTGATGAACAGGTGAATACATTTATTTATAAATATATTTACTTTTCTCACTAGAAGACAAATTTGACCACCTTTGCTACAGGAAACATAACTAAAACAGGAGAAATCTCAACTTTGCACATTACATTCATAGAAACCAGACAGTCTCTATGTAAAAGAATAAATGGACACGAATCAGACGTCCAGAATTGTAACATTCAAAAACCAGTCGGAGAACACTTCAATCTCTCTGGTCACTCGCTTACAGACCTAAAAGGGGCAATTCTTCATAAAAAAAACTTCAAAAACAGACTCCAATGAGAGACTGCTGAATTGGAATTAATTTGCAATGTCAGTTTAATGTCAATGTTTGATTGACATTCCAGTGTCAATCAAACTGGACACCATTACATTAGGCTTGAATAAAGACTGGGAGTGGATGGGTCATTACACAAAGTAAAACTATTTCCCCATGTTTATTCCCCCCACCCCACTGTTCCTCACACATTCTTGTCAACTGCTGGAAATGGCCCACCTTGATTATCACTACAACGGGTTCCCCCCCCCCGCTCTCCTGCTGGTAATAGCTCACCTTACCTGATCACTCTCATTACAGTGTGTATGGTAACACTCATTGTTTCATGTTCTCTGTGTATATAAAATCTCCCCACTGTATTTTCCACTGAATGCATCCGATGAAGTGAGCTGTAGCTCATGAAAGCTTATGCTCAAATAAATTTGTTAGTCTCTAAGGTGCCACAAGTACTCCTTTTCTTATTCATAGGTCTAACATCCTGACCCCCTTCCCCTGAAGTCAGCTGAAAGACTGACAATGCCTTCAGTGTGAGATGTGCAATCCCTTAATGTGCAGTAAATGCTTTGCTAAATTTTAAATGTATTGGTTTAAAAATAAAAAAAGAAAGAAAAGCTATGTATATTTGAAAATGTCAGATGGTGTATGGGCTGTTAAAAATTCTGTTCAATTGCGAGCTACACACTAAGATGGATGCTGTGCACATATGTTTGTGTCCAGTAGAACTGGTCAAAAACTATAAAAATTGTTCAATGAAAAAGGACACATTTTGTGCACGCACACACACACACACACACACACAATTCCTACCAGCTCTGTTGCGCAGCTAACTGGCTTCAGGATTTTACAAGGTATCAAGTGAAGGATTATACTGATAATAAGGGAAATTTAGATAGGCAGAATATATTGACCCAAATGGGAAACTAACATTACCCAACTTTTAACTTCATTGATTGTAATTAGAGAAATATGAGTACCATTGTCTTGCAGGGGACACCTATTGTTGTGGTCTTTTTGCACTGTTACTGGTGATTGAAAAAGAGGATGAGCCCATGGAGATGATCAGTATAACTGTTCCTCAAGGGGGCAGCCAGAACCAATCTTACTTTCCTTGAAGCAACGGCATTCGAAAAGAATGTGACACCAGATCGGGCAGTTTCATCACAGCCTGGTAGCAAGACCCGCCAACTCCCTTTTACCTGATGGACTAGAGGAGCCTGAAAACGTGAGTACTAGGCCCCCAAAATGTTGCTACTAACTTTCTCTTTAGAAATAATCCCTGTTTCTTTATATCTGAGATGGAGGCTAAATGTCGTCAGACTAGCCTCCGGCAGTGCGCCAGATAAAGGAGATTTCACTGAGTTACGGCACACTAAATGAATTCAAAAAGTCAGTTCAGCTTGTGATATTACTGAAAAAAGAACTCTGTGCCCAGCCAAGACAAACATTTTTGAAAAAGCGTCACTTCTCTTTTCTCATCTCTTTTGGGTTAAGCAGATGTGACTTTTCTGTCACTGTGTCTTGTGATGTGACAGCACAGTTAAAATTAAATTCATGCCCAACGTGGATAACTTTCACAACAACAACAAAAATACATTTCTCTATCTTCCCTTTTGTGAGTGTGTGTGGGAGGAGGAGGGTAAAGCTATGTGCTCACTTTGAGGAATGGTTGCTGCAAGTTGTAAGTGATGTACAAAAAGAAAGATTTGCTGTGCTCGACAGCAGATACACCAAGTTTAAAAATATTCAGTTCTGACAAAACCAGAAGAACTTGGAAGTCAAAACCAGCAAATTGCTCCCAAGTGTTAATATTAATTGATGTGGACACAGTGGCAAAATGAGGACAGATGCATGCATGGAATTAAGCAGCAGGCCACAATCTTTATTAAACTTTAACAGAGGAGAGTAGCGCTACTCACCCATCACCCACACTGTCCTATACCTGTGTAGGGGTTACAGGACTCCTTACCATATAGCCCATAACATGGCGTGATTCTCCTCAGTTTATCCCCTGGAACTCACCTCTCTCTGAGTCCTAGCACTCTCCCCATCACAAGGTGGAGAGACGGTGCAGCTGGATGGGCACCTTGGCCCGCAAAGGCCACAAGGTCTCACCCTATCACTTGAGCCCAAGATTCATCACCAAAATCCCAGGTCTTTTACCTCTGGGAACTGCTCATTTTATTTTCTTAACTGCACTAGAAACTGGTGCACAAGTTGCAATGAATAAACAACTCCTCCCCAGTTAGGTACTAAGTGCATTCCAACTGAACCATTGTGGCTCAAAGGTGCTGCGAAGAAGGCACAAAACTCCCTGGTCCTCTGCCAATTGGCTCATGGAAGAAAAATTCCTTCCTGATCCCCTTAACAGATGATTGGTTAGACCTGCAGTATCTGCCAGTCCAGGTTTCCTATTCCCAGTTCTGGTGGATAGGGTGCACTGCTGGAATGGAGCCAAATAGGCTCCACAAGGCACACACAGAGTTAAATTCTGGGATCTGGGGAATGCTGGCCAATGAACACTCCTTTTCCCCAGCTGGCCAACAGGTGCTAGAGACTCCCATGTGGAGGAGCTACCTATTATCCCTTGGTGAGTGTCTCCCTTCCTTGCTGCTGGGACTGTCCCCCTTTCACTGCCGGCCCCAACAAGTTCCCCCACCTGTTGATGTGGGTCAGTGGCATTTCTGCAGTTTGTAGGTCATTCAGATTTCTTTGCATCTGTCCACTAGTGTGCACATTGCAAAATATGCCTGTAATTAAATGACTGAGCAAACAAAAGAAATTTACTTTTTGACCACGTTTTGGAATGTATCTTTGACAGATAGGGCAATTTCCTGCAATATCTTTGGGAGATCTTACTGTATTAAGTTTATGTGTCACTGTGGGCCAGGGACTGCATATAATTCCACCAGGGAGGGAAACCATGGCTCCTTCAGGAACTAAAAACAGTATGGGGATGATCAGGCAAATTCACTCAGGTTGTAACACTTCCAAAGAAGTACCTCTGTTACAGTTCAGGGCAACTGAATTTCTCTTTAGTGGTCCAGCAAGAGCACCCAGACTCAGGCTTTCAGCTCCCCAGATGTTGCTTTTCTTGGGTGGATACTCGCATGTCACTCCCTTCTGATTGGAGTGTTTTCAGGCTGCACAGTTTCCTGCCTTCTCTGTGTTATTCCCTGCAGAGACAGGCTACTCAAGCACACCTGCTTGCTTTCCATTCTGAGACGGTAAACAGTGTGACTGCCCACAGATGGTAAACAGTGTGACATGTCCAGGCTAATAAGTATACCAGAGATTAGCCCAACCCTAACATGGGCTCTGGCTGGAACAGTCCTTCAATATCCCACCCAAGGGTTACTTGTTCTTTCAAATTCATCACAGCTTCCGCTCAGAACATGTCCCCCAGTCTTATGGGGACTCAGTAGACTCCAGTCCTTCCAAGCCTTCCCTAAGGACTGGGGCCCTACATGGACCAGGAATCCTGTCTGTTTGCTGCATCAGGCAGAAGGCCAGGAGCCTGTGTAAAAGCAGGCTATTAATCCAAAAATCCCATATTTGCTTGTTGGTCCATGGAGAATCCGGTTTGCACTAGTATATGCACACCTCTCCAGAAGGGTGGTTTCAAAGAGCTGATAACAGGAGGAAATATGTTAGCTTCCCCCTCCTTTTAAAGGAGTTGCACAGAGTTCCACAGTAACACATACACAATCACATTTTTAATACAATGGACTACAAAGACATGAAACCTAAGTCAGTAAAGTTCATTCAGGAGATTGCAGGAAATTGTCAGTCTGTCCCACCCACCACCTGGAAACGCTCATATATATTAGTTCAAACTGGATTCATGAGAGAGCAGCAGATAAAGAAAGGACTTTTTGATAAATAGCCTGAGTTTAAACTGACCCAGGGCCTGCTTTTTGATCCAGAAAATGGACAGGAACCTCTGTCTAAAGGAGGGCCCAATTCTTGCTGAAGGTTTGGAAGGATTTGAACTTCTAGAGCCCCATAAGACTGATGGGTCACCTCTGGTAAGTTTTTTAGCATGCATGTAGGACCTTTTTTTTAAAAAAAAAATACATTTTGTCTGTAATGCTTTTAGCTTAAGAATAAATGTGCTTGCTTAGCAGGAGCTGTGTGGTAATTTATAATTGTGGGCAATACACTGGTCATAGGCTCTTCAGGGAAGGCAAAGTGCAGGCAGTGGCCTGTTTACACAGTTTGACTTGCTGGGGATATCACACTGTAATCCATAGTGTTGTTCAGCCTTAAAACCCCAGCCAGGAGAGAGGGAGGGAGTCCCAGGTCTTCACCCCAGGGAGGTGACAGCTGGGGGCCAGGAACCTAAAGTGGGTGGTCTTGGTGTGCCACAGAGTGGGAATACAGATGCAATTGCTATGAAACTGTGACAGTCTCTATCTAGGAGGTTTTAATACTACACTGAACCATGCTTTTTGAGCATAATGTAAGTTTCAGAAAAATATTAATTCTTTTACATTTTAATGAGACATCTGAAACAAAATCTTTACTAAAATGCTCCTGATTTCTCCTTGATAATAATTCTTTGTAATCTGCTTTCCAATTTATGTTGAAGTAGACTTTAAGAAAAAAAGTAGAAGAAAAGTGTCTAGAAATGGAAATCTAGTGCACTCTTTGCAATATGAAGATTTGTTCAAGAACTTAAGTCTATTATTCTTCATTATTGTTATCATTATTATCATCCAGTCAGATAATTCCATCAGAAGGCCAAAATTTCATGTTGCCCAGTAGTAAGAATAAAACATAATGGGGAAATAATTAAAGAATCTAAATTTAAAATATATGTGCACACTCATTCATATATAATATTCATAGAATGAGCATGTACATATAGTTAGACTTCATGTGTATGTAAATGTATACACAAATGCACAAGGTGGTGAGGTAATATCTTTTACTGGACCAACTTTTGTTGGTGAGGGAGACAAGCTTTTGAGCCACACAGAGCCCTTCCATAAGTCTGGGAAAGGATCTCTCCCACCAACAGAAAATGGTCCAATAAAATATATTACCTCACTCCCCTTTGTCTCTCTAATATCCTGGGACAAACACAGCTACAACTACACTGCATGCACACATACACACTCATTCAACTGCATTAATGAATAGTAATGTGCGGGGGAGCGTGTTCATGCATGTGTAATTATATAAACTCACACAAAAACTATGTTAAGGGAACATTAATGTTGCAAAGTCAAGGATTCAAAAGTTAGGAAATGCTTGAATTAATTCAACTCCCTTTTATGTAGCATTATGATAGGGTCTTTAATTACATGGCCATGTGCTGTTTTTCAGGCAGTCTTCATTCAGTGCATAGGATGGACAGTGCTCAAATTGGGCATCCAAAATTAGAGGGAACTTTTGATCTTAGTATCTTTGTGCCTCAGCTCCCATCTCTAAAATAGGAATAATATCACCCACCGCATTTCAGAAGATGGTTATGAAGATTAATTAAATGATGTGTGGAAAGCACCTAGCATTATAGTAATGAGCACCACAGAAGAGACCATTAGGAAATTACTAATTATGCCTTAAGAACAAGATGGCTTTCACGTTTGGAATTTCCTTTTTTGATGGTTTCTCAGAGCCAAAATGTGGTCCTACAATTTGCAACCAAACTAGAAAAGTCCCTTATAATTTGTTCAAGGCTTTAACAGACTTATAGAACACAATTAAGGTCCCGACAACATGACCGATTGAAAACATGATATAACAAGGTCAGGGAACAACTTGGCCCCCTAACTTGGTTTTAACAGTAATATAGAAAAATCCCTTTAGCTGTATTCCAGGTGCTGTGTAGGAGACAGCTCATTATTCTGGCAGATCTCTGGCACCCAACTACAACTGTGGGGTTTATCTGACTGACCTGGATGGATTATATTTTGTGTATATTTTTTATTATGTAGTTTAATTATATGAGGCCCTCAGAAGCTAGCATCATAATAAATATTTATATAAATAAATAACTAAAACAAATAAATATAATTCCAGCTGGTCTTTGAAATAGATCAAGCTCCCTAGATATTACTAGTGGGCCTTTTTCTCATCCATATATAACTAATCTACCTTGTCCATGTGTTAGAGAAGATGCCAGTATTCCTAAAAACTTGTCACTCAGCTGCAGTCCTGATGAGGGTTGCCACCCTCACAATTCCAGGCCAGCTGCACTGCCCTAATGAACAGCAGCATCATACATATTAGTTACACTTAAATCCCTGGTCTGAAATGTCAACTGATGATAGTTTTTGTACTAAGAATAGCAACTGCTACATCATGCTATAGCTAATAAATATTGACCTTCCTTGCATTCCAAAAAAAAGGCAACCCTTTCCAGTATTGCTGTCACTTCAGTAGACTCCAAAGGAGGAAAATGACAATAGTTAGTCACCTTGACAAACTTCAAAAACTTATAAACAAGATATAGATGCATATTCAGAATTCATGTTTTAAGTAAAAAAAACCCCACAAACACACGTGCAAACATAAAATGCCTCATTTAGGTTACCTTGGATACTCTGTTTGCAACCTCTCTGCCTACAGTCAGCCCCTGAACAAAGGTCCGTGCAGCAATGAAAGCTCTAGTCACTTGAACCTTCAGTTTCCTGGGTACATCTCCAAATGGTTTCAGCTGGTCTGTGTATTTGCTTACACATTCCAGATAGTCCTCAGTGAAATGGTATTGGGGGTTTATGAGCTGGAACATTCGCTCCAATAGCCGAGCCCAGAAATCATTCAGCATCTCCTCCAAGTTTACATTGCCTCCTGTATAGTATCGTTTCAGTTCTGTGAAGAGGTCCTGGAACACTTCTGAATTCTGCATGTACAGCATTCCATACGTACGTACAAACATATCATTTAAGGATTTTTCTGCGTTCTCCAAAAGTTCTCGGAAAAATTCTGCAGAGAAAATAAAAAGGTATATACAGAACAAAATTAATAAAATGCCAATGGCATGTTTCTTGCCTTCATGATGGTATTGCCTTCATGTCGGTATTACCTTTAGCAAAATTTTCTCAAGTAAATGTTGTTGTGCCATTTGCATGTTTAATAGAAAAAGTCAGTTGTTTAAATTGGAAATAGGTTCATTTAAGAGCAATGGAAAATGTAAAGTATACTGTATTCCCCGTAGAGGTTAAAAAGAAACTTTAAATCCATAACTCTAAATTCTAAAAATGCATTTGAGAGAACTGAAATGAGAATTGTTCCATTATTTAAACCTAGCAATCCCTGCCACTTGCCAAACTCTCAATAGTGAACAGCCAATGTCCCGAATCTTGTGTACTAAACAAGAAACCATTAATGTAATTATATGTCTAGAACTACAGCAATATTGGAAAAGGCAAATAATGAAATCTTCTATTCTATTCTATTGAAGTTCTTCACTCATCACTATGGTATCTGACCTCCATGGTATCTTATAATTTACTTTCAGCTTTCAAAAATTCCTCAAAGCTTTGAACTGAGACATATTGGGGCCTGATCTTACAAGCTTTTCACATACAGAAGTCCCTTTAAACAGTACTACTAGCCTAAGATACACAAGATGTTGCTATTGTCAATAATTTAATGCTATTCTGAAGCACTGTGTTGGCATTTGAGCCAGTGTTTTTCAAACAGCCTGCCGACTGCAACTTTGTACAGATTGCAGTGTCTGGGATACCATGTTAGCAGCGGGTTTGTTTACCTATTCTTTCTTTTGACACCTGAGTTTTACCTGCTTCTCAGTTTTTTACCCAGCCTCAAGCCATAGCCTGTTCAAAGTCTTGACTTCAGGATTTTATGTTTATTGGGCAATGGGCCCATGGAAGCTTCAGCAGCCATCTCTCTTAAACATGAGCTCAGGAGGACATTGGGAGGAGGTAAGTTAGTCCAGGTTTTCTGTCACTGGTTATCCACCTTACACCACCACCAAGATACTTATTCTGGGAAATTACATTAAAGTGATTCACTGAAGACTTCCCTTAAAACATTGTCGGTGGAATTCACCACCATTACCCTCTGATTTTACATTTGAGTTCAGGTTCCTCACTTCATGCACTCTCTTTATAAATCTCCAAGGCTTGCAATGAACTCCCCAAACACAAACTCTGAGAGGCCAGAAGGTAGATTTCCCGAAGTTGTTTGGTGGGAAAGGAATAGCAGACTGCCTCCACTGGGGTTTTCTTCACTTGTATGATCACAAAGCACTTTCAGAAGGTGTTGAATGGAGTCAGTGGGGCTACTGAGACTTTAACAAAACATTTAGAACAACATATTGTATGGATCAAACATTAGTTGGAAGGGAAAAAAAGTTTTAATAAATGCACCCAACTATCTATACAAACAAGACAATATAAAAGATATAAGAATTTAACATAAGCCCACATGAGGAAGGAACTATGTTAGTAATGGTAGGAATGAAAGCTAACTGCAGCAAGTTGCTTACTAGGATGTAATAATTATGCTATTGTGCATTGACTCAATAATTATGCCATCCCACAATTGTGTATTGACCTGGATAAAGCCATCATCTCCACATTAAGGAAAAGACGAAAAAGACTACATCTGCATGGTCTCTTTGGGTATACGCACATTATTTGGGGAACATGTGATCAAATCTTAAATTGGCAGGCTGAGGCAAATGGGGACAGACACTAATTTGATAGGAAAAAGATTCCCTGCGAGGCAAGATATTCAGGTACTTTATACAATACTTTGCAATGTAAGCTCTTAAGGTAACATTTTCAAAAGTGCTTAAATGTCAGGACCCTAAATAACACAGGTGGCTTTTAAAATTTTAGCTACTGTCTACAGTGCCGAGTGAAGCTTTGGATACTATTTGTCTAGGCAAGTATGTTTTCATAGAAACATAGGACTGGAAGGGACCTCAAGAGATCATCTAGTCCAGTCCTCTGCACTCATGGCAGGACTAAGTATTATCTAGACCAGTAGTTCTCAGACTAAGGCCACTGCTTGTTCAGGAAAAGCCCTTGGTGGGCCGGGCTGGTTTGTTTACCTGCCACGTCTGCAGGTTCAGCTGATCGCGGCTCCCACTGGCCGCGGTTTGCTGCTCCAGGCCAATGGGGGCTGCAGGAAGGGTGGCCACCACATTCCTCAGCCCGTGCTGCTTCCCGCAGTCAGTGGGAGCCGCAATCAGCCAAACCTGCAGACGCGGCAGGTAAACATACCGGCCTGGCCCACCAGGGGCTTTCCCTGAACAAGCAGCGGCCCTAGTTTGAGAACCACTGATCTAGACCATCCCTGACAGGTGTTTGTCTAACCTGCTCTTAAAAATCTCCAGTGATGGAGATTACACAATCAATCCTAGGCAATTTATTCCAGTGCTTAACCACCCTGACAGTTAGGAAGTTTTTCCTCATGTCCAACCTAAACCTCTCTTGCTGCAATTTAAGCCCATTGCTTCTTGTCCTATCCTCAGAGGTTAAGAAGAACAATTTTTCTCCCTCCTCCTTGTCACAACCTTTTCTGAACTTGAAAACTGTTATGTGCCCTCTCAGTCTTCTCTTATCCAGACAAAACAATCCCAATTGTTTCAATCTTCCCTTATAGGACATGTTTTCTAGACCTTTAATCTTTTTTATTGCTCTTCTCTGGACTTTCTCCAATTTGTCCACATCTTTCCTGAAATGTGGCACCTAGAACTGGACACAATACTCCAGCTGAGGCCTAATCAGCTCGGAGTGGAGTGGAAGAATGACTTCTCGTGTTTGCTTACAACACTCCTGTTAATACATCCTAGAATGATGTTCGCTTTTTTTGCAACAGTGCTACACTGTTGACTCATATTTAGCTTGTGGTCCACTATGATCCCCATGAATTCCTTTCCGCAGTACTCCTTCCGAGGCAGCTATTTCCCATTTCGTATGTGTGCAACTGATTGTTCCTTCCTAACTGGAGTACTTTGCATTTGTCCTTATTGAATTTCATCCTCATTGAATTTTGTATCTATCCTTTTCTTTTATGATTTTCTCTATGTAATTCTGTATCTTGACAATATATATCTGCTTCTATTGAAGACATCTGATTTACTCGTGTACCTTGTTAGATGGATTCATTATGTAACAGGCATTTCAAAGATAAACGGAATTCTGAAATCAAGGTAGGCAAGGACAGAATTCATGGGAGATGACCTGAATGCCAGGGGCAAGGCCTCACATTTATGCCGAGCACTAGTAGCTGAAGTTGTGCAAGCTGATCTTTCCTCATTGCTTGTGCAGCAGCAGTAGAACCAATCCGTGACCACTACTGCAATCTCATACCTGCCATAGTGCTCTTGGGAAGGGAATAGTCAGTGGATCCACACAGTCATGGGTTAATTAGATATACTTCCATCTCACATTTGTGCATCAAACCAATCCTTTCCTTCCCGCACCTCATAATTCCCTTCACGGTCAAGAAGGAGATTCAAGCTCTACAACATTCTCACAGTCGGGGTCTTATCCATGGCCTCTTCAGATGGTCCCCCCATCTCATGTAATAGACCCACAGCAGTCTCGTGGCTTCTAGGGGCCTACATAGAATTAGGAGAGCAGAATTTGTCCAATGATCACAGGTAACAGAGATTGTTACCTCTTATCCAAAAGAGTACAACCATATAGCTAGTGAGGTCAATTGTGGGCCAGTAGGAAGGCTGAAAGCTTATGCTCAAATAAATTTGTTAGTCTCTAAGGTGCCACAGGTACTCCTTTTCTTTCTGCGAATACAGACTAACACGGCTGCTACTCTAAAACCTGAATGATACAGGAGTTGCAAGGCCTTGTTACAGTCATTTCTACAAAGCAATTAGAAATCTTTGAGTGTTGAGAGGCCAGCAGAGTTCTGAGGGGTAGAGCCACAGAGAAGTATTCAGGGGCTTTTACAAATTATATTGTTCACTAGTTCTGACCTTCCACTTTTAGTTGAAAAGGTATTTTGCAGCTTTGATCTGGGAAGTCTTAATACAACTGTCAGATCTGAACTATCCTCAACATGATTTTGCACATCTAGTGTCTCTTTTCCTACTGTGATATTTGTGACTGCCTGTCTCTACGAACTCTGTTATGTGTGTTCCCAATTTGGGATTGGTAATTAACATCAGCTGTAAGATTGAGGCCAGATTCAAGGCTTCCTTCCAGATGCTTTTCATCAGTGACAGCAGCCATCAAACCAGTGGTTCCAGGCCCCTTAACATTCCCTTAGATCAGATCTTGCGTGTCATAGGATTGCTGCAGTGGTTTCTCTGCCAGCCCCTCCCAACCCATTGTTAGTAGTTTCAGTATTATCATAAGTGGTGTGGAAGCACCACCAGCGTTAAGGTTGTATTAAGACTTCTTTTGAAAGGTCGACCTTTCTAAATCCTCTAAAATTAACATACCTAGTTGGACTTTGAAAGTTGGTGTGCCTCAGGAAGGTACAGAGTAGGTTTAGTGACCCAGATTTAGGGCCACTTGAGCTAACGGTTGTGGAGATATAAGCCCAGCAAAATAGTCATTTTTCAAAAAGTTTCAGGGTTTTTTTTTATGGGGGGGGGTTGCATGTAGAGTTAGAGATCAAATTATTAATGTGATGTGGGTCAAAATGGTTTCATCTTGCCGAATTTTATCCAAGATAGTGCGGGAACCCACTACATTTTGGAAGAACTAAAACTGAGAGCAATATTTAAGAAAATGTACATTTTTTACAGTGTGCATGTGCCTAGAAAAACAGCTAGGTTTCCAGTCCCATAATTTTATATTAAAGCTTGACTCTTGTAAGTGCTTTAAAATTTGAATGGCTACACATACTGCTTTGAAATTTGGTGTGCCTTATATAAGCTCAGGGTAGTGTTAGTGATCGAAATTTGGGGTCATTTGCATGCGGTGGTCCTTAGTTACAGCCACCCCCCAAAACAGTATCCTTCTGCAGCCTTGTACTATTAAACTGAGAGGTACTAATGATTTGATGAATCACTGACCTCCTTGAGACTGATGTCTGTGAACTCACCCTCCAATTAACACAATTAAGGATAAGTTAATTACAAGGCCCCACTTAAGACAGTTTTGGAGTGAGTGGATGCAGGTTGGTACAGTTTGAGAGTCATAGATGGCAGTTTTATTTGGGGGGCAATGCAATAAAAATGTTTGGTAGGAAAAATTATACATGTGAATGTTTCCTGGGAGAGGAAAGATAGGGCATGGAGGAGGAGGGGTACTGGGGAGAGGAGTTTGGGGCAGAGTAGCACAGTACAGCCCAACTTGGTTCTGGCCTTTAGATACTAGCACAATCTAAATGTTCAATAACCGCAACTAACTCTACAAGCTTAAATTGCATTTTAGTCCAAATGCGAAGCCAGGCTTATGAGATGATATAGGAAAGTTAATGTCTTTCAAACTGCCATGCATTTACTTCATTTTCAGCCTTCTACTGGGTCTCTGCACTTTGAAGGCCATTGTTGAGAATAAAATTATTATGCCATTTGAAAGTTAAGCAGTTTCTTTTCTTTAGGCTTCAATAGGAAACTATATATATATATATATATATATATATATAGTTTAAGAAAGAGGCAATCTCACTATGGTGACCAACTCACTTTGAGGTTAACAAAACAGTACAAAGCACAAAATTAGATCTCAGATCCAATTAAAGCAAATTTAACACCTTTTCCACTTTCAAATGGAAAAAAAAACCCACACTGGATTAATTTAAGAGTCAACAAAAATCTTAACCTGTAATGGTTCAGCATTGTAGTGAGGCAGAGTGGCCTCCCTCTGAGCCTGACAGAGAGGGACGACCCCAAACCCCCTGATGGGCAGAGCCAGGTCAGGCCCACCTCCCCACGCTGGAAGCAGAGTGGTGGGACAGAAAGTACAAGAGGTGGGCCCTCTAGTTCAGTTGCACCAGAGTCAGTGAAGAAGGCAGATGTCTCTGCCTCGCTGCGGAACTCTGGATCAGGGACCGAGCTGTGCAGCACCCTACTCCTGGAGGGGACCGATTGTGGTGAGGAGATGCTGGGACTGCTGTTGACCCCAAGGAAACAGGGGACCCATGGACTACAAACCAATGCTAAGGAAGGGTGGTAGGAAGTAGCCCAGAGGAACCAGACATTAGTCCGGTTATAGTGCTGTGAGACAAGTCAGCGTGTTTCGGTGGGCTCCCGCTGACCTACTGGCAGGCCCACTCACCACTGTTAGAGCCCTGGGCTGGGTCCCCCTGGGGTGGCGACCTACTCACCCTACGACAGAAGGCTGGCACCTTACCTGTGGTTTGCCCCAGCCAAAAGACAGTGAGCTCCAGAAGGTATTGTTTGCTGTCTGCCCTAGCCAGGAGGCATTGGACTATAGACTGCTCCCTGCTCTGCCCCACCCTGAGGGTCAGAGCTCCAGACTGTAGTCCCTGTCTGCCCTAGCCAGGAGGCTACACTACAGAGTGTTCGTTATGCTGCCCTGCCCATAAAGACTTTTTGTTAATTTCAGAAATGTTTAATCAACACACTGGTACCTTTTTGTTAATTAACGTAGTATTTCAGTAAGAGGAAGAACAAACAAGTGACAGATGTTAGTCATGTTGTCTGATGCACTACTGGAAGGCATTCAAATACTCTGGTGATAAGCACAGGATAAGAACCTATACAAAACAGAATAGAACACACAGGTCCTGCTTTGAGCAGGGGTTTGGACTAGATGACCTCCTGAGTTCTCTTCCAACCATAATCTTCTATGATTCTGTAAGAACAGATCTGTGCCATGTTTTGAAGTATATGCCTTGTGCATTTTGTGCTGCCAGCATAGACTGTTATGTGTAATGTTAACTAGTAGTAAAGCTGGAAATACCTTTTTTTCTAATTGAAGTGATCTTTCATATACATGAAACAACATGCCTGCATTATGTCCTGTGCTTCACAGGCAACAATACACAGCTTTCAATTGTTAGGCATAGGGTCAGCAGTGAACAGTGTGTTTTTGTTAGGAAGATGTTCACTTATACAAAGGAGAAGGGCTAGGTTACAGTGTATGCTACAATACAATATTGCATGGAATTTAAGAGGAGGGATGTGCAGGGACGTGCTGGCTACCACTTCCTGGAGCTCCCATTGGGCGGGAACAGCGAACCGTGGCCACCGAGAGCTGCGGGCAGCTGTGCCTGCAGATGGTCAATGTAAACAAACTGTCTGTGGCCCACCAGCGGATTACCCTGACGGGCCGCAGGTTGCCCACAACTGGTCTAGTAGCTAACAGAGCTAAACTAATTCCAAAGAGCCCAACTGTTTCATCTGCAAGTAATAACAATGAATGCAGGTTAAGTTGAAGAAGAAGAACTTTATTAAACCTTGCAGTCTGCTCTGTCCACCTGGGTGAGTTGCCACAGTAACTCTCCAGAGAACATGGGTCCTCTGTCTCCAGTTCCACTGATCATGATACAGTCACCAGATGTCAGTGAATAGATCTTGACATCATTCTCACTTGTTATTGTCTCAGGGATAATATTACAGCACAACACACTGAAGAGTTATCATCTGTAGCCTATTATTAGGTAAACAAAGTAAGTTATGTGGGAGTTGACTAATACCTTTTCCAGCCTGTTTATTTCCCTTTATTTTCTATACAAGCAGCAACTTAAGGATGAACATATCTGTCCATAGGCAAACACACTAAGCTGGAAACATATTATGTTTTGATCCATAAAAACCCAGAAACATAGGTGCTTTTGGACAGAAAGGAATAATGGTCCATTTTAGTCCATATGCTGCCTTTTCAGAGGCATCTTTTCTACTCAGGTTTTATTTTAGCAGCATTAGAGATGAGTGTTGTTTATGGGGTGTATCCAGCAGCACACCCTATATTCATTGTAACGACAACCTGAGAATATATGGCATGACAGTGTATGTACTCACATCTCTTTAGAGGTCTTGAACAGAAAAATGTGTGTGGTTTTATTACCTTTTGTAAAAAATACTGCTCAGGATTGTATTCTGATTTTATCTTTCACTGACTAGCGCTGCTCAACATTTACTTGTATAAACGACTGCCTAAAAGACCTTCATTCCAATGTCTTCCTATTGATGTTGGCTGGGATTTTCAAAGGCGCCTAAGGAAGTTAGGCACTCAACTTCTATTGAAATCCTACTTAAAGTGAGCATATTCCTCATGCATGCTTTTTGCGCTTGTTCACTACAGTGCAAACTCAGTTCAAGTTGGGCACCTAACTCCTTAGGCTTTGAAAATCTCAGCCACCATTATTACACTGATTACAAAAGTCAAGGTATCAGCCACAGACACTTATTTTTATGGCCTGCACAACAGTAACTGTCTTTTACTTTAAATAAATAAATAAAATAAATCCTAAATGAATTTGTTGAAATGAAAGAGGCCAGACTGACAACTCTGATAACTGAAGTCCACATTTTTCAGAAGGATCACCTTTTGGAATGGAAAGGCAGTTCATTCAATCCATGCCCCCTCCAAGACTACCCACAATGGTGTCAATTAGTGTCAGTTGCATTATGTCTGCTAGCAACTGGACTGAAACCATCAATGTGGGTCTATTTTTGTCTGTTTTCTATACATCCATTTTAGGTTTAAAACAACCAAATTCTATCATTTAAAAAAAACCCCATCTTATAAATTTATAGCTTATAAATTTTAAAAAACTATTTGTTAGAAGTAGAGCGTATTCCTGCAGTAGTTAAAACTTTCCCCACTTGTTGAGATGATGTTTGCATTTAGGTTAATTTGTGAACAAACTCCACACGTAGAGCTATAAATCCTTCAGCATTATTCATGATCAGCTTGAATAATGAACTATAAATATCACTTTCAGTCCAGATTTTTGAGAGCGCTCAGCACTCACAATTGAGGAAAGATTTTCAAAAAGCACTCAGCTCTTATTGAGAATAATAAGGGCTGCTGGATGCTGGGCTCCTTTGAAAAGATCCTTATTATTTTACTGAGTTGGAAAAAATGAGCATCAGTTTTAAGGTAAAAGAAAGATAAAGATTAGATAAATCTGCAAAGGATGATGATAATCTCAGAATAATGAGGCTGTAAATCCACTTTACAACAGAGCCCATGGGAAATTAGCCAATTAAGAAATTTATTCATGTTATTTATATATTAGAAATACCTTCTTTAGTCCACCAGTCTTTGCTGAGTAAGGTCGTGAATTTAAGTATGCCCTTAACTTTAAGTATGTGATTAGTGCTATGGAAGAAACTAGTCAATGCTTCAAGTTAAGCATGTTGCTGGATCATGGTCTAAGTTAGGGTGACCAGATGTCCTGATTTTATAGGGACAGTCCTGATATTTGGGGCTTTTTCTTACCTAGGCTCCTATTACTCCCCACCCTCTGTCCCGATTTTTCACATTTGCTATCTGGTCACCATAGTCTAAGGGCTTGATCGTGCATGATTGGAATCAATGAGAGCTTTCTCATTTTAGTGGCTGCAGGATCAGGCAGTAGGTCCAGATCCACAAAGGGAATTAGGTATTGCAATACTGAGCATTGCAGCACCTAACTTTTAGGTGCCTTGAAAGTCATTGGGATCCACAAAGACTGAGTTAAGCACCTAGGCTCCCTATACAATAAATGGGGAGAGATAGGCACTTCAGAATGCGATTCACAAAAGCCAGCATGCTAGATAGGAAGCCACCGAAGCTAGAGGAATGTGTCCTCACCCCAGCCTATCGAACATACAGCACCTATCTCTGCTTGCAATCCACAGCCAGGAAACCCTCTTCTAGGCAGCTTCGGCACATAAGCTGTTTCAAAGAGGAGGACTCCTCCACTTATCACCTTTTGCTCAGTGGTTAGGGTACTTACCCAGGCTGTAGGAGACAGTGGTTTAATTTCCCCCTCTGCCTCATAAGGAGAAGGGATTTGAACAGGGATTTACTATGTCTCAGGTGAGTGCCCTTACCACTGGACAACAGGACAGTCTGACATGGGTCTCCCTCAGTCTCTCTTGTTGGAGCAACTCCACTATTTCTTAAACAATGAAATAGTATCTGGGCCAGAGAAAGAATCACTCTGTAGTCTAATGGTTTGAGCTCTCTCAACTGAGAGATGGAGAATCCCTGTTAAAATTTCTTTTCTTCATCAGGCAGAGAGGAGGAATTGAACCACGATTTCCCTCATCTCTGGTGAGTACCTAACTACTGAACTAAAAGTTATAAGGGAAGCCTTCCCCCCAGTTAGGAGTACTCAGAATATGCCTACCAGATCAGGTCCTGTTGGAAAAACAGGCATTAACTCACTTGGGTTCCTTATCTTTACTTGGTTTGAGGATTGTGCTAGAGGTTATGCATGAGATAGGCAATGCACATGCCCAGGGAAGGAAATTTAGGCACATAGGGGACTTTTTCAGCAAAAACATAGGTATTGAATGAATTTAAGCACTTGCAGAGTTAGGAAGCAGCCGAACATGAGTTTTCTGGATCTTTGTAGCACCCAAAGTTGGCATTTAGGTACCCAAAGTTGGTGTTTAGGCACCTAAAGTTGGTGTTTAGGTACTTAAGTCTCTTTGTGGATCTGGTCTTGAATGTATAATCTTATTGATGTTGCCCTCTCTTTTCTCCTTTACTCCCCCATATCCGTAGGTTACTGCCATCATTGTATCATCTCTGAAATTAGGCCTTGATCCTGCAACTGGATCTGCGTAGCATGCTGACCGCTGCATCTGTCTAGACCCCACTGACTTCAGTGGGCGCTTCTAACTGACGAGCACTTTAGAAAATCACTTGGACACTTCAATAGGGATTTAGGAACTTAACTTTAGTCTCCTATTTTTTTTAAATCTTGTCCCATGTCTGTTTGTCTGTACTGTGAAACACCTGGCACACTTGTGGTCACCGTGCAATAATAATAATGATAACGATGCATTCTGCATAGTGCATTAAATCTAAAATTTCCATGACGCTCTTAACCCCCCTCCACTGAACTAATACTAATAGTAAAGAAAGAAAAAGCTAGAAAAAATCCTAAACAATGTGATAGACAATATACAAATTATGCATAAGATAATAACCAGTAGTAAAAGTCTTACTTTCATTATCAAGTGGAAACTCCCTAAGTGAAGGACTCACAAATATAAATGACATGTTAAATGGCTTCTCAATATCATATTCAAATACTTACAGCACTTCCATTGTCATGAATGTCCATGATCAAAAGAAGACATGTAGCATTTTATGGACTTTTGTGAATTTTTGAGTGGTGAGTTTTACATCATACTATTTTTGACATTTTATGCTTATAAAATGTCAGGAGCCTCCTCAATTTCTCCAGAAAAAACAGTAAAAACTTCCCTGAAAATGACATTAAGAATACAAAAACTGTGGGACCTAGTGCAAAAATGTTTCAAAATATGGTGACATATTTTCCCATAAGAACCACTAGAGGTCATTAACTATAGATAGGGAGATTTTCCAATTCCTAACATATTATCAGAAGTCTATTGGTATGTGCGATGGGGTGGACTGGGCCCTGAGGCCTCCTGCTGGAGGCCTTTTGGCCCTGCCATACCTTGCCCCAGAAAAGGGCAATAGAGAGGTCCTCCAAGCTGCCTAGAGAGGCTGTGTGGGACGCAGCCAATCAGGGCCAAGGAGGTGAGTATAAGAAGAGTTGCAGGGCCAGAGTGAGTTCAGTTCCTTGCTTGAGCTGGAGGAGAGTGGATGGTACTCTGAGTTGGCTGCTGGGACTCCACCAGGACAAGTCCCTGAGGTAAGGGTGAAGAATGTGCTGGAGCCACAGAGCAGTGACCCAGGGAATTAGAGCAGCAACACAGTTTATGTAAAGGGGCATTGCAGATAGCTGCTATTCATAGGGTCTCTGGAACCTGGTGTAGAGGGTGAGCTCAGGTTCTGCCTGCAGCCACTGGGAAAGTGGCCTGGATTTTGAGGCACCCCAGAAGGGGAACTGAACTGTAGTGGCCCAGCTGAAGAGCTGGGGCTAGAAGGGCCCTGAGAGGACAAAGACACTGCCTCCAGGGAAGGAGCCCTGAGACACTGCTCTATTCAGGAACAGGGAAAACTTGAGGGAGACATCACAGAGGGCACTGAGAGAGACCCCTGTTGGACTTGTACCCTGAAAGGGGTTTGCTTTGCTTTTATCTCACAGACAGACTGTTTGATTTGGCCGGAAGGTTGAGTCACCAAAGGCCCAGCACAAACAAAGAGTGCAGAGAGGTGAGTGTGACCCTGTTACAGTATGTCTAGAGCCTACAGTAGATCTCCTTGGCCTCTCAAATACAAATCCCAAAACAGAGAAAAGAGAAGTCATACCTTACTTTTGTACAAACTAGAGGAAACTGACTTTAGTCACAATACCTTAGATATTCTGTTAAATTTCTGGTGCTATATCACAGAAAATCAAACATTAGCAACTTTTTTGTGAATAAAAGTATCCTCAATACCAGTGCCAGCCACAAACACATGAATTGTTTGATTATTTTATACTGTTAACTTAATGCAGAAAATCAATTTTACACTACATCCATACTATTACTTTTAGATAGCATTTTGTGGACCTCATAAATAAACTACAAAACTAAAAAAAGGCAAGCTGAAAGCAACCAATTTACACTTATTGTGTGACAACTAAGGATAGGAAATCATACTTTACCAGTGGTAAATTCAAATATTATGAACTGAATCTAAAGCCCACTGAAGTCAATGGAAGGATTTTCATGTACTTCAATGTGCTCTCTATCCTGTGTCTTTGAAATTCTCTGCCAGAATCAATGTACTCAAATACAGTTTTATATACATCAGCTATGAAAAAAATTAAAAAGACAGAAATCTACCATAGCAGGAGCTCTGGGGAAGGTAAGTTCCATGAGGATCCCTTCTGTCTACACACGGGAATTATTTTGCAAAACTGCCTGAGCTCTACAGCAGAGAATTTATGACCTGCAACCACCAGTTCATTACTGGTGGGAGCCCTAATGTAGAACCGGTTTCTGAGTCTAGATTTGCTTTTACTTCCATGTCAATTACATTTTCCCTTGATCAGATTTAACTAACAAGGTGACAAGAAACTGGAAGCCTTGTGTACAGAAGAATCCCTTTGGGCTTTACTTCTAGTAGCAGCAGTGGACTTTCTTTTTGTGCACACAACTTTCAAACAGCTATTTTGTTATTCAGACCTCTCTCTGTAAGTTACATATTATGAGTCCATCACTCCCATTGAGACTGAGGAGAGCTATACATGCTCACACACCTTGAAAAACCAGAAAACTGAAAATAACTGAAAGGCAATAATAAGCCTTTCCAGCCTTGCCAGCAGAAAGCACCTTCCTCTATAAAATCAGAGACATAACCACTACGAGGTCAATGGAATGTGAAAGACATTGCTTAAGAGGTGGTAGCAGCAGACAGAATAAAGAAGTAGGCTTTGAGGATAACTGCCTCATGAAGACAAAATCGTAATAAATGATTACCTTCAAATAAACTGTGATCAGACACTTGAATTTGCCCCTTTTAAGAAAACAATTAAAACCTCTTTCTTTTAGGCCCTACTCCTGCAATTAGATCCATGTGGAATGTATCTCTGCACCCACACAGAGCTATGTTGAAATCAGTGGTTCTCTATATGAATCCAACTGCATGATTGAGGGCTGAGAACAAAGTTTATAGTTGAATTTCTTTAGATTCAACACAAACTGTTTACTAGAACCGGATGCTTTCTCATTGGCTTTTTATCTGACCGATTGTATCATCAGAAACCTCTTTGCTGGCTACGAGTATGTCCACTGGGAGAATTCTAGTCAAAAGAAAACAGAAATAAGGTGTATGGAACAATTCACTAAAAATGATCCTAGGGAGATTAGCATATATATAGTGTTATGGTAGATTTAAAACAATATAGCATACTTTCCTTTTGTGCAAGCTTTGGTAAAAGTAGCCTTGAAATTTCCAATATTTATTTGTTTGAGTGAGGGGTGGTTTCTTTGGGTGGTTGTTTCTTGTTCTCATTTGTCAGCTGCTGGGTTACAAATGAGGTTTCCATTTTAGTGGGTGTTTGACATATAGTGATACTAAAGAGCTTTATGTTGCAACGCTGTACTTGTGTTCTGCTGGCTGGCTGCTGAGTGTGTTAGACAGGAAGATAGAAATGTTTTCTAGGAACCTGCAAGGGGGTCCTCTATACAAGAGAACAACTTTGATTTCTTTTTCGACTTGCTTGTTGCCAGGAGACTCCAAAGGGAGGCCATAGTTTGTCATTTGCAATCACACTGGACAATTTTCCTCTAGCTTGGCAGTAGACATCCAATACGTGACGTCCATTCTGCTGTAATTGCTGAGTCATTTCAAGAGACATTTCCACACTACCTACTTAGGTTTTTTTTAATGTGAAAAATGGGTTAGGGAGCAATTTTCTGCTACTGTAGTTTATTGCCAACATCTGTCAGCGTGTCCACAATTAAATTTTGTAAGAATAGTCCAGTTGGCTGACAGACCTAAGTGATAAGGGGATTTTTTTACAGTTTGCCTCTTTTTAATTCATATTTGTTTCTATAAAACCAAATTAGAAGGGTGTTTTAAAAATGAATGCCAGTTTAAATGAATTCTCTTTTCCCACCATAAATTAACAAAGGAGATAGTTTGCACAGTGGCTAGAGATGAGGGCAAAAATTATTGCAATTCTGAAATGTAACAAAGATAACATGCTTTGGAAGGATAAATTAATAAACTAAGTTTTATGAGAAGAAAGGGAATAGGACAAAACACACGTGCACACCCCAAGGTTTTCTAATGATACTATTTTTTTAAACCTTTCTATCTGAAGATTTTTGTTGGCTGCAAGAAATCACCGACTGATAAGTTCTAGATGGAACCCTACAGGGTCCAGGGGACAACAGCTAATATTAATAATGTACTTGTAACCATATGTTCTTACTGCTTTTTCTCCTCATCCTATCTATGGTATTTATATGGCCACCAATACCACAGTATCTAGGAGCCTCACAATCTTTAACACTCCTGTGAGATAGGAAAATGCTTTTATCCCCATGTGTAAAAGTGAGCTGGGGCACAAAGACAAGTGACTTGCCCACAGTCACATACAGGGAGTCTATGGCAGAGCAGGGAATTGAGCCATTTCTCCCAAGTCTGAGGCTAGCACCCTTATCACCAAACTCTTCATCCTCCATCACATAGAATCATACAATCATAGAATATCAGGGTTGGAAGGGACCTCAGGAGGTCATCTAGTTCAACCCCCTTCTCAAAGCAGGACCAATCCCAACTAAATCATCCCAGGCAGGGCTTTGTCAAGCCTGACCTTAAAAACCTCAAAGGAAAAAGATTCCACCATCTCCCTAGATAAAGCATTCCAGTGCTTCACCACCCTCCTTGTGAAAGTTTTTCATAATACCCAACATAAATCTCCCCCACTGAAACTTGAGACCATTACTCCTTGTTCTGTCATCTGCTACCACTGAGCAGTCTAGATCCATCCTCTTTGGAACCCCCTTTCAGGTAGTTGAAATCAGCTATCAAATCCCCCCCTCATTCTTGTCTTCTGAAGACTAAACAATCCCAATTCCCTCAGCCTCTCCTCATAACTCATGTGTTCCCGTCCCCTAATCATTTTTGTTGCCCTCCGCTGGACGCTTTCCAATTTTTCCACATCCTTCTTGTAGTGCGGGGCCCAAAACTGGACACAGTACTCCAGATGAGGCCTCACCAATGTTGAATAGAGGGGAACAATCACGTCCCTCGATCTGCTGACAATGCCCCTACTTATATACCCTAAAATGCCACTGGCCTTCTTGGCAACAAGGGCACACTTGACACATATCCAGCTTCTCATCCACTGTAACCCCTAGGTCCTTTTCCACAGAACTGCTGCCTAGCCATTTGGTCCCTAGTCTGTAGCGGTGCATGGGGTTCTTTCATCCTAAGTGCAGGACTCTGCACTTGTCCTTGTTGAACCTCATCAGATTTCTTTTGGCCCATTCCTCTAATTTGTCTAGGTCCCTCTCTATCCTATCCCTACTCTCCAGCATATCTACCTCTCCTCCCAGTTTAGTGTCATCTGCAAACTTGAGGGTGCAAGCCATCCTCCAGATCATTAATGAAGATATTGAACAAAACCAACCCTTGGGGCATAGTATTTACTCTACTTACTTTTCAGACAGTGTCTTAAATTAAACTGTCAATTCTTCAGAACACAGGCTGCCTTTCTAGGTGTTTATACAGTGCTTAGCACAACAGATCCTTGGTCCTGATTATGGCTTCTGGGTACAACCATAATATAAATGCCTAATATTAATTAAATAATGTCTCCGTTCCCCTCTTGTCTCAATTTTAGAAATAATACTTTCCTTCATCACAGGGAATAACTCATTGTTTGCGAGGTACTATGGTGATGGATGCTATATATTAGGGCTGTTGATTAATCGCAGTTAACTCACGTGATTAGCGCAAATTAATCAAATTAATTGCACTGGTAAACAATAGAATACCAAATTATATTAAATATTTTGGATGTTTTTCTACATTTTCAAATACTGATTTCTATTAGTACACAGAATACACTTTCTTTTATTACAAATATTTGCACTGTAAAATGATAAAAGAAATAGTATTTTTCAGTTCACCTCATACAAGTACTATACTCTTTATAGTATACTATACTCTTTATAATCTCTTTATAGTGAAAGTGTAACTTACAAATGTAGATTTTTTTGTTATATAACTTCACTCAAACAAAACAAACTTTAGAGCCTACAAGTCCACTGAGTGCTGCTACTTGTTCAGCCAATTGCTAAGACAAACAAGTTTGTTTACATTTATGGGAGATAATGCTGCCTGCTTCTTATTTACAATTTCCCTTGAAAGCAAGAACAGGCATTCACATGGAACTTTTGTAGATGGCATTCCAAGGTATTTACATGCCACATATGCTAAACACTCGTATGCCCCTTCATGCTTTGGCCACCATTCTGGAGGACATACTTCCATGATGATGCTCATTAAAAATAATGCATTAATTAAATTTGTGACTGAACTCCTTGGGGGAGAATTGTACATCTTCAACTCTGTTTTACCTGCACTCTGACATATTTCATGTTATAGCAGTGTCAGATGACCCAGCACATATTCGTTTTAAGAACCATCTCACACCAGATTTGACAAAATGCAAAGAAGTTACCAATGTGAGATTTCTCAAAATAGCTACAGCACTCGACCCAAGGTTTAAGAATCTGAAGTGCCACCCAAAATCTGAGAGGGACGAGGTGTGGAGAATGCTTTCAGAAGTCTTAAAAGAGCAACATTCAGATGTGGAAACTACAGAACACAAACCACTGAAAAAGGATCAACCTTAGGCTGGTGGCAGCTGACTCAGATGATCAAAATGAACATGCATCGGTTCGCTCTGCTTTGGGTAGTTACTGAGCAGAACCTGTCATCAGCATGGACACATGTCCTCTGGAATGGTGGTTGAAACATGAAGGGACATATGAATCTTTAGCACATCTGGCACATAAGTATCTTGCAATGCTGGCTACAACAGTGCCATCTGAATGCCTGTTCTTGCTTTCGGGTGACACTGTAAACAAGAAGTGGACAGCATTATCTCCTGCAAATTGTAACCTAACTTGTTTTGTCTGAAAAGGAGTACTTGTGGCACCTTAGACTAACAAATTTATTTGAGCATAAGCTTTTGTGAGCTACAGCTCACTTCAGTGGAAAATACAGTGGGGAGATTTATATACACAGAGAAAATGAAACAATGGGTATTACCATACACACTCTCATTACAGTGATCAGGTAAGGTGAGCTATTACCAGTAGGAGAGCGGGGGGGGGAACCTTTTGTAGTGATAGCTTCAAATTAGCGGCACTGCTATGGGTACCCACATGGCCCCACAGTATGCCAACATTTTTTATGGCTGACTTAGAACAGCAGTTCCGCAGCTCTTGTCCCCTAATGCCCCTATTCTACTTGTGCTACATTGAAGACATCTTCATCTGGACTCATGGAAAAGAAGCCCTTGAGGAATTCCACCATGACTTCAACAATTTCCATCCCACCATCAACCCCAGCCTGGACCAGTCCACACAAGAGATCCACTTCCTGAACACTACAGTGTTAATAAGTGATGGTCACATAACCACCACCCTATACTGGAAACCTACTGACCGCTATACCTACCTACATGCCTCCAGCTTTCATCCAGACCACACCACACGATCAATTGTCTACAGCCAAGCTCTACGATACAACCACATTTGCTCCAACCCCTCAGACAGAGACAAACACCTACAAGATCTCTATCAAGCATTCTTACAACTACAATACCCACCTGCTGAAGTGAAGAAACAGATTGACAGAGCCAGAAGAGTACCCAGAAATCACCTACTATAGGACAGGCCCAACAAAGAAAATAACAGAACGCCACTAGCCGTCACCTTCAGCCCCCAACTAAAACCTCTCCAACACATCAAGGATCTACAACCTGTCCTGAAGGACAACCCATCACTCTCACAAATCTTGGGAGACAGGCCAGTCCTTGCTTACAGACAGCCCCCCAACCTGAAGCAAATACTCTCCAGCAACCACACACCAGAACCACTAACCCAGGAACCTATCCTGGCAACAAAGCCCATTGCCAACTGTGCCCATATCTAGTCAGGGGACACCATCATAGGGCCAAATCACATCAGCCACACCATCAGAGCCCCGTTCACCTGCACATCTAACAATATGATATATGCCATCATGTGCCAGCAATGCCCCTCTGCCATGTACATTGGCCAAACTGGACAGTCTCTGTCCATTTATTCTTTTACATAAATCAGACGTCAAGAATTATAACATTCAAAAACCAGTCGGAGAACACTTCAATCTCTTTGGTCACTCGATTACAGATCTAAAAGTGGCAATTCTTCAACAAAAAAACTTCAAAAACAGACTCCAATGAGAGACTGCTGAATTGGAATTACTTTGCAAACTGGATAAAATTAACTTAGGCTTGAATAAAGACGGAGTGGATGGATCATTACGAAGTAAAACTATTTCCCCATGTTTGTTTCTGCCCCCCCGTTCCTCACACGTTCTTGTCAACAGCTGAAAATGGCCCACCTTGATTATCAATACAAAAGGCTTTTCCCCCCTGCTCTCCTGCTGGTAATAGCTCACCTCACCTGATCACTCTCCTTACAGTGTGTATAGTAACACCTATTTCATATTCTCTATGTATATAAAATCTCCCCACTGTATTTTCCACTGAATGCATTTGATGAAGTGAGCTGTAGCTCACAAAAGCTTATATTCAAATTTGTTAATCTCTAAGGTGCCACAAGTACTCCTCCTTTTCTTTTTGCAGATACAGACTAACATGGCTGCTACTCTGAAACTTGTTTGAGTGATTGGCTGAAGTTGGACAGAGTGGACTTGTAGGCCCTAAAGTTTTACAGGTTTTTATTTGTTGTTTTGTACTTAATTCTACATTTGCAAGTTCAACTTTAATGATAGAGATTGCACTGTATTAGGTAAATTGAAGAAAAAATACTAATCAACAATAAATATAAGTGAGCACTGTATACTTTGTACTCTGTAATTAAAATCAATATATTTGAAAATGTAGAAAATATCCAAATATTTAAATGGTATTCTATTTAACAGCACAATTAATCACTTTTTTAATCACTTGCCAGCCCTAAAGTGTGTGTATATACTGACATTTTCCAAATGTATAGGCCCAGTTATTTAGGGGAGTTGTTTAACGGTATTCCCTGGTAGAGGGGGGGGAAATTGACTACAGATAAAAAGGAGAGAAATCCATAAAATGTGTTTTTCAAAGGATTTTAAATGGACAATGTATTTTACTGACTAGAAAGCAAAAGAATTTAAAAAAATCATTTTAACTCACATTAAAACAGGGATAATGTCTGAAAAATGGAAACCTGAGGTATATTACATGTTAAGTGGCATTAATTACACTGCTGTCTCTACATTATAATTTTTACATAGCCTATATGGCCTTACACTTTAAATGCTACTTAATTTACAAACCAGGTAATTAAAAATTTGTTCCCATTAGGTGCTTTAATATTAGGATTCAACATCAAATTAAACCGTTCGTTCAACCAAGCATATACAAATATTGCTTTCTCTGACATAATTTTGTTGGTCACACTTTGCCCCTTGTGGATAGTCTTAAATAGATTTGTCTTAAGTTTATATATCACACTGTATTAAAAATGAAGAAAAATTGTTTGAAGTTAAGGTAACTGTGACAGACACAGTCCTCCAGACTGTCTCATTAATTTTATCTCTCAGAATAGTTTAATTAGTACTATGTATTCACGCATAATATATCTCAAGTGTGTTCACCCCTTTTGTATTTACTTTTCTCTAATATTCAAGCAGAATATATTACTAGCAGAATATACAGCTATACAGTAGGTTACAAAGCTTTTTCCCCCATATTTTAAACAATTGCTTTGGTTCACAGAGCAAGGGTTTGAACTAAGTTGGCTCACAGAAGCTTTGTAACCTGGTACATTGTTTTGAGGCTACCTATTTACTCTCCAAACATTTCAGCTTTGTGGGGTTGTTTTGTACACTTTTTTCTTTCAAGTCCCCATGGTTGTGGAAAAAACCTTCAAAATGTAAACTGAGTGTAACTGATGCTGTGATGTCAGCCTGAGTCTCCCAACAGCCTGAAGCAATAGCTTGAAGTGAAACAATCCCCATCCCACTCAATAGGGTGTTTACTTGGATGACTAGCAATGATATAGATGGCAAGATAGTTAACAATTTCACCAGTGATCAAAGCAGGTTTAAAAAAAGAGGATGATTATATGTGCATTATGTAGTATGAGTTATACTGCTTTCTGGCACCATGAGTGGATGATACTTGGAGAATGAGGTAATACTCTCCCCACTCCAATCTGCCCAATAAAGTCATCATGCCAAATGAAAAGAATGGATTCCAGGGGACATCCAGCCCAACAATAGGAGATAACATCAGAGTCCCAGCAGGGCATCCGAGCCCCACTACCACGGATGAGCCAATCCAACAGGGCATTCAAGCCATACTGAGGTGGAGCTAACGCCAAGAAGTGTGGCTTCCCATATTTTGAGCATCTACAGAAGCTGTATTGTGTAGTATCTTATTCTGGCATCTCATTTGGGCTGGGTTTGGAAGAGAACCACTGCTTCTTCTCTCCCCCCCCACCCTGCCCCCAAACTCAAACCTCACAGCAGAACTCTTAAATCCAGGGCTGGTTCTAGGGCTGATCAAGCAGGGCTATTGCCCTTAGTGCCAACTTCTAGGGAGCACAGTACTGCTGCCCAGCCCTTCCTCTGCTGATTGGCCAGTTGTGGTGTCATTCCATCCTTCCCCCCCCCCCCGCCAACTCTGGTTCTTCAGGTTGGCGAACAGCTAGGATTTCTCCTGTTTAGATCAGAGGTCCCACAGCAGAGTGTTTTACAACTACACAGAAGCGACATGTTCATCACAGCATCAGGAGTTGAGGGGAGGAAGGTTGAGGCTTCTCTCACAGTGGTGAAATCATGCTGATTCTGTTTTTCATAAATACAAGCTATACCAATATATACCATGCCTGCTTTGCATGTAGCCATTTATGTCTTTATAACACATGTACACATCTCTGAAAAGTCTAACACATAGAATTTAAAATAGGTGGTCTGAGATTCTTTCTTGATTACCAGCTTTTATTAACCACTGCTGGTCTCTAATATTATGAACCCATAGAATCATAGAAATGTAGGGCTGGAAGGGACTTCAAGAGGTCATTTAGTTCACCCCTGAGCTGAGGAGGGACAAAATATACCAAGTTCATCCTTAATAGGTGTTTAACCTGTTCTCCAATGACAGGATTGCACAACCTCCCTCGGAAACCTATTCCAGTAATTAACTAGCCTTCTAGGTAGGAAGTTTTTCCTAATAACTAACCTAAATCTCCTTTGCTGCAGATGAAATCCATTGTTTTTCCCTTCAGTGGATATGGAGAACAATTGATCACCATCCTCTTTAGAACAGCTATCCCTCTCGCCAGAGTGTTTCCACCCTAACATCTTGGCATGGTGGATGAGAGACAGTGGGCGATGTGACAGCAAACATGCAGCTGGTGGTTTTAAAAGGTCATTGTTCAGCACCAGGCTTGATTTTGGCGCGTACTTTCTCCAGTAACTTGCTAGTGGTAACCTCTCCTCTGATATGAGGAGGAGCAGTATTGATCAGAACTGGAAGCCATGGGAGTAGAGTTGGACGCAGGGTGCCAGAGATGGTACTCTTGGCAGCACGTAACTGCATATCCACTAGTTTAGTGTGTGTGACCAACTCCAAACTGGCATGCAGTACTCTGCCACTGAATACAGGGTGGCAAGATCTGACGTCCGCAGAGTTGGAGCATGAGTACCCCATGGCGAGCCTGCCAGTTTACTAAGAAGATTGCTGCACATCTTCACTTTAGCTGCTGTCGTCTTCAGGTGGGCAGGGTAACTTGGTGTGCAGTCTAAGGTCACACCTAGATAGACCAGTTCTACTTCATGCTTCACCTTCTGACCATTCAGATAAACATTCAGTTCTTGGGTTGCGCGGCATGATAGTTTTTATGATGCTTGACTGGAGGTGCCATGTCTTACAGTAGTCAGCTAACTTTATCATGACCCAATTTTAAAGTAGCATCAAGCTCGTGAAACATCTGGGCCTGGGTACCACAACAGATGTCATCTGTGTAAATGCATTTTCATGACTCCATTGTTGGCAGGTCATTTTCGTAAAGGTTGAACAGGGTTGGAGAACATACAGAGGCCTGGGGTAACCCATTGCTCTTTCGTCTCCAAGCACTCATCTTCTCCCACATATGGACTCAACTTCCTATTGTGGAGGAACAGTTCAAGGACACCTGTGACCCAAGGTATCAGGACCCGTGATAACTTCACAAGCAGGCCACTGTGCCATACCGTATCATACACCTCTGTTAGATCAATGAAAACAGTGCCTTTTTCAAGTTTCTCTGGAACCCATTTTCAACAAATGTGGTCAGCATGAGTACTTGGTCTCATGTGCTACAGCCTTGGTGAAAGCCAGCTTGGTCAGGGCTCAAAATTTTCTCCACATCAGGTAATATGCACTGTAGGACCAAGCACTCCAGTGCCTTGAAGCACACCAACAATAATGATACAGGACAATAGCTTGACTTGCCTCCTTTCCAGGCTTTAGGAGGCCAATGACTTTCCCGATGCGCCATATCTTTGGTAGCCTACCTTCACTGATAACCCTGGTGAAGAATTTTACAAGCCAAAGCCGAGCCTGACAGCAAGAAGAATGGATATGTTATAATCCCCAACCAGTCCCTCGTTGCCAACCCCACAATTTGCCTGCCTGGTTTTGACTTGCCCCATTACATGCCCAGCTGGAGCCCTCACCCCCTCCTGCACTCCAACCTGCAGCCCCAGTGCAGTGAAAGTGAGTGAGGGTGGGGGAGAGCAAGCATCAGAGGGAGGGGGCTCAGAAGGGGCAGGGGTGTTCAGTTTTGTGCAATTAGAAAGTTGGCAACCCTAATACACAGCCATCTATGGTCTCATTGGGCAGTTTGATTAGCGCCTACTATACAGGCTATCTAGCCAGAGCCAGTGCAGCATGCAGGTACAACACACATGCACAGCTAACAACTGATGACATGTAGTACTTTGTATTTACCAATATTGAATTTCATCTTGTTGATTTCAGACTAATTAATCAAAGTCACTTTGAATTCCAATTCTGTCCTCCAAAGTGCTTGCAACCCCCACAGATTCATGTAATGTGCACATTTTACAAGTAACAGCCGTGTTAGTCTGTATTTGCAAAAAGAAAAGGAGTACTTGTGGCATCTTAGAGACTAAACAATTTATCTGAGCATGAGCTTTCGTGAGCTACAGCTCACTTCATTGGATGCATCAATGAAGTGAGCTGTAGCTCACGAAAGCTCATGCTCAGATAAATTGGTTAGTCTCTAAGGTGCCACAAGTACTCCTTTTCATTTTACAAGTATACTCTCCACTTCATTATCCACTGAGGCCGCTTAAGACAATCCGACACTCTAGGCAAAACAACTGCCCTGTGGGTGAAACAACAGATGATGGCCAGGGCTGTGTGATGCAGTGGGTGGAGCTTTATGTAGTGGGTGAGGCTGTGTAGTGCAGTGCCATAACTCTATGGTCCAGTGGGCAGAGCTATGAGGTACAATGGGTGGAGCTCCAGATTGGATATGGGCTGTGTGGTACAGTAGCTCTGTGCAGGAGCACGGCTACATGATATATTGAGTGAATAGGTGTGCAAGGGATAGAGGCACTGTCAGTGAAGCGGTTGAAGGGAAGTATGTGCCAGTGATAGGGATAACTCCAGAAGGCCAACATTGAGGGTGGCAGAAGAAGACCATTTGACAAGTATTCAACAAAAAAATCAATTATCCCAGAAATTTGCAACACTATGCAGCTACCTTGTTTGCTTGTAGTTAGAGCAGCCCCTGATTATCCAAGTCATTAATGAAAATATTGAATAGTATCAGATCCAGAATAGACCTCTGTGGGACTCCACTAGATATGACGGCTCTAGTGGACAGCAAACCTCTGAGTATGGTTTTTCATTCAGTTGTGCACCCATCTTATAGTAGTTTCAGCTAAACCACATTTCCCTAGTTTGCTTATGAGAATGTAATGGGACACTGCCAAAAACCTTTCTTAAACCAAGATATCACATATATTGCCTCCCTTATCCACTAGGCCAATATCCCTGTCAAAGAAGGAAATTTATGTTGCTTTGGCAAGATTTGATCTTAGCCAACATGTATTTGTCATTACTGATCATCCTGATTTCCTCTAGGTGCTTACAAATGGATTGTTTAATATGTTCTAAGATCTTTCCAGGAACCCAAGTTAGGCTGACAATCCACCGGCCCTCTTTGTTTCCAGTTATAAAGACAGGTACTATGTTTGCCTTTCTTCACTCTTCTGGAATCTCACCTGTCTCACAGAAAATTGCTAATGGTTCTGAGCCTGCTTTAGCTAGTTCCTTAAATACTCTCAGATGAGTTTAATCAGGCCCTGCTGACTTTACTATACCTACCGTAATTTATCTAAATATTTTTAACCTGGTTTCCCTATGCTGGTTTGTATTCCTTCCCTCTTGTTAATGTTAAGTATCTGGTCACAATTTCCCTTTTATGTGAAGAGGGAAGCAAAATAGGCATTAAACACCTCATCGTTGTTGTTTGTCTATTAGCTCTCCTTCTCCGCTAAGTAGTGGACCCACACATTTTCCTTAGTCTGTCTCTTGCTCCTAGCATGTAGAGCTTCTTAACCTAGCATGGGACATACAAGGAAATAACTCATTTTCTGCCTTTGTCTTATTATTTTTCTACTCAGCCTAATCAATTTTTCTATGTTTTCACTTTTTATAGGATTTGTTTTTCATGTTTCATGTCTTTAAAGAGCTCCTGATAGAGCTGTATTGGCCTCTTTATATTCTTCCTATCTTCGCTTCCCATTGATCTAGTTTACTGTTGTGCCTTTAGAACTGCCTCATTGAGAAACTGCCAGGTCTCCTGAGCACCTTTTTCCCTTATATTTTCTTCCTATCAGACCTTACCTACCAGTTCTGAGTTTATTAAAATCTATTTTTAACTCCATTGTCCTTATTCTGCTGCTCTCACGCCTTCCTCTCCTTAAAATCACAAAATTTTTAATTTCATGATCACTTTCATGCAAGCTGCTTTTCACCTTCAGATTTACAACCAATTCCTCAAGACAAAAATGACTCCTCACCTTCTCTCCTGGTTATTTCCTCCACCTTCTGAAACAAGAAATTGTCCCCAACACATTCCAAGAACTTACTGGACAGTTTGTGTTTTGCTGTATTACTTTTCTAACAGACATCTGGGTATTACTACCTGGGGGTCTGTGTTTGCTGTTTGCCCACCACATTCCTGTAATCCAGAGGACCCAATCATTTTTCCATTCTCATCCTCATGTGGTAGCTGCATTTCTAAGAATGAAACAAGACTTTTCCCACTATACCTTCAGTGAAGCCTAAAATCCTTACATCCCCTAATGCTAACCCCTGAATTCAAGATTTTCTTAATTGGCCACCATTGTTGTAGCTATGCTGCAGCCACATCCCATTTAATTTTGTAGTCTCCATGTGTCTTTCCAGAGAAGAAATCCTTTGCTACAGTTTTGTATCCACCTTGACCTGTTTCTCAGTTTTTAGATTCAAATCTATGTTCTTATTGTCAGCTTATTGACTTTCCAGCAATACTATTCAGGTAACTATGATTTGGGCACTTATTTTCCAAGATTATCTGTATCATCTGCACATCATCCTCTTTGGCCTCTAAGATCTGATGCTATTTCAGTATATATTTTCCTTCTCATTCCCCACCCACTCGTTTTCTCTGTTTTAATTATCTTTCTTTGGTCTTTGTTTCCTGACCATAGAATATCAGGGTTGGAAGGGACCTCAGGAGGTCATCTAGTCCAACCCCCTGCTCAAAGCAGGACCGATCCCCAATTAAATCATCCCAGCCAGGGCTTTGTCAAGCCTGACCTTAAAAACTTCTAAGGAAGGAGATTCTACCACCTCCCTAGGTAACGCATTCCAGTGTTTCACCACCCTCCTAGTGAAAAAGTTTTTCCTAATATCCAACCTAAACTTCCCCCACTGCAACTTGAGACCATTACTCCTTGTTCTGTCATCAGCTACCACTGAGAACAGTCTAGATCCATCCTCTTTGGAACCCCCTTTAAGGTAGTTAAAGCAGCTATCAAATTCCCCCCTCATTCTTCTCTTCTGAAGACTAAACATCCCCAGTTCCCTCAGCCTCTCCTCATAACTCATGTGCTCCAGCCCCCTAATCATTTTTGTTGCCCTCCGCTGGACTCTTTCCAATTTTTCCACGTCCTTATTGTAGTGTGGAGCCCAAAACTGGACACAGTACTCCAGATGAGGCCTCACCAATGTTGAATAGAGGGGAAGATCACATCCCTCGATCTGCTGGCAATGCCCCTACTTATACATCCCAAAATGCCATTGGCCTTCTTGGCAACGAGGGCACACTGCTGACTCATATCCAGCTTCTCGTCCACTGTAACCCCGAGGTCCTTTTCTGGAGAACTGCTCCTGAGCCATTCGGTCCCTAGTCTGTAGCAGTGCATGCGGTTCTTCCATCCTAAGTGCAGGACTCTGCACTTGTCCTTGTTGAACCTCATCAGATTTCAAATACATTTGGTGTTCATTCAGAAGGCCAATCATTGTTAAAACTAAGGGGGAGCTTGAACCCATGGCGCATGAACTCTGTAGCTAGTAAATGAAAATATTCAACACAATATGAATGGTTTGTACCACCCACTGTTGGACTCGATTATGACATCCTTTCCAACTGCATTTATACTATAGATACAATTCCTTGTTTCAGGGCTGGTACCAGGTTCATCAGTAACTGATTTAGTTTCCCATAGCTTCCCCAGAAAAACAAACATGCTCTCTCACACATACAGGCACAGATTTTATGGATTGATTGATTGGTCTCTGTGTAGAAGTAGGTGCTTTCTAGATTGGAAGAAAGGGGTTTTATAATTTGTAATATGGGGTTTTGTAATTTTTTCCCCAGATGATGCACCCTCTTACCCCCAAAGGAGGAAATCACTCCCTATGTTCACTTACTCATTTATTTAATTTACCTTTTCTTTCTCTCTCAAATGTTGAGAGTTTGATACTGAATAAAAATGTTGACCTCTGTTTTACTGATGACTGATCTAACTTTAGCATGAGCACTGACGCCAAAGGGCTGCTTGCTATCCTTCAAAGCCATATGTAAGACTTCAAATAAATGGGTCACTTAGGAATGGCAGAAAAGCAAGAGGCATGAATTTAGGGCCATAGGCAGCATCCTGGAACGATGGATTAGAACAATTTATACATTTTAATCCTTTAGATTACCCCTATATTTTCAAGGCCGTGAGCAGTGATGTAGTGAATAAAGCCAGTAAGAGTTGAAAATCTAAATCTCATGGCACCAGTTTTTAAGTTAGAAGGAAAGCCATCACTGGTAATGACTTATCAACTATATAATTCAGAGGATAACATAAAAAATTTACAAAGTTCAGGCAAACAAGCATGTGAGGGAATAATGCTTCTACACCCCAGCATTTTTCAAAATGTCAGGTTGCCTTTGAAGAGACATAACACATGAAAAATGATTCTTTACTGAGGTAGGAAGAAGTAAGGAAAAAGTAATGTTTGATTATTATTAACACTACAAATCTGCATTCTTCCCTTAGTGCTAGGGGTTTTACAGTAACTCCTTTAATTATCTGTGCTCCTGCATTGGCTGTACATTTTGTTTGCGCTTGATTCTTATACTTTTTTATTCTCAACTTCTGCCAGATAATTACATTCAGAACGGCTGTAGTATTTCAACCTGGTATGCAGCAGCATTTATGGGTTGATAATCTGCAACATGAAAATAATGGATGGGAATAAGATGTCATTGCCTTACTTGGACTGTTGGGGGGAAAAGTTTAAATCTTCACTGACACTTTGGTCCTTTGATTTCTGCTATTCTGACCTGGGAATATATGTGGACTATCTTGAACCTGCTTTTGAGTGTCTGTTTACCCAGTCTTTCTTTGAACTGCTGATTGGTAATGAATTTCCTTCTTCCAACCCCAACTGCTGCATTCAGTTATCATCAAGCACAGCCATCAACTAGAGCTCTAATCTTGTTCTGATGGATGGAATACTAACCTTTCACAAGATTAGAGACACAAGGTGCTCTGGAGATAATAAAATTCAAATAGGTTTATTTCAAAGGGCAACTCAATCTCGATTTTGTTCATGGGTCACTTGACAGATCATTTACCAATGTAGTTTTTGTGTCCTTCTGAGCCTGACTTCTGTGCAGTGCTTCAACTATTTCAAATTAAGTAGGCCCCAACAGGCTAAGTTTGATGGGGGTCTAACTTCAGCAAAAATAGTAGAGACACTTGCTCAACAAGGAACTGCCAAGTTTACTAAAAGTGCACCTTTTTTGCTGAGAAGGTAGATTTGGGGTCATTCTTCTTACTTGAATGATAAGTAGGCATAAGAATGTCACGTTCATTGTCAATCTTCTCAAATTCATTCTATTTTAGAATTATGCCCAATGAGGGGAGCAAATGGTAGGTGATGTTGGGACGAGACAGATGTGGTATGTGCTTTTAAGTGGTGGGAAATTTAAAGTTTTTGTAGCTTGTGCCAGGATATTTTCAATGTGCTACTCAAGCTCAACTGTTCAGGAGTGCTTACAAATCAAATAAATCAAGATTCAAGACAGACATCTACAAGCAAAGAATCTGCACCTACTAGTATCTATCTACCTTAGACGGCTGCAAGAACCTTACCCTCAACAGCAGTTTTCTGTGTCCAGTGCCACTCAAATCTAGGTACTTTATATTAATAAAATAGATACTATCTTTTCCAGCCTGTAAGCTGCAACTAGTTCCCAGTCAGAAACACACGGGGAACCACTATCACTAGCTACAGATTTTTTTAAAAGGTAATACATAATAGTTTGTTCTTAGTATTTATCTTTCATAGATATCAAAGCACTTTACAAGGATGAAAATATAATTAATTCAAACTAACAGCAGGGAAAACTGAGCGTGAGATAAAAATGACTTTCATGACATCACACAGCAGCTTAGTGTCTGAATGGGACTAGAACCCAGTTCTTCTGTCTCCCGGGTGGAGGCTGAAGGTCTGTACAGAGACTATTTGCAAATGAAAGCTGAACAGTTGTGCATAACAAAATAGGTTTGAAAGAACATATCCTACTGCAGCTGAAGTGATATTCTTTCATCTCTCCAGAATATGGAGGACTACAACATACTATTTAAAATCCTGTACTTTATAGCTGCGTTATCACAAACTGCTAAAGACTTGCTCCAAAACCTGTCAATATAGGTTTAGTCTCGGCCTGAAACCATAGAAATTTAGTTTAGCTCAGATTTAAGGAGCAAAATTAGTTTTTACTGTTTTTGTAGCCTTGGAACTGGGTGAAAATATATCCCACTTTAGATCTGTTTTAACTTTGTGCCAATTCATAAGCGATTTGTGTTTCAAATACTGCAATCTATTAGTACATAATGTCTGTCAGGTCCTCTTGTGTTTTTGTATTTGATAATCAGATGAGTTATAAATATTTCAAAATCTCTTACTGTTTTCATAAAGACTTTAAGGCACACAACAAGGAGCCATTATCTTCTATACTATCAGCACTTGAAACAGAGTACCGTAAGTGTTTTTAAAATGGTCAGAAGACACTACAATATGCCCCTAAGGAAACATTTCAGTCTACCATGTATACTCCACATAGTTACATAAGAAACACATAATTGGGTGTCACTTTCTCTTCTTTCAATACAACAACTTGGGAAATGAATTCATTATAAATATATCTGTAAAAGGAATATTTAGGAACATGCAATGAACCGATACAGGACTTTCATAGCTGCGCTTTTTTGTAAAAAAGAATTTTCTGGTCAATCATCCATTTTTGTCACTTCACTGCCCATTATATGAGCCCGCTTCTAACTTAGTTTTTTTAAGCTTTTTTCCCTAAAAGCAGGCCATGAAATGCCACACCAGTATGTAAGATAGGAGAGTAGAGAATCAAGATCTGTGCTATCCAAATGCTTCACGGTAAGGAGGACAAGAGAGTGAATCAAAAATCCCCTGAACTTTACAAATTTCCCAGTTGAGTACTATAGCAGGGCTGCTGTCACAAACAGCACTACAAACAATGGTTGTAATCTACATGCTAACACACTCTAAACGAAAGGGTTGCTGTACCAACATTAACTAGCCACTGTGAGATGAGGAAACCGATGGGGAAAGCAGGGCAGAGAGACTAAGTGATTTGCCCAGTCATGTAGTAAATCTGGAATAGAACAGGTCTTAGAACACAGGAGACCTTAGCTTCTAGAAATACATCCATGAATTGCATTATGCTGCATCTTTCAGATTATAGAGTAGGAAAACGGCATTGCATGATAAACATAATTTTGCCACAGATATTGCTAATACTAGAGTTTTGAAAATTATCAATAAATGTACTTCCGGGTAAGACTTTCCAGGAAGCTCCTTCTGTAATCTAAAACCAGAACTAGGCATCTTGAATGGGGAAAAATCATTAAATAATGTAATAGGACTGCTAGTTGGACTAAGCTAGAGCTGTAAAGATAAAAATCAAAGGGCATGATTTGGAGTAAATTAATCTTCCCTAACCATGCACAGAGATCCACTACAATTATTCGCCTAAGCACTTTTTCCTTCCAAAGAACACCACTTGGCCTATTATATGTAACATCATGCACTTCATTGTTAATCCCACAAAAGCAAGGGAATTCAAAGTGAAGTCAGACCCTTCACGTTACTTTAATGTATTTTTTTTTCTGGTTTAATTACAAGATATTCTCTACAGCGCAACACAGTAACAACTAATCAGCTAGTTCTTAGCTTCCACAAAAGGAACTGTCATCTGTTGTTATCTGCATTGCTAAACCCACCACAGTGTCAGCAGAACTAAAAACAAACAAACCACAAAAAAGCTATATTTAAATAATGTTATGTCATTTTTTAAACACATAAAAGCAAGAAAGCTCCCATTTGAAGCTGCAACTCTGTCCCTAATCCATTGTATTGCTCAGGGCTAGGGCATTACCAAGGATATATAAAAAGAGGAGCCCTGTTTGGAGACTCTGGCAACACACAGCACGGTGAGGAGAATGTAGGATAGAATTTTGACCCAAATGGCAAATTTCCTTGCTACTGGGGGTGGGGGGGAGGGAACTGCACTTTCACCGTCAGCGAAATCTGAAGGCAACCTGTTTGGTTTATTTTTATGCAGTTTCTTCATTCATAAATCTGTACTTAAATACAGCTATAAGTATGGCTCTATCAAATTCATAGTGCATTTTGGTCAAGTTCACGGTCATAAGATTTTAAATATCATCAGAAATTTCAGGATTTCAAAAATTTAAACCTGACATTTCACAGTGTTGTAACTGTAGTGGTTCTGACCCAAAAAGGAGTTTGAGGGAGGGGTCACAAGGTTATCGTAGGGCAGGGGGGTTGCGGTCCTGCTACCCTTACTTCTGAGCTGCTGCTGCCGGTGCTGCCTTCAGAGCTGGGTGGCTGGAGACCGGCAGCTGCTGGCCGGGGTCCCAGCTCTGAAGGCAGCGCAGCCACCTGCGGCAGCAGCACCGAAGTAAGGATGGCCTGGTATGTTACTGCGACCCTTACTTCTGTGCTGCTGGGCCCTCGGTCAGCAGCTGCCACTCTCCCGCTGTCCAGCTCTGAAGGCAGCAGCGCAGAAATAAGGGTGGCATGGTATGGTATGGCCACCCTTATATTTGTGCTGCTGCTGGAGGGGTGCCATCTTCAGAGCTGGGTGTCTGGCCAACAGCTGCTGCTCTCCGACCGCCCAGTTCTGAAGGCAGCACATAAGTAAGAGTGGCAGTACCATGACCCCCCCACTAAAATAACCTTGCAGCTCCTCTGGAACTCCCTTTTGGGTCAGGACCCCCAATTTGAAAAACGCTGGTCTCCCCTGTGAAATATGTAGAGTACAGGGTATAAGCACATAAGACCAGATTTCACTGTGGCAGACCAGATTTCACAGTCTGAGACGTTTTTCATGGCCGTGAATTTGATAGGGCCCTAGCTATAAGAAAACACAACACTCATAGAAGGGGATGGTAATTGACAGGCTAAACTAAATCAATGTATATAAAATACATGAATACTGAATGTATTAAATACATTAAGGCTGCAAAGTTAAAAACACCTCACCTTAAATTCAACATTTAAGATTACTTCTGCAGTGTTATATTAGGATAATGGCACATATGGTGCATTACCCTGGCATTTTTGCATTACATTTTGAAGGAAGTAAAAAGTAAATTACTTTACAGAACACTGTTAGCATTTAAATAATCCTCATTAAGTTTTGATTGGAGAGTGGGGGACGTGGGAAAGAGTAACATTTCCACCTCATCAAGCTGAATAAGGTAGTGGAAGGTGAAGGCCTGCTGCTGGTTTTTCTACTGGAGATAGTTTTCTTTAGTGTGCAGTTCTGCTCCAAAAGAAGTGAATGGGCAAAAATGGCAGTTTCTAATTGAACAGATCTATTCCCTTATCAGCCTATTGAGTGAATCCTGTTAGCCCTACGGTGATAAGAGATGGGTTCTATTTGTTAACAGCTTCTCAGAAAAATCCACCTTTGGGCATAGACCAAGCATGAAATATTTCAGCCCAATGATGGATTTTTTTAGCAGTTTCATAACTTAAATATAGCTGTGGAGAAAAGGTAGGGGCTATGATACATATGCAGGAAATTTTATGCATGGATGACAAATTCCAAGGACAGAAGGGACCATTGTGATCATCTAGTCTGACCTCCTCTATGACATAGGCCGTAGAACTTCCCCAACATAATTCCTAGATCATATATTTTAGAAAACCATGCGATCTTGATGTAAAAATGCTCAATGATAGAGAATCCACCATCACAGTTGGTAAATTATTCCAAAGGTAAATTAAACTCTGTTTAAAATTTAAACTATAATTCTAGTCTGATTTTGGCTAACTTCAACTTCCAGCCATTGGATCGTGCTATACCTTTCTCTGCTAGATTTAAGACCCCATTATTATATATAAAAAGAAAAGGAGTACTTGTGGCACCTTAGAGACTAACCAATTTATTTGAGCATGAGCTTTCGTGAGCTACAGCTCACTTCATCAAAACATCTGATGAAGTGAGCTGTAGCTCACGAAAGCTCATGCTCAAATAAATTGGTTAGTCTCTAAGGTGCCACAAGTACTCCTTTTCTTTTTGCGAATACAGACTAACACGGCTGTTCCTCTGAAACCTGTCATTATTATATATGTGTTCCCCATATAGATACTTTTAGACTAATGAAGTCAACCCTTAACCTACTCTTTGTTAAACTGAAAAAATTGAGCTCTATGATTCTATCACTATAAAGCATGTTTTCTAATCTCCTTCTCTGAATCCTCTGCAGTTTATCAACATCCTTTTTGAATTGTGGGCACCAGATCTGGTTATATTCCACCAGCAGTCATACCCCTGCCAAATACAGAGGTAAAATAACCTCTCTACTCCTACTTGAGATTCCCCCATTTATGCATCCCAGGATCACATTAACTTTTTTGGCCCCATAGAGATATATACATTTACATTTAGCCCAATAAAGTGCATATTGTTTGCTTGTGCCCAGTTTACCAAGTGATCCACATTGCTCTGTATCACTGACCTGTCTTTATTATTTACCACTTCAATTTTTTCCACTCCCCCCAGTTTCTGTGTCATCTGCAAACTTTAACAGTGATGATTTTGTTTTCTTCTAAGTCATTGATAAAAATGTTAAATAATGTAAAACCAAGAACCAATCCCTGCAGGACCCTACTGGAAACACATACCCTTAATGATAAGTCCCCATTTACAGACCTATCAGTTAGATAGATTTTAATCCATTTAATGTGTGCCATGTTCATTTTCTAGCTTTTTTAATTAATGTCAAGTGGTACCAAGTCAAACACCTTACAGAAGTCTAAGTATAGTATGTCAACACTATTGCCTTTATCAACCAAACTTCTAATCTCATAAAAAAAAGATATCAAGTTAGTTTGACAGGATCTATTATCATAAGCCCATGTCGAATAGCATTAATTACATTACCCCCCTTTAATTCTTCATTAATTGAGTTCTGCATTAACCATTATCTTCCCAGATTTGATGTCAGTCTGACAGGCTTATAATTACCCAGGTCATCCCATTTCTCCTTTTTAACACAACATTAGCACAATATTAGCTTTCATCTCATTTTCTGGAACTTCCCCAGTGCTCCAAAAACTACTGAAAATCAACATTAGTAGTCCAGTGAGCTCCCCTCAGCCATCTCTCTTAAAACTCTTGGCTGCAAGTTATCTCAATCTGCTGATTAAAAAACATCTGACTTTAGAAGCTGCTGTTTAACATCCTCCTGGGATACCAGTGAAATGGATGGAGTGTTATCTGTTTCCCCCCAAAACACAGAATATAAATATTTATGGAACACTTCCGTCTTTTCTGCATTATTATTGATAATTCTACCATTTCCATCTAATACACCAATATCATTGTCAGGATTCTTTTTGTTCCTAGTATACATAAATACTTCCTTTTTATAGTCCTTAACCTTGCTGTTGATAGATTTCTCATTGTGTCTCTTTGCTTCCCTAATCAATTTTCTACAATTCCTAATTTCTGATTTATATTCATTACTATCCTCTTTCTTCCATTTTTAAAATATTTACAGGTGCCTTCACTTCCCTTCTAAGTCAGATCAGTTTTTTAATGACCTTATTCCTCAATTGTGGGATTGTGATTTCTGGGCAGCTAGTGAGGTGTTTGTAAATGATTCCCAAAGATCATTTACATTTTTCTGATTAAATGCTTCCTTTCAGCTGATCTGTCTCAATTGTTTTCAGCTTTGTGAAACTGGTCCTATTACAGATAAGTTTGTAAGAATATATACACACCTGATCTACAATGTTTAGGAAAAAATCTGTGTGGTCATGGGGGACTTCAATTTCAAGTGACACGCTGGAGGTCTCATGCTGCCAGTACTAAAACATCCTTCTTTCCTAATTCATACCGGTTTGTTTACCTGCCGCGTCTGCAGGTTCGGCTGATTGCAGCTCCCAGTGGCCGCAATTCGCTCCTCCAAGTCAATGGGAGCTGCTGGAAGTGGCAGCCAGTACGTCCCTTGGCCCACACCGCTTCCAGCAGCTCCCATTGGCCCGGAGCTGCGAACTCCGCGATCGGCCGAACCTGCAGACCTGGCAGGTAAACAAACCGGCCTGGCCTGCCAGGGGCTTTCCCTGCAGAGGAGGTGGACCGCTTTGAGAACCCCTGCTCTAAGGGTCACAGTGTGTTCGGAGTTTTGTTCCCTGTGCCCATTTATCATTCTCCTCTATTTCTGTTTTGGTGGCAGGTTGCCACAAAGTGCAATACTATCATAGCCGCACCTTTCCTGTCGTCTCCCAGAGTTATGCACAATTTTTCTTTATTCTTTTTTGATAACAAGTTTGGGAACCACTGCTGTAAAGATTGAAAACTTGTCCCTTCCATCAACAGAAGTTGGTCCATTAAAGATATTACCTCACCTACCTTGTCTCTCATAGTATATCATCTGTTATCCCACCCTTTACCAACAAAGAGAGTCTTAACCCTTACTCGTCAAATTTTTGAATTCAGTGAAACTTTGAGGGTACCCACAGTACACAGCTTAGCCATTTTGGATGAGCCATAATACTTGCTGTAATATTTAATTTATATGCTGCTTGATGAAGCATTGAAACAGCAGAGGTCCCCAAAGCTAGTCAACCTATTCCCACCAGTAACTACTACATTATTTATACTACAAAAATATATAATTTAATTGGAACCTTATTTTGATTTTCTGGATGTTGTGACAAATGTGGGAGTTTCCATACGAACCCCTCGGAGACACACACACAAATACAAAGATTTTTGTAAATTTAAATAAATCTCATCCTCCACTAAAAGGTCTAACTTCCATGCACTTGTACAGAATACCTGTAGCAGAAGGACCCACTTACACTCCAGTTGTTTCTTGCTAAATTGCTTTTCATTGTAAAAGTGATGACAATAGTTGAATGGGAGTAGAATAATGTGGCAAGAAGACTGGAGCTCATTTTCAATATTTAATTGCCATACAAAGCTAACAAATGATTAAAAAGATAAATCAAAAGTTTGCAGAAAGAGTGAGGCTCCCAGTCACTTTTACAGTTTCATTTGCGCTACATAGCTGTTATTATACACTCATTTACAAAACAATGAGCTCTTATTATTTATGAAAGTTTAATTTCTTGGTTTATTGCTTTAATATATTTCACATTGGTGAGGTTTACTTTTAAATGAAATCTCTGCCTGTATTATGTGGATGTTAGTTTACCATGACTCTACAGACAGAGTAACATCATAATTGTATTCATCTATAAAACAATTAAAGGTGGGGTAATTGCTTCTAGTTCCCTCATATCCGCATACTATGTAACAGAATTAATATTTTATTATCTGGCACTCCTTTTTGTTAGCAGAATATTCTAAAAGCTGTTGTTTGTTTGGCCCCAGGCATTCGAGCAAGTGTCAGAAAAAGTTTGGCTGAATCAAAAACTGTACCGAATGTAAAGTTACACTTAATCTGATTCCATATAGCTGTAAATTCACAGCCACAATTAGATTTTGGACCTTTAAAAAAAAAATTAAAGCACAGATTATTTAATTAGCAAAACCTGATAATTTAAGAGGGGATGTAGATCTGTGAGGGGAGGGCTCCTGCCTCATACTGGGAATGAGGGGCGATCAACAGGTTATCTCAAGTGCTTATATACAAATGCACAAAGCCTTGGAAACAAGCAGGGAGAACTGGAGGTCCTGGTGATGTCAAGGAACTATGACGTGATCGGAATAACAGAGACTTGGTGGGATAACTCACATGACTGGAGTACTGTCATGGATGGTTATAAACTGTTCAGGAAGGACAGGCAGGGCAGAAAAGGTGGGGGAGTAGCACTGTATGTAAGGGAGCAGTATGACTGCTCAGAGCTCCGGTACAAAACTGCAGAAAAACCTGAGTGTCTCTGGATTAAGTTTAGAAGTGTGTGCAACAAGAGTGATGTAGTGGTGGGAGTCTGCTATAGACCACCGGACCAGGGGGATGAGGTAGATGAGGCTTTCTTCCGGCAGCTCACGGAAGCTACTAGATCGCATGCCCTGATTCTCATGGGTGACTTTAATTTTCCTGATATCTGCTGGGAGAGCAATACAGCGGTGCATAGACAATCCAGGAAGTTTTTGGAAAGCGTAGGGGACAATTTCCTGGTGCAAGTGCTAGAGGAGCCAACTAGGGGGGGCGCTTTTCTTGACCTGCTGCTCACAAACCGGGTAGAATTAGTGGGGGAAGCAAAAGTGGATGGGAATCTGGGAGGCAGTGACCATGAGTTGGTTGAGTTCAGGATCCTGACGCAGGGAAGAAAGGTAAGCAGCAGGATACGGACCCTGGACTTCAGGAAAGCAGACTCGACTCCCTCAGGGAACGATGGCCAGGATCCCCTGGGGGACTAACTTGAAGGGGAAAGGAGTCCAGGAGAGCTGGCTGTATTTCAAGGAATCCCTGTTGAGGTTACAGGGACAAACCATCCCGATGAGTCGAAAGAATAGTAAATATGGCAGGCGACCAGCTTGGCTTAATGGTGAAATCCTAGCGGATCTTAAACATAAAAAAGAGGCTTACAAGAAGTGGAAGGTTGGACATATGACCAGGGAAGAGTATAAAAATATTGCTCGGGCATGTAGGAATGATATCAGGAGGGCCAAATCGCACCTAGAGCTGCAGCTAGCCAGAGATGTCAAGAGTAACAAGAAGGGTTTCTTCAGGTATGTTGGCAACAAGAAGAAAGCCAAGGAAAGTGTGGGCCCCTTACTGAATGAGGGAGACAACCTAGTGACAGAGGATGTGGAAAAAGCTAATGTACTCAATGCTTTTTTTGCCTCTGTTTTCACTAACAAGGTCAGCTCCCAGACTGCTGCGCTGGGCATCGCAAAATGGGGAAGAGATGGCCAGCCCTCTGTGGAGAAAGAGGTGGTTAGGGACTATTTAGAAAAGCTGGACGTGCAAAAGTCCATGGGGCCGGACGAGTTGCATCCGAGAGTACTGAAGGAATTGGCGGCTGTGATTGCAGAGCCATTGGCCATTATCTTTGAAAACTCATGGCGAACGGGGGAAGTCCCGGATGACTGGAAAAAGGCTAATGTAGTGCCAATCTTTAAAAAAGGGAAGAAGGAGGATCCTGGGAACTACAGGCCAGTCAGCCTCACCTCAGTCCCTGGAAAAATCATGGAGCAGGTCCTCAAAGAATCAATCCTGAAGCACTTGCATGAGAGGAAAGTGATCAGGAACAGCCAGCATGGATTCACCATGGAGTCACCATGCCTGACTAATCTAATCGCCTTTTATGATGAGATTACTGGTTCTGTGGATGAAGGGAAAGCAGTGGATGTATTGTTTCTTGACTTTAGCAAAGCTTTTCACACGGTCTCCCACAGTATTCTTGTCAGCAAGTTAAGGAAGTATGGGCTGGAAGAATGCACTATAAGGTGGGTAGAAAGCTGGCTAGATTGTCGGGCTCAACAGGTAGTTATCAATGGCTCCATGTCTAGTTGGCAGCCGGTATCAAGTGGAGTGCCCCAAGGGTCGGTCCTGGGGCCGGTTTTGTTCAATATCTTCATAAATGATCTGGAGGATGGTGTGGATTGCACTCTCAGCAAATTTGCGGATGATACTAAACTGGGAGGCGTGGTAGATACAGTGGAGGGGAGGGATAGGATACAGAAGGACCTAGACAAATTGGAGGATTGGGCAAAAAGAAATCTGATGAGGTTCAATAAGGATAAGTGCAGGGTCCTGCACTTAGGACAGAAGAACCCAATGCACAGCTACAGACTAGGGACCGAATGGCTAGGCAGCAGTTCTGCAGAAAAGGACCTAGGGGTGACAGTGGATGAGAAGCTGGATATGAGTCAGCAGTGCGCCCTTGTTGCCAAGAAGGCCGATGGCATTTTGGGATGTATAAGTAGGGGCATAGCGAGCAGATCGAGGGACGTGATCGTTCCCCTCTATTCGACATTGGTGAGGCCTCATCTGGAGTACTGTGTCCAGTTTTGGGCCCCACACTTCAAGAAGGATGTGGATAAATTGGAGAGAGTCCAGCGAAGGGCAACAAAAATGATTAGGGGTCTGGAACACATGAGTTATGAGGAGAGGCTGAGGGAGCTGGGATTGTTTAGCCTGCAGAAGAGAAGAATGAGGGGGGATTTGATAGCTGCTTTCAACTACCTGAAAGGGGGTTCCAAAGAGGATGGCTCTAGACTGTTCTCAATGGTATCAGATGACAGAACGAGGAGTAATGGTCTCAAGCTGCAGTGGGGGAGGTTTAGATTGGATATTAGGAAAAACTTTTTCACTAAGAGGGTGGTGAAACACTGGAATGCGTTACCTAGGGAGGTGGTAGAATCTCCTTCCTTAGAGGTTTTTAAGGTCAGGCTTGACAAAGCCCTGGCTGGGATGATTTAACTGGGAATTGGTCCTGCTTCGAGCAGGGGGTTGGACTAGATGACCTTCTGGGGTCCCTTCCAACCCTTATATTCTATGATTCTGTGATTTGATTTTGTTTGTGTATGTGTACTCAGAAGTTCTGATAGACCCATTATTTTATATCAGACTATTTTTCTTCATCATTATCAGTGATGATTTATAATCAGTTGATTGAATATTACATATTTATTGAGTTCTTAACCTCCTATAATTCCCTCTTCCTTTCTTGTTCTAAATGTTTATTTCTCTACTATTGCATTGCTAAGTCATCTCTGGAGATAAACATAATGAGTTTTATGGGGAGGAGCACTGTGCTAAGCTACTTTAAATTATAATTGTAAAGCTTTCATATTACATTGATTGTCCTCTGAACATGATATTCTTTTGATCTTTTTCATTTATGGTGAAATTCACTTGTGGTCTGCAAGACCAGGGCCAAATCTGCACAGTGGGGGTAAAATCCAAAGCTACCATGCAAATGTTGTCTGTGCTGGCCCCCCATATACAACAATGGATGTAGCCCCAAGACAGTGTGCAACTGGTATGAAGGGGCTACTGCTGCTATTTTAACAATGATACTTAACAGCAGGTGTGAGTGGTGTCACAACCCACCCATTGACCCCATGTTGGGAATGGATTTCAACTCTTAAATTTTCTCTTCATACTCCAGCCACATAGAGCCCAAGCGGGTGGAGTAAATTTCAGGTGGGTGGAGTAGATTTCACCCTTCAGTTTCAGAGGCTTCTAAACCACCGGTTCTCAAAATTTACAAAGCAGAGGGCCACGTTGGCAACATACCAGAAGGCTGCACTTAATTTGCCTACCATGGTACTTTCTGCACTGACCCTCATCTATAATACGGAAGTGTGAAGGTTACAGTCCCCACATGGAATTGTCCATCTTGACCTTCACATTAAGGCCACTCAAATCATGATGGAGTAGGAGTCAGAAAAGGATAATTATGAGATGCACTTTGCCTACTCCTGTACATCTGCATCTTTATATAAATTAGAGGTAGAAAAAATATTAGCTTATGGAGTACGTATCTCTGCTAATACAGTCTTGTTTCTCATAGTACTTACTGAACTATTGTCTTACCATTTATAACTAAGGCCCCACTGAATTTGCGATATTGTGGATATTAGGCTACTGCTGCAATTTTGATTTTAATTAGCTTATTTTGCACAGTCCACAATTTTGCATACATTTTGAGATTTGCAACACAATTTTTCCGCATTACTACAGTAAAACCCCACTTATCCGAGCTGATAGAGGCTGGGGCTCAGACTGTCAGCCCTGCACATTAATGACTGTAATATAATTGCAGCAAAATGCCAGTTATTAAAAAAATTAGCAGGGATAACATAAAACTTGAGTGTTCCAGCACTTTTTTTCTTAAACAAATAGGTCTTCTCTAGCTTTTCTAAATTACCACAATTAATAAGCTTCCATTATTACTTTTCTGTGATTTTTCCACGTCTTGTCCACAATTCAGCTGTAATTATTTGACAATCATCGCACAATTCAAGTAGGACCTTATTTATAATCCACTTAGTCCATATAGTCAGTCAATGTTCTTTCTAAGATCGTTCCCTCACTCTTTGAATAAGTTCTTTTAAATAATTTCAAAAGTGTAAAATTCCAAGTGCACAATGCCAGCCTGAAGTAAATAATACTTTTCATTTATACACTCTACAGTGCTTTTCATCCAAAGATCTCAAAGCATTTTAACAAAAGTGTTTAAGTATGTAAGGCATGGAGCTAGAGGATTAAAAGGGGGAGAAAAGGCCTCTCTGTACCTCTCCTACAGGAGAAAGGGGAAAAGCTAGCTCTGGCAGGCTCCATTTAAATTAAAATATAATTTCACCCCAATGTAGTTCTATATACGGCTTTATGTTGTATTGTTTGGAGATTGTGTTCTTGTTGCTGGAAATTATGTTAAATGATGCACAGTAAACGTATTTGTGAGGGAGGGAGGAACTGTGAAAGGAATAACCTATGGAAAGTGGTGCCATCCTGAACTCAAAGGTAATGGAATTTGCCTGAGCAGTGAGCTAAACTCAACAAGAAGAGACACTGTCTGAGAAAGCAGAAAGTCTCTCCAAGCATCTTGCTTTGTTTTGGGTTTACCATTCGGAGAATCTGGACCCTACATGAAATCAGACTTGGCACCAACTAAGCTGGTAGTACTGAGTTTGTGAAACCAGACTGCACAGTAGTTGAGCTGTTGGAGCTGACTTCATTGAAAGTAGCAAGCCTGGAGGAGGATTTTGTGGAACCTGACCTGGCAGCTGCAGGTTTGAGAGAAACTTGATCATGCAGACTTCAGTGGACTAGTGGCAGAGAGCTGCTTCCTGGTACCCAACTTGACCACCACTGACTATAACTTGATTCACAAGTGAGATGTAGATGGGTGTGGATTATATTGTGATTAAGAGTTTTGGGCTTCCAATGAATTGCATTTATTTTAGCAAAGGAAGAGATCAGAGCTGGAAAGAATGGAGATTTTAAGGGGATTTGGAATATTTAGTGTTTGTTGGAATTTCCACTGAAAACATTAAAACAATATTCTCTTGCACATTGTTGGAGGAATGATTCCTGATCAATAATATCTTGACTTAAGTAAAAGTGGGAAATATTGGTGATGGCAAAAAATGATCTATACCAGTCCCCACTGTACAAAAAATATTGAACATTATTTTGTAATCTGATTACCTTTCATTGAATTAACAGAGGACGATGACTCCAGGAGGACAAGCAGTCAACACACATTTTTGTTAATTAATAGCCATTATTATTGCAGTGAATTTCTTTATTTTTGTGTTGTTGCTTCCAATTATTTTTATTGATAAGAAAAATTCAATAAAAACATATTTAAAAATCACTATAGGTGATAAAGAAATATGGGCTCTGACTAAGTCCAATTTTCTAGCTCAATGTTCATGCTGATAACACAGTTTTTATGTGCCCAGCAAATTGTGTTCCTTATTTTTACAAAGTATATTTCACATACTTTGTAGATAAAATAGCTCACAAAAATGTAATCTGTTTTTATAGGTCACGGGGATATAAGTAAATCCAGTAAAACAAAAATGTATTTTTGAAAATTTAATATTCTGCAAAATACTCTTTCAGTTTTATTCTCGACTGCCTTTCTGATAATGTTCCATTGTTGTCTTATTTTTCTAATAGACGATTCCACCTCTGTCCTCCTCCTCCAAGGTAACTACCTTGCAAGCTACCCATGACTTAACACTGAGTACATTCATAGCACATCCGAGTGAACTATCTACCTCATCGCTATTCATTATAGCACTTAAAGATATCCCTGACCTTCCCTTTCAACCATGACTGCAAAATTTTCACTTGCTCTAAAATATTAACAGGGGTCTACAAAGAGGCAATTAGTGTCCTATCTAGAGACACTAATCTCAGTACTGAAAAGTCATATAGAAAACACATTAGATTGTAACCTCTTGAGGGCAGAGACCGTGTCTTCCAAGTGTTTGGACAGTGCAGAGCAAAATGGGGCCCTGAACCTGACTGATGCCTCAGGGCACTATTGCCATACAATCATTAATTATTACTAACAATGATCACAAAGTGTCCATCTGCTCTCTGCAGTATCTATACCACTTGTAAACCAGCAGGCAAGAACTGGTCATTTATGCATGCTGAAAGGAATTTTAGCTTTGTTCGGTCTCTTCTTTTACTATGTACAAATACCTAGTGATCTTATTCCAAACAAGTATTTGCTACACTCTTTAAAATAAATGTGCTTTTGTATACTAATCCATTGGAAGCCTCATCCTGATAGCTCTTGCCTTACTCACGTGTGCACACTATTTGGTTATGGTAGGGGGGATTTTAAATGACAGAAGGACTGCTGCCTTTGTAAGTACTTTCTATTGCCCTCTCACCACTCAGAAAAAATCCACAAATATTTCAATGCCATTTGTTTCTATTAAACACATCCACCTCCCCCACACACAGAGAATTACTGATATTAGAAAGAAAATAGAGCCAACGAACCTTAATGGTGCCTCCTTTAACCATGTAACACCAGTAGTTAACTGCAAAAATTATATTCCTGCGAACAGTGATCTACTAAGACATCAGCAAGTTAAAGAAGTATGGGCTGGATGAATGCACTATAAGGTGGGTAGAAAGTTGGCTAGATTGTCGGGCTCAACGGGTAGTGATCAATGGCTCCATGTCTAGTTGGCAGCCGGTGTCAAGTGGAGTGCCCCAGGGGTCGGTCCTGGGGCCAGTTTTGTTCAATATCTTCATAAATGATCTGGAGGATGGTGTGGATTGCACCATCAGCAAGTTTGCAGACAACACTAAACTGGGAGGAGTGGTAGATACGCTGGAGGGGAGGGATAGGATACAGAGGGACCTAGACAAATTGAAGGATTAGGCCAAAAGAAATCTGATGAGGTTCAATAAGGATAAGTGCAGGGTCCTCCACTTAGGACGGAAGAACCCAATGCACAGCTACAGACTAGGGACCGAATGGCTAGGCAGCAGTTCTGCGGAAAAGGACCTAGGGGTTACAGTGGACGAGAAGCTGGATATGAGTCAACAGTGTGCCCTTGTTGCCAAGAAGGTCAATGGCATTTTGGGATGTATAAGTAGGGGCATAGCGAGCAGATCGAGGGACGTGATCGTCCCCCTCTATTCAACATTGGTGAGGCCTCATCTGGAGTACTGTGTTCAGTTTTGGGCCCCACACTACAAGAAGGATGTGGATAAATTGGAGAGAGTCCAGCGAAGGGCAACAAAAATGATTAGGGGTTTGGAACACATGAGTTATGAGGAGAGGCTGAGGGAACTGGGATTGTTTAGTCTGCGGAAGAGGAGAATGAGGGGGGATTTGATAGCTGCTTTCAACTACCTGAGAGGTAGTTCCAGAGAGGATGGTTCTAGACTATTGATTCTCAGTGGTGGAAGAGGACAGGACAAGGAGTAATGGTCTCAAGTTGCAGTGGGGGAAGTTTAGGTTGGATATTAGGAAAAACTTTTTCACTAGGAGGGTGGTGAAACACTGGAATGCGTTGCCTAGGGAGGTGGTGGAATCTCCTTCCTTAGAAGTTTTTAAGGTCAGGCTTGACAAAGCCCTGGCTGGAATGATTTAATTGGGGATGGGTCCTGCTTTTGAGCAGGGGGTTGGACTAGATGACCTCCTGAGGTCCCTTCCAACCCTGATATTCTATGATTCTATGATCTGACAGAACAAATGCCAGGAGGTGCCCTTTCGAACAGCTTCCATGTAGAAAGGAACATGAATCTCATAATTATTTAAACCAAAGGAATAGTCTATGGTACCCAACCAATTCTGGATTATTTTAAAAAAGTATTTTTGCTGAAAGATTTTAATATTTAAAGGTAATAAAGAAACACAAAGAAGTTACAGCAGGAAAATCATCATTCAGGTTCAGGAATTGTGGAAAAACATATGTAATCATGATCTTACAAATGAGAGACACCCTAAGAGAAAACAATTGTCATGCAACATCTGCTTCTTCCAAAGGTGTGTATACAAAAACAAAAGCTACTCAGAGTCAAAAGATAGGTAAAATAGGACTACTAATCCCCACCCCAAAGGACTGAACAGGATTCTCTCCTAAATTCTAAGTCGTCTTTGGCTAATAGAACGTATTCCAATGCTTAACACAAAAGCTGTCCAAAATGATATATATTTTCCTTCATTTGTAATCCTTTTACAATTTATTGATGCTTATGCTATACGTCCCTATTAATCATTATTAAATGTTACTGATGCAATCAGAGGAAGCCAAAAGCCCGGAACTCTGACTCTGTGGTTAAAAACATGAGCACTTAGGCAGCTCCAGAAAGCCATGGTGGTTTGAAATTTAAAATAATGGTAATGAGTAGTGATTTTGTCTGAGAAGCAAACAAGACAACTACCTGCAACTATAAGAGAGCGCTTTTCATCCTGGAGTGCTATGCATTATCATCAACTGTCTTTGGTTCTAGCTCTATAACTGGGAAAGGGTAGGGTGGGGGGTAAAATTACAATGAATAGTTGCACAGTGGAAAATGTAGAAAGACAGCTGAGATGCATGCTTTCTTTTGCCTGCCAAAATGTGTATTGGCAGGCTAAAAGTCAGAGAAAAGGCCATGCCACCACATGTGTGGGTGCTTGTATCAGCCTCACTCTCCTGAAGCCTCCCCGTGGGCTTTTTCCAATAATTCCCTGTGTTGGGGACTTGGCACTCTGGCCAGATTCCTCTAACATCCTGCCCCTTCTGGGGCAACAATGTCCTTCATGTTTCAAATAATGTCATCCACCAGCATTAAAGCCAATGTCAAGCCAACACCACAGGACTTCTGCCTCTTCTGAGACTTCCCTTTGGTCAAGTACTCCAACAACAGTAGAATCCAAATCACAAACACTAGACCTCACTCACCTCTGCTGGGTTTGAGGTTTCAGACTCTCCATCCTTTCCTCAGGACATTGACTCACAGGGCCACTTCCTCAAGTCCTGCCACTTCACAGGGGCCACTACAAGGGCTAATCCTGCTTCCTGCAGTGCACACGCTCTCTCTCTCTCTCTCTCCCAGCTTCTCCTTCCAGGAGCGAACTTCCATCCACTTTCTCCCTTGTCTTCCCTTTGACTGTCCTGCACTCTTTCTTTTAGTAAGTTGGAAGCTACTTCCTCAACCTGACCTCACCCTTCCCAGGTGAGTTTAATAGAGCTCTCAGGCTCCCTTTAATCCTTTCGGGGCCTATGTGGGTTTATGCACTTCATCATAATGCTCCTGCTATTTACATCATAGAATGTGATATTGATGCCTCTACAATGCTAAAGGACCATAATATTCATTGTAAGTGCACTTCTGAAATAAGCAACTGCTTCCAACTATAGATAGCGTGAGGGAGAAAGGAGGTTTTTCTGTTACAGTGATAGACTAGAATTTACAAGATCTGGGTTGAATTTCAAGCTGTCCCCCAGATTTCGTGTGTGACTTTTGACATGTCACTTACTCTCTTTGTGCCTCAGTTCCGCATCCTAAAATATAAAATATAAAAGCTAAGTTATTAGTGTTTTTATTAGGAGTATGTAAAATGGAATATGCCTGGAATACGAGTGACCAGACACTTTGGACCCAGAGTGGAAATAGAGTACAGATTTGCCACTGCCAGCATTCTTTCTGCAATACAAAAACTACTAGAATTGAATTAAATGTTATTGCTTGCTACTTCATCTTGGTTTTACAGAGTGTTGGTTGGTTGACCTGATCATAAGGGATTTAAAATTCAAATCTCTTATCCTTAGTTGTGATGCTAAACTTTATAGCTGTGAAGAGGAGGAAGGGACTAAGATCTGCCTTATAGTCATTGAGATTATAGGTTTGAGTAATAATTAATTTATGTTCTGAGGCACCTTTAGGACCAATGTTGTGAAACACTGCATGCTGTTTGCACATTTGAAAACTGAGAACTGGCCAGATAAATAAAAACATAAGCTGCTCTGCTTGCATTAGACGTATGTGACAATTTTAAACTGTATGGTAATGGGCAAACACCAAAAAAATTTCAGCTGGGTTTAAGTTTATCAAAGCTGGGATACTTGGCCAAAGCTTCTCTGAAGTGATAGCCTGAAATACTGGGATGGAAATGAGAGCTGATTGACAATTTTTTAATTACACTATTTGGGGTTTTTTTATGTCAGAAAATGCCACTTTTAGCAGAAAAGTATAAGTTTTGACAAAACTTTCTTTGGAAAGTTTTCCAAGGTCCAGCACAGAATTTTTGTTCCAAACCAGAGAGAGGGAGACCTATAGCTATTAGTGGTTAGAACACTCACTTGGGATGTGGAAGATGCTCCAAATCAGGAGCTTAAGTCGGTCTCTCCCACATGCCTGGTGAGTGCCCCAAACCACTGAGCTATTTGCTCACGCTCTCTCTCTCTCTTTGTTGCAAATAAATAAATTGAAAGGTCTTGGTTTTGTTCTGCATCAGAAATGTTTTGCACAACAGAATTATTGTTTTCTGGCGAGCCCTAGGGGAAGCATCATGCCTGTTTCAGAAGAGCTCTTGCCCTTCCATTCTAGTTTTAGGCAGAAACCACGGTCAAATAAAAATTAATATTGTTACCCCTTTTGATATGATCAGTTTGGGGTTCTTTCTGTTAGGAGGAGAAGCTGGTGATGGAATCAGTTACTTCTCTGAAGCAATCCTATTTGTTTATGAAGAATGTACACAAAGTCCTGTTTCCCTGAACACAGTCAGAATCAAACAACAAGAGAGAGATTCCTTACTCAAAATTCCAAGCCTTTTTCTCCAGCCAGCAATATACCCAAATAGTTCTCTCTCTCAGCCTTCTTTTCAGCATCATGCTGCAAGTGCTTCTCTGGCTGTCACTGACTTTCCCCCTGCTTCTGTATGCATCTGCACTCTCTTTCTCTCTCTCTCTCTCTCTCTCACCCACCCACCTCTCTGTTATACAATACCCAGTCCTCTGCCTTTGCATTTGGCCCCCAAGAGAAGCCCCTCTGCCCACATAGTTCAGATCCTGACTGGCCACATGGCCTGTGTTTTGGGTGGCATCATCTATTCTTTTATCTGTCTTATTGCAAAAGAAGCTTAAATGCTTCTCACCTTTATCCTGAATGGAGAGCAGTTGTCATGCCCATCAGCTTCAATGAAGTTTCACCCAACCCCCACTATAACAATATGAACATTAAAGTTTTTCTTAGAGGTCAGTGATAGAAATGGGTGCTCTGTGTGTGGGGGTGGGGGTGGGGGGGTCCTTATTTCTCCCAAACTGTATCATAGTCAATTTAATAACTCTCTATATAATATCTATATAATAATAATATAATATCTATATAATATGGTTGATATATACAACGTGGTTGATTATACAGCTTGGGAGAAATAGAGGAGTGTGTATAGATAGATAAAAGAGGAACATTTATTAATAAATGTGTACTTAGGATGTGCAAACTGGGGTGAATGTGTATAGTATATTAAATTATATTATACACACACCCTGAATCACACAACCCTACTACCTATTTTATATATATATATATATATATATATATATATAATGCATTGTAAGAAGCCTGGGCGTAGTACCAAATCTGCATGTATATTTTCACTCCAAGGACGAAACTGGTAATTCATATTGCAAGCATATTCCATTTTAAATACAATATAACAATAATGCTTAACTCTTACATAGTCCTTAACATTAGTCTTCTCTTCTGTGTAACTTCTTACATATAAAGTTGTAGTGTCTAGACATCTACCTATACATAGATATATTCTCAACACCCCATGAAGTAGGGAAGTAAATATGAAGCTTTATGGAAGCTGGTCTGGTAGCCTTGTTGCAAACACACATATACAAACAAAATGGATCATTTCTTCTAAATATAAATTATCAAGTGTTCAGCTAGGCTACCAGCCCCTCTCCCATGAAGCTTTACTCTCTTGGAAGTTCCCCAGACACTTCATCCTCCCACTCCCATTTAGGCGTCAGTCTTTGGTTAGCAGTTTTACTCCATAGTTTATTAGATTCTGGGGAAATTCTCAACTCCTACGTATAAGGAAAAATATGGCAGAGAGAGAAGAAAGAAGAGCCAGAAAACAGAATGTAGGGAAAGTGACAGGTAAAAGGTGAGAAAAAGAAAAGATGAAAAAGACATTGGAAACACCCCAGGAAAAGAAATACTGTGATTCACTAAAGGAGAGATAGAAAGTAGCCTGAAGCAAGAAAGTTAAATAAGGTCTGATGTAAGGTACATTTAAAAATATTTGTTAAATGAAATAGAAAGTTGAGTGTTGCAATTAAATGCGGTAGTGCACACAGATGTTCTATTAGTCCTATAAACTGAAGAAGGCATGACTTGGGAGCGTCCTCATCTGGCTCCCAGTTAATGTTTCAAGCCCTGAAAACAACTCTATATTGTTCGGCGCATCCTATCTTGCTAGTCTCTAGCATTAGATTCTGTCATCTTCCTACTGCTAGAGAGAAAATCCTTGACAAGGATGACCACCTCTTGTCAGCAACACAGTTCATCTCCCAGCACTCAAGCAAGAGCTGGACATGTATTCTGTTTGTCCCAGTTTCAGGGTAACTGTATCTGTATTCCTCCCCCCTCCCCCCCACCCGGTCCCTCAAGGGCACCCATGCAAGGTTTCTGGCTACCAGGCCATCACATCTTTTGGGTGGAGACCTACATCTCTCTCCCTCCGAACTAGGGATTTAAGGCTGCACAGCTCCCTGCCTTACACTATGATATCCCCAGCAAGCCCAGTCTGCCTAAAGGTCAGTGCCTGTGCTTTGCTTTTTCTACGAGGGCTATGAACAGTGTATTGCCAATAGCTGTGTGTTGTCTGAACTCTTTATGCATCCCAGGTCTCACATCTGTCAGACTGTTAATGCAAGAAGGGGATGAAGTATTGCATGGATCCATAGCCTCATATATTTTAAACTAAGATGATGTGTCTGAGTAGAAATGGGGGGGGGGGCGGATGGCAAGGAGGGAACGAAGTATTTTTCTGAGTGGCTAAGCTTGAGGCAAATGCTAGCAGTGCACTGCAAGATCAATTAAAAACATTATGCAAAACTTGTTACTTTTTGTAAAATAGTAAATCCATAGCACGCTGTTAAAAGTGCCAGGAAAAGGTTAGCATCACAGGGCTCATGCTATTAAAGTGAGGATAGAAAAGGTTACATCTTTCCAGTGGGAAAAATTACAGGTTTGTCAGTCTGTTTTGATATTTCTCTTGTACCTTTCAAGGAATGCAGGACTGCTGCTAGCAAAGCAGTTCTTCCATACTATACGCTCTGAGTCATATTCTGCACATACTAAGTCTCGTTTTATGGAAAGATAATCAAGAATTTCTTTCTAAATACAGAAGTGTCAAAAGGGATGTATTATTGACAAAACACGAGCCTATCTGAGAGCTTCATTTCTGAACAGTCACTGTATCCAGGCCTGGCATATATAACATTATACATTAAAAAGAAATGTAAATCCGAAAACCACGTGGAAAATAGCATGTAGTATATTTAAACACTGCAATTCACCAGTATTAAAATGCATCTACATTTGGCTTCCTCAGGATTCATAAGCAAAAAAGCTTCTGAGCTCATACAGTAAAAATCATAAAGTTGAGAGCCCATTAAAGAAAAAGATACAATGTTCTATTTCTTTTGGTTTTTGTAGTTGATTTGTGGAAAATAAGTGTAATTTGCATGATATCTCTCCTCTCAAACTCCTGAAAGCTGATCTTTCTTTAAAATGTTTCAATTTGTTTGTAAATGATCACACACCTTTACAGAGCACTCAGTATTACACTATGCACAGCTATTCAGTGGAGATACTCAGTGCACCTGAACCCACTCAACAGGCATTGTTTTGCCAGTTCCAATATTCTTAATTTCCCAACATGCAAGATTTCCTGAATTAAGTACCCCCAACTGAAGCTGCAAAAGAGGAGGTTACTCTACAATTTTCTTTCTTACATGTAAATATTATTGTAACGTAGGTAATGAAAAAAATGGGGTGACCAAGAACTTTCTTGCCCTTTCTAACTACACACCACAGAATGACACACTCCTGTGGAAATAACCAATAGAAAAGGATCTGCTCCATTCTCACATATCACATCCCTTGTTTAAAGCAAACAAAACAAAACCTGATGGCACACTATGTATTCATCCAACCACTCATAAAAAGTATATCGAGTCTAAATGGCAATGTGACCATAAATTGTCTCCTATTTTCAGTGAGCATGTAGGGTTAATTTGTTTTATTATTTTTCGTGGGAAAGCTGTGATAATAGGTGATTCTTGCATTTTGTCCCAAGAGCAGTAAGGCTTGTGGTATCCATTAGTTATATATAACCTGAAATCATAATACATGCTGTGGTTTGCCATGGTAGTCATGGTTTACCATGTGAGGATGCTCTTGTACATAACAGAATACACTTTTCTTTCTCGTGTAGTATATTTAAGTCTATGGTCTCATTATTGATAATGTCTTCCTCACGTTAACTGTTATAACTTATCACAAGCTCTCCAGGGCTGCTTATAGACTGCAGTGCAGCTTAGAATCCCTATACCAAGGGTGATGGCTGCTCCCCTGCTCCCCTGCTGGAAGCTTGTGGGGCAGGCAGCTGTGACTGTTAATGATGCCCCTACATTGTTCCTGCACTGGAGGAATTCTCCTCTAGCCAGTTACACTCACTGAACAACTCTGTGCTCACTACAGAAGCATATAGGGTCTGTAAGGGGACCCTGAGACTAGGACTAGGACCCTGGGAATCAAGATGAATTCTTCGTTTTTTGGGCACCACTACCAACATATTAAAAAGGTTTTGCAAACCAAGGTACCTCCTAGTTACATTTAGCTAACAGTGACACCTGTGCAAACTTAATGAATCATTATAGATTTGGCTCTGAACACACACAGGTAGCAAACCTGTTGAAGTAAGGAGGTCATTTTTACATTGGCACTTTTCAGAACAGAACCATACTTTAAACTTATTCACTTATAATTTTTTTCAATATTTCTCTTTCCACACTTACAGCCACACTGTGATCCCCCTACTAATGGTGAATAATATCTTTATATCATTAATGTCAAAGGGATTTCTTAAGGAACAAGGTACTAAACAGGGTTGTCAAGCATCCGGTTTTTGACCGAATGCCTGATCAAAAAGGCACCCGAATGGCTCTGGTCAGCACAGCTGACCTGACCATTAAAAGTCCAGTCGGTGGTGCAGAGGGGCTAAGGCAGACACCCTGCTAGCCCTCGCTCTGGGCAACTCCCGGAAGCAGCCAGCATGTTAGGGAGCCAGTTCAGGCAGGGAGCCTGCCTTAGCCCCACTGCACCACCAACCAGGAACTGCCTGAGGTAAGCGTTGCCCCGCCAGACCCCGCACCCCGAGCCCCCTGCCCCAGATCAGAACCCTATCCCCCACCCTAACCCCCTCCCAGAACCTGCACCCTGAGCCCCCTGCCCCAGGTTGGAACCCCCTCCTGCACCCTAACTCCCTCCCAGAGCCCACACCCCAAACCACTTGTCCCAGGTCAGAACCCCCACCCGCACCCAAATTCCTTCCCAGAACCCACACCCCCTCCCACACCCCAACCCCTTACCTCAGCCCTGAGCCCCCTCCCACACTCAAACTCCCTCCTGGAGCCTGCACCCGCTCCCACACCCTAACCCTCTGCCTCAGCTCTGAGTCCCCTCCCGCTCTCCAAACCCCTTGGTCCCAGGCTGGAGCCCTCTCCCGCCCACTGAAACCCTCATTTCTGGTCCCACCCCAGAGCCTGCACCCACAGCTGGAGCCATCACCTCCTCCCTCACCCCAGCCCTCTGCCCCAGCCCAGTGAAAATGAGTGAAGGTGGGGGAGAGTGAGCAACAGAGGGAAGGGGGCTGGAGTGAGTGGGCGGTAGGGCAAGGGTGTTCACTTTTGGGCAATTAGAAAGTTGGCAATCCTAACTATTCAGTGTCAGTAAGGAGACCACTGTCTTGCCCTTAAATATTAGCAGAAATACTTATGTTTTATGGCTTGCTAACTTGCAGCTTGTCTCTTCTTTCTACTTAGATCCTGCACCTGATTTTTGTTTTTAAAATCACCATTTTGGTATGGTCACATCAAATAACATGACCCAAATTCTCCTCCTAGTTTCACTGGTATAAGTCCCTGAGACCTGCCCCAGTACTGACAAAATAATCTGTCCCAATACCTGCACAGCTTGTATGAAGTACCCCATGGTGATGTAGTAGCTGCTAGCTGCCAAACCCTATATTTTTGTACAAAAGAGAAACAATGTGAGTCCACTTGTTGCCAGAGCAATTACTAATGTACTAATGATATCTGTGTTGGCACTAAATATGGCTGTCACAGGCCCCACTCGAGTGTCCCCTGTCAGCCACTCACTATGTTGCTGTGAGGGGAACCCAAGCCTCTGGAGTCACAGGTGTTTTAAACTTACAGAGCCTGAATTGGAGCTCAGCCACTGTCAGGAGCAGCAGCAGCTCACTGAAACTGGTCCGCCTGGTCCCCAAGTTCTGGCACCTGTGGCCACTGTCCCAGAGTGGGTTCCCTAGGCACATTCTTTAGTCACAGATCCTCTAAGACTCCCTCCTGAGAGCTGGAACCCTCTGTCCAGCTATGTAGGCCCTGGGCTCAGTGCCGACTATTCACTCGTAACTTAAACACATCCTTTTCCGCAACTCCACCTCAAAGTTAACTCTCCCAGGAGCCACATGGTAACTGAAAAGCATATAATACATACATAGACACTTTGCCCAGAGTAAACAATATTGCTCTTCTACACTTAACAGATAAAGCACAAAAGAGTACAGGGCATATACAACTCAGTCATCCTAAATACAATCTGCCCCATTAGCTCACCTTTCCCTTGAGAGTTCTTGGAGAACCATCTGGGTTCAGGAAGGTAGGCAGGGTCCCTCTGCCTCATAAGACTGTATCACCTCCCATCACCTTGAGCTACTGTAAATGACTAAAGACCCCAGACAAATCAGCTCCTCCCTTTTTATAACCTTGCAGTCTCTGTTGTGAGGTAGGGTTGCCAACTTTGTAATATTTAAAAACCGGACACTCCAGCATGAATGCCGGAACCTCCCCTTTCTCATCACTTCCCCCCAGATCTCACCCTTGCCCCGCTTCTTCCTCTGAGGCCCTGCTCCTGCCCTGCCCCTTCCCCCTGAGGCCCTGCCCCCCATTTGCTCCTCTTTTTCCCTCCCTCTGTTGCTCACTGCTTTTCCCCTCTCCTTCCCTCCCTGCGTGGATCAGATGGGACTTGCCTGGCTGATGCACATAGAAGGTGGCCCTGGCTGAATAGGGGCTGGTGCAGTGATGACTCAGTTCCTCCCCGCCTCCTTCGCCCATAGTAACCAGACTTTGGGTGTCCGGTCAGTAGATCTGAACGGACACTTTCAAGTCCCTTTTTCAACTGGGCTTTCTTGTCGAAAACTGGATATCTGGCCACCCTATTGTCAGGTGACTTCCTTGCCAGCTTCAACAGGTGACCAGAGACTCCTTACCAGCTGACTTCATTGCTAGGTGACCTAGCCCTTGCTAAACCACTTCTGGTTGAGAGCTAGTCTGTTGTTTAGTACTATTCCATTTCAATCGATGATCACTTAATATTAACAACTTTCCATTTTTTCTTTTGCCAACTGCCTTTGGAATATCATCCCAAAATGGTAGCAACGAGACAACAGAGAAGGCAAAAGGCTGCACCTTCAAAATGGAGTTGGAAGGTTGGTAATGATAAATACAGAGTTCATAATCTCACACAGAATTCATAAGTTGTACAAAGAGATTCCCAGGTCATCACAATAGTCAAACAGTAAGAACATGAGTTCACAAATATCAAATTAGGTTCAATAAGATTTGTGGTCCATAGTCTTTGTCTTTCTTTTAATATTCAAACAAATATAAGGTATTCATGAAAATCTCTGCAAATTCTGAAAGTTTTACAGCTTTCATCATAGATGATTTTTTACCTGAAAATTCATTACAAGTATTTGCCATTTCTTATATCCTTGTTTAAAAAAAAACATTTAGTCATTCAATCAGGGACCAATACTGAACAGCAAATATTCAGAACAAACAGTGTGAAATGGACCAATAGGCCATCCATTTCTTCTTGAAAACGATACAAAAAAGACTTAATATTATATATAGTCAGAGAAATCTGGATGCATTCATTACCTTCTAAAAAAGGCCACATTTGTTAAAAAATGTATTATTAAGAATAGTTTGAACAGCTATAGTTGTTAAAATGCTAGGTCACACTCAGACAAATTCAGGCAGCTCTTCATTTTGCTCTGGGATCTCTAGAAAACAAAATCAGCCAATTATGGTTGACAAAAGACAAAAATAGAGCAATACATTTTGTTTTCAGGCTTCAGAAAGTTTATTTTAAAGGAGAGTATGGTAACAAAAAAAGTGGTTGACAGCGTCCCTTTCTAATTCTTAGTATTATCTGTAGACAAAATGCTTTTAAGGGGGGGGAACCCCACAGAGAAATTAACTTTGAGATAGTTCAAATAAGAAAAAAAAAGACAACAGATTTACTTTCAAAATGTCCTTTGCTCAGGCTCCCCCTTTAAATGATTTTTCGGTGTCAGAATATAAAGAAGTTTTCAACTCCAAAGCTAGTGTGATATAAATCCAAAACTATGCTCTGAGAACTTTGAAATCCTAAGCAATTGATAGAATGTCTCCCAGTCAACAGATTTTCATATTCTGTTCCAGTAAAGCAAACAAGAGAGACACAAATGTATTTTAATGGTATGTTTTCACATCTTCATGAATATATGATGTAAAAACACAACAGAGTGAGAGGCTAGCCTTTAGAAGAGATATCCAAAATCAAGAACATTTTGTTCCGTGTGTATTTATCATAGCCAGGCATTTTTAGAAAGACAAGAAATAGTGTTAAATGTTGCCTCTGGTCAATTCATGGTCAAACACCTCTTGATGTAAAGCAAGTTTGTTTCCAGTGTCCTTAATCTGAAAAGGATGGCTGCTAGTCAAGCTCAAGCGCTAACTTATTTTCAAATGTACTTGTTCAAGTTGGAACTGCTACTCTTGCTGTGAAATATATTTGAGAAATATTCTATGTGTAGACAAGTTGATCATAATGATCCCTTCTGGCCTTAAAACCTATGAAAAAGTTTGTTTTGTCAACAGAATAGCATTTCAGCGGCAGAGGACTCGATTTAATACATCTGCAGTACTTTAAAAATACACTAATACAAGCAAAATTACAAACATGGTCAACAGGAGTAGATGTTTTCTACATGGGTTTAGACTGTTTTTATCTAAGCCTTTGGCACTTGCTTATATCATTGAGCTCTCCTTGACACTTAGCACTGTCAGTGGAAATTTCACCACAGGGATTAACAATGGTTTATATTTCAATTGTCTGCTGCCAAATTGCAGCATATTTTCTTTGTGACTGATTTAATAGGTGTGTTCTGACTGCTCATTTGTATTCTAGGGACATAATATTCATCATAGTTGAGGTAATTTTTCACGCAAAATTAAAAACCATTAACTTGTACATATGGCAATGTAATCTGTAGGATTTCTCTGATGTGCTATTGGGCTCCCTCAGTTAACTGTGCTCAGCCCCACCAACACAACAATTCAGCTGTCAAAGTAAATGCGTTGATTTACATAAAAAATCTTATAAAAAAAAGAATAATCTTTGTGTGAGCTGTTGATATTTGCAGATTTGAAAGAACCTTTCATTACATCCTTAAGATGAAGAACAGTGGGAAGCTGATTTGCTGAAATGGAAATATTTTGCCTGGCCCTTTTCCAAATGGCTCACAGGCATTTAAGAGCCTGAGGAGATACAAACATCAGAGTTAACCAGGATGGACGTAATGCTGTGTTTCTGCACAGACAGGAAGTATTACAAGACCACCCACTAGTACCAATATAGTTAAGGTTTGCTTCAGCATAACCCCTGATTTTCAGGGAGTTCTTACCTCTACAGTAACATTAATTTCAAGTGAAACCTGATGTACAGAATCTAAGCTGTGGGATTCACATCTAAAAATGGATTTGTTATATAGATTTTTAAATAGTTTATTTTTAAGTTATAGGTGAGAAAATAGTTGGCTATCTTCAGATGCTTTCTAACACAGCTTGCACAATGGTTATAATTATAAAAGTAGTTTTTCAGTTTTCATGGTAACTTTTGATATTTTCTTGGGAAAACAAGATTAATGGTCACAGTATTATCTTTAGAAAAGCAACTTTTGGGAATCTGCAATAACAATTTTTTCATTTTAATTCAGTGGAAGATTTTAAGTATGCAGAGTTCAATATAAATGGTATATATGTCAAAACCTGCAATTCTGATCGAGAGAGAGCTGCCACTTAAGTCAATATGAGTTCAGCTACACTAAGACTGAAGGGCACTACAAAACACTGTGATGGTAAAAGAGGTCCGCAATTCCAGCTGCGGCGTTGTTTTCACTGCCAAAAAATTGTGTTTTTACCATGGGATAACACACACATGTTAACTATTCCACTGTAAAATCCTAGTGGAGACAATGTACTGTAGTTTTCACCATGAGATAGCTAGGCAAAGTCAACATTATACCCCTGCTCTTGGTTGACCTCACCTAGGTTAATATGTGGTAAAATTAGATGCTTTGTCTCCAGCAGGATTTTACAGCAGGATGGTTAACATGTGTTAGTTATTCCACAGTAACCACACACCTTTAGGGCATTGAAGATGTAGCCTGTGTTTATGAAAGTACATGAAAGTCCATTGGTACAATTTCTGATTCTTGTTGTAACTATCTCATCCTACTGTCTCGTTGTGGACCTAAGAGGGATGTTTGATTGGACCAGGTGGGGAAAGAAAAATCCTGAGAGAAGGGAGGGACAGGCTTGGTTGCTTTGAGGCCTTCTCCCATCCAGAACACATGGAGATTGAGCCTGGGTGGGAATAGGGTAGGGGAATGAAAAGAGTTCTTCCTCCCTCCCTGTTGTCATTGACTCAAGGAGTATGGGGGAGTGGAGAGGAGGGTTGATTTACTCTTGTGCTCCTCCCCTTACTGTAAGTGAAGCCCCCTTCCTGTATGTGAAGCCCCCAACGCATGCAACAGCCGTTCAACGACAGTTGTTGCCATACCCTCCCTGAACATATAGATTGACCTGTTTCCACAATCGTGTGAGTCTGAACAAATCATCTGTAAGAGATCAGGAAATAATTTTTCCCTTGGTGCATAATTGACAAAGTGTCTGGTGGATTCTTTGCCTTCCTGGAGACCCAGTTGTACATTAACAAATAAGGATAAGAAGTACATATTTAAGGTTATAAGTGAGTTTGTAATGTTGTCAAAATTTGTCAATACTGTCTAGTGTGGGGTATTAGATTCAAAGGGGCCAGCTCCCTGAGAGATATAACTGGTGGACCTATTAGGATGGAGGGAAAAAAGGCCTTAAGTCTTCACAAGATGAGGTGCTCATAGTGTCTACTCTCATTCTCCCTTGTAGAGGAGGTGAGAGGATTCAGAGGTGGGCTAAATTCTAGGGGTTAGGCTGAAGAAGGCTAACCTTTAATACAGGTTATTTGGCCATTTAACACTACTCTGGACTCAAATAAATGCCTGGTATTTTGCAGGGGAGAGGGTTAGTCTCTCCCCCTCCGCCCCCCCGCAGCAAAGTTAATATAGTTGCTGCCTTCCACTTTAAAATCCATATCTGTGTCGGTGTTTCATTTTCCTGTGTGTTTTGACCAAAGACTGTCAGGAGCCATTATTGGCTATTGTGTCAATAACTAATGAACTATGGAAGCATATTAACTGTAAGGGACACTGGATTTTCGGTAAGAGGCTAGGTAATAATTTTAAGCGAAGAAGAAAATGGGGAGAAGGGAAGTTAACAATAAACAGCACCTCCAACAACAACAAATAAAGTAAAACAACAAAAAGCCAAAGAGACACCAAAGAAGCAACACGATTGAAAGCTTAAACTAAAATGGCATCCACAATTCCTTCCACATTTTAGATGTATTCAGTAGGTTTGCTACGGAAATTTCTAGATGCAAAGAATTTAGTTAAGGATGGAATTTAATTTTTAACCCTAAATTTTGTTAGTTTTGCATTTTGTCAGGTCATCAGTTACTTGAAAATACTGTAGTTACTTTCACACTTTTATTTGAAGGCTTGTTTTAACTGACTTTTAAGGGGCAAAAGTCACCTCCAGAAGACATTCATGAAAGGAGATTCTAAAACCTTGTTCTCAATTATTTGAAACTGAAATCTGAGCTGGTGGAAAACAAAGAACTGTGTGGGTTGCCTTGATGTGAAGATTTACTCTATGAGCATGTCACAAAATCAATATACTCCACAATTTACTGCTCAGTGCTTTTATTCATTTAACTGTTTTGTGTTGATATTGGAGATTCATTAAGGATGTTTCACTGCATATAAAAGATTCCTGTAAACTAATGCCAAACAAATGTACTCTTTTAATGGGTCTATTTCTTCAGCAAGAGCATTATTTTCCAACATAATATCTGACTGCATTTCAGCAGTATCAGTGTGATACCACCCTTGGATACTCCCTCAAATTCATATATTCCTATGAAATCTTAGTGGCTGGAACCTGAGAAGTGCTGAACAATTCCCATTGACTATAACTCTTGGGATCAGGCTCTAAGTAACTTATGGACTGCATCATGAAAACACATTTGATAGCGCTGGCATGATTGGGGTTATTGTTACTGATTTAGGTGGCAGCAGATATTTCCTACCATGATGTTACCAGCATACAAATACCAACACATGCTCTCCCACATGCACGCAGTCACTACAAGGGAATAATTTTAAAATCATGAAATGCCAGCAATAACACTGACATACTTTGTGCAAAATCACACTGTAAACCCGTCTCTGCATTGCTCGAAAAATTCTAGCTGTTCACAGTTTAGCTGCATATCCTCCAATCTATAGAGAGTCCAACTAGTCCATGTGCACACATGCCCTCTTCATTCCTAACTAATGCTGTTTTCCTCTTGGGATGGATAAATATCCTGCTAACTCTTTTATCATATTTGTGAATGTACTCCTCTTCCATTTGGTGCCTTTGGGGTAAGGTGAGGAAGATTTCTGTCTTTCTAAAATAATGGCCAAGATTGAGGAATAGGAGAGAAGGCTCCATAAGCAGACTTCCCCTCTGCACTGAGGAAGGAACAGAGTACAGAGCTGCTCCTTGAGACAGGAGTGCTGGAACAATTTGTACATTGGGGGTGCTGAGGGCCATTGAACTAAACTGTAAACCCTGTATATTATGGAAACCACTTAAAGCCAGGGGTGCAGCAGCACCCCCAGCATCCCCAGTTCCAGCACCTATGCCTTGAGAAATATGGTCAAAATAAGTTCTGATAACTTCACAGGATAGATTCAACCAACCAGGAAATCAAAGTCAATATCTTGAGACTCCTGTCCAACCAGAACAGCCAAGCCACCTCAAAATACTAAAAATAATACGGAAATTCAAGCAAAAATGTGTTTGCAGTTGCCTTAACACCAAATACCCCTCCCCCCTTTGTTGTCAAATCATCTTGCATTTAATGATTTGCTTCAGTTTCAAAAATGTTCACAACCTCAAAAATAAGCATGGCTAAGATTGGGGAGTAGGAGAGAGAGCTCCATAATCAAACTTCCCTTCTGCCTTGAAGAGGGAACAGAGTACAGACCTGCTCCTTGAGAAATGTGGCTAAACTCCTGCAGGTTCATCCTAAAAAAGTTTATGATTCTTTATCTTATACATTAGTGGGGTGAAAAGGACTAGTTCCACTCACTTAGCATTATCATCCTTATATAACTGATATCAACTCTACTTTCCATTCAAAATTGTGTTCTGCTAGCCGTGCTCTTAATACTGTACCCTATGATCAACCAATGCTTCAGCGGCATTCTGTCACTCAGACCAGTGCTGTACCACGATAACCTTTCATTATCTATTTAAACTAGGGACAAAACATACACCTGTGATCTTCTTGTATGGAGCAGTAATTTACCACCATGGAGGATATTCCGCCACAGGCACAGAAAATCCAAAGACTTAAGTTCTTTATACTAATCTTGCTATATTTCCCCATGCCTACACTTCCATTAAAAAAAACCACAATGGGAAAGTTTCTAGCTTTTCTGGCTGTGAAGGTGGTCAGCTTGGTGTAGATCAGTGCACTGCTGATCTTTGGAGACTGCTGGCAGGCAAAGTGTGTTACATCAACATAGGTGTATGTTCCCCCCATTTATCTTCATTGTACTAGGTAGAAATACAGAAAAATAAATGACTACATGACTTTGTACCTATCTTTCTGATTCTCTGTATTATGTAGTAGTAAAGGCAATAGTTAAGGTTAAACTTCCCTTCAATTATAAAAGTGCAAAACAGAGGAATTTTAAGTGAAATGGAAATCTCAACTAAGGAATCACAGAATATCAGGGTTGGAAGGGATCTCAAGAGGTCATCTAGTCCAACCCCCTTCTCAAAGCAGGACCAATCCCCAACTAAATCATCCCAGCCAGGGCTTTGTCAAGCCTGACCTTAAAAACTTCTAAGGAAGGAGATTCCATCACCTCCCTAGGTAACGCATTCCAGTGCTTCACCACCTTCCTAGTGAAAAAGTTTTTCCTAATATCCAACCTAAACCTCCCCCACTGCAACTTGAGACCATTACTCCTTGTCCTGTCCTCTTCCACCACTGAGAATAGTCTAGAACCATCCTTTCTGGAACTACCTCTCAGGTAGTTGAAAGCAGCTATCAAATCCCCCCTCATTCTTCTCTTCCGCAGACTAAACAATCCCAGTTCCCTCAGCCTCTCCTCATAAGTCATGTGTTCCAGTCCCCTAGTCATTTTTGTTGCCCTCCACTGGATGTTTTCCAATTTTTCCACATCTTTCTTGTAATGTGGGGCCCAAAACTGGACACAGTACTCCAGATGAGGCCTCACCAATGCTGAATAGAGGGGAACGATCACATCCCTCGATCTGCTGGCAGTGCCCCTACTTAAACATCCCAAAATGCCATTGGCCTTCTTGGCAACAAGGGCACACTGTTGACTCATATCCAGCTTCTCATCCACTGTAACCCCGAGGTCCTTTTCTGCAGAATTGCTGCCTAGCCATTCGGTCCCTAGTCTGTAGCGGTGCATGGGATTCTTCCGTCCTAAGTGCAGGACTCTGCACTTGTCCTTGTTGAACCTCATCAGATTTCTTTTGGCCCAATGCTCTAATTTGTCTAGGGCCCTCTGTATCCTATCCCTACCCTCCAGCGTATCTACCTCTCCTCCCAGTTTAGTGTCATCTGCAAACTTGCTGAGGGTGCAATCCACCCCATCCTCCAGATCATTTATGAAGATATTGAACAAAACTGGCCCCAGGACCGTCCCTTGGGGCACTCCCCTTGATACTGGCTGCCAACTAGACATGGAGCCATTGATCTCTACCCGTTGAGCCCGATAATCTAGCCAGCTTTCTAACCACCTTATCGTCCATTCATCCAGCCCATACTTCTTTAACTTGCTGGCAAGAATACTGTGGGAGACCCGTGTCAAAAGCTTTGCTAAAGTCAAGAAACAACCACTGCTTTCACTTCATCCACAGAACCAGTAATCTCATCATAGAAAGCGATTAGATTAGTCAGGCATGACCTTCCCTTGGTGAATCCATGCTGACTGTTCCTGATCACTTTCCTCTCGTGTAAGTGCTTCAGGATTGATTCCTTGAGGACCTGCTCCATGATTTTTCCGGGGACTGAGGTGAGGCTGACTGGCCTGTAGTTCCAAGGATCCTCCTTCTTCCCTTTTTTAAAGATGGGCACTACATTAGACTTTTTCCAGTCGTCTGGAACTTCGATCGCCATGAGTTTTCAAAGATAATGGCCAATGGCTCTGCAATCACATCCACCAACTCCTTTAGCACTCTCGGATGCAGCGCATCCGGCCTCATGGACTTGTGCATGTCCAGCTTTTCTAAATAGTCCCGAACCACTTCTTTCTTCACAGAGGGCTGGTCACCTCCTCCCCAGGCTGTGCTGCCCAGTGCAGTAGTCTGGGAGCTGACCTTGTTCGTAAAGACAGAGGCAAAAAAAGCATCACAGCTGCTTCTAGAATCCCTGGCTTATTCACTCAACATCTTTCAGAAAAATTCCCATTTTCAGCAGAAGTTTTCTCTCAGGGTGAAAGGTCATTTAATTTGGGGGGGAAACATGGAGTCTGAGGAAAATCTGTCAATCCACTTTTGAGTTATGTATTTGTAAGAAAGAAAAAAAAATGATACACACACTTTATGACATCTTTTGCTAACACATATCTCAAAAACACTGAAGAAAACACTGGATCTGGTATGTGGTTAGCCTTTAGTGAGAAATAGTCTCTAACTATTGAGGCATTCACATTGCGTTTTTCATTCTGGTGTCTTAGCACTCAGGATTCTAAGTTTCATTTTAAAAGCATTTAAGAGTAGAAAGTATGAACGATATTTTTCCTGGAAATCCCTAGAACCAAATGTATAAAGGATTAGTGCCTAAGAAGTGGCTACTTTTAAAGATTTTAGTGGTTCATTATGAAGTCTAGATATCATCCCCTATGGGAGGGTGAAGAGCACAGATGAGAGGGAAGAGATGCCAAAAGTTCAGAAAGGAATAAAAAGCATGAAGTAGATGGTTAAAGATACACCTTAACACAAATTGTACATGAAATGTAGGAAACTACTAATGCTATGAGAATCTTTAACTTTTGCATTTCCTGAGTTTTGTTTAAATTCTCAGTGTTAACTCTGCATTAATATCTACTTTTGCAGTTAATATAATAATTAGTTTTTATTTATTTGAGCATAAGCTTTCGTGAGCTACAGCTCACTTCATCGGATGCATACTGTGGAAAGTGTAGAAGATCTTTTTATACACACAAAGCATGAAAAAATACCTCCCCCCACCCCACTCTCCTGCTGGTAATAGCTTATCTAAAGTGATCATTCTCCTTACAATGTGTATGATAATCAAGGTGGGCCATTTCCAGCACAAATCCAGGGTTTAACAAGAACATCTGGGGAGGGGGGTAGGAAAAACAAGGGGAAATAGGTTAAATTGCATAATGACTTGGCTGCAAGGTAACCTATTTCCCCTTGTTTTTTCCTACCCCTCCCCCCCGCATCAGATGTTCTTGTTAACCCTGGATTTGTGCTGGAAATGGCCCACCTTGATTATCATACACATTGTAAGGAGAGTGGTCACTTTCGATAAGCTATTACCAACGGGAGAGTGGGTTTGTGGGGGGGGGGGGGGGAGAGAAAACCTGGATTTGTGCTGGAAATGGCCCAACTTGATTATCATACACATTGTAAGGAGAATGATCACTTTAGATAAGCTATTACCAGCAGGAGAGTGGGGTGGAGGGAGGTATTTTTTCATGCTTTGTGTGTATAAAAAGATCTTCTACACTTTCCACTGCATGCATCCGATGAAGTGAGCTGTAGCTCACGAAAGCTTATGCTCAAATAAATTGGTTAGTCTCTAAGGCGCCACAAGTACTCCTTTTCTTTTTGCAAATACAGACTAACATGGCTGCTACTCTGAAACCTATTTATTTTATATGCGCACACCCACCCAGGTCATTGTCCTAATACAGTACTGATGACAGGGAGTTTATTATGATAATGATCAGCTAACAATGTTCTGCAAATGAAATTGCATCTCTTGATTCATCGAGGAAAAAAATATGTAATGGAGCTCTAGGCAGTTTTTATTTTGCTTATTTATTTATTTATTTTTATACAGCCATCAAGTTGATTTATAGCTTGTATTAGAAGAATTCAGTGACGGCAGTCTTTTGCTGCAAAACAAATAGACCAAATTAACCATGCTGTGTACAACAATTCTGGACAACAAACTGCCAAACAGTACATGGGTAGGTTCAGCACTTTAAAAATGCACTGTATATAACTTAATGCTCACTCTCACCCATTTAACAGTTATCATGTAAGAGGTTCAGCTCATTATAGGAAGGGAAAAATGCATCTATCAAGTACTCAGGATCTCTATTAATATCGCTTGAGCAACACTCAATACAAATGAGGGCCTAAAATGAGGGACAAAAGGTGAATTTTTTTCAATATTGGTAATTAATTCTTGCTTTCCATAGGTTAATTGAGTGCAGTCATAGAATATTGTGTGTCATTTCATTACCTAGCCATCAAATGGACTTCCATTTGCATTCCTTGCTAAATGTGTTAACCCATGCCTTTCTTGGCCACTGGAACAATGTTGAAGGAAGAGGTCATCTGCTCCTCTTGTCCTTTTTGTTTTCTTTTTATATGTTGACATTTCCCATACCCATAATTGTGTTCTCAGCTTTTTAAAAAAGTGTTTCTTTGCTTTATGGTAAAAAAGAACAGGAACAACTGAAAGATAAAAACATATCAATACAATATTAAAAATAATCTAATGCTGTAATGGGACTACCTGCTTAAGCTTTTTTGTTCTTCTTATTGCTATCATGTGCCTGGGCTTTCCTTCTCTACCTCTGTGCATTTCCCATAGCCCAGCTAACCACCATACAGAAGCAGGCAGTCAGGAGACCGAAATACAACACACATCTATGTAATAGATACTAACTAGAAAATTTTGGATCTCTGATGTAAATCAGTTGTAAGGGTCTTCATTTCACAATGACTTCCCCTTGTTCCCTACAGGACAAATATGACTCCAATGAAAATTTAACTCTTTTACTTCACTTGACATCCAGATTCTTGTTGAGCTTTCTGTTAGTGATCTCTGTCTGATCAAGACCACATAAATTATTAAATTTTACACCTGAATTCACTGAAATCTGAGGTCCAGAGATCTGAAGAAATTTCTGTGAGAAGCTCCATGGTCTCCTGGATACAAAATGAGTCAGCCTCTCCCGAGATCAAGTTCTGTCACAAACCTCTTGTTCCTTTTGACTTTTTAGTAAGCATTCACAGTAAAAGCTCTTTTCTTCAGTTAACTCAACTGGAAAATGGAGGTAATAATATTGCTTCCCCTCCCCTTACCCACACAAGTTGTGGTTTAAATTTTATTAAATAATGGCATTTATTCGGCCATTCACTGGAAGAGCTGGGCCCAGGACTCAGACTCTGTGCACATCCCCCTAGGCCAATGGGGCAGTGTGAAGGAAACACAGAAGGCGGAGTCATTTTACCAGATCCTGGAATTTTCTTTCACTTTTTGGAACATAATTCAGGCTATTTCACAAGATGCTGCTGGTGACATGCAACTCACAATCTGATGATTACCTCTTTCACCAATTTGAATAACATCCTCCTCAGACTTCAGAGTAAATCTGACCATTTTCAGGCCACGCCAATTTCTCCAGCATTAGGAGGGGGGCAAAAGCAGGGCTGTATCGAAACTGACAGCGGCCTTAGCTATGAATAAGCTATTGCCTCTCCCTAATAGTTAGAATCACTTTCAGGGACATAAAGTCAAATTCTGCTTCTACAAATAAGAACTATGCACTAGAAAGCATTTTTCTTAAGATGCATATTGTCAGTTGATTTGAGGTGTGAAATATAACACAAAGCAGGCATCATCAATAAAATAATTACTGTATTCTTCAGCATGAACTGCCATGACTCCCAAGTTATAATTTGGTTCTGCGATTTACATTTTTGTTGAAAAAAAAGTTAAGCTCTAATAACTGTTCATTGTCACAAGCTTGTGTAATTTCATATGAATACTGGCCTGGTGAAATAAAAAGTTTCAATCTAGAGAAAAGCATCATTGTAAGGCTGTCTATTTCAAGGTTATACATTCTCTCTCACCCCCCATTCTGAGCCTAAGGTTTTTGCACCTCTTGCTACCACATAGCAACTTCTTGATTCCCAGAAATGCTTATGTTTGTTCTGACCTGTGGGAGAGTCCTTGCACTGCATCACAATGGAACATCATACATGAGCACTACATTTGTAGTTTCATGAAGTCAGAAGCACATCTTGCATAATCTTTATTCCTTTTTTAGAACACATATTTTATATTGGATGCATAATTACATCATAAATGGAAATAGCATTGGTGGAAATTTGAAAACATCTATGAAGATGTTTGTTTGCTGGTTTTTTTTAATACCTTTTTTACCTTGACATGGCCCTTTAACAGTCCTAATCAGGACACTTGATTTTTAATCTTGTAAACTATATTTTTAGTATCACAAGAGTTCACTATCCCATCTGTAACCCACTGCTAATATGGGGCTAGATTCTGAAACTCTTACTCATGTTGAGTCTTGCCTTACTGCATGAATAGTCTCATTGAACTCAACAGGACTGCTCATGGTACAATGTACAACTCAACATAGGGTAAGGGTGGAACAATCTGGCCCTTTGTTTGAACTTTTAGTAAGACAATTTTCAGTTAATTAAGTAGCAGCAGATATTTGATCTTTTGCCTGCTGCACCTTTATGACTTGGAACTTGTAGCCGGCATTTTTTGTAATTGGCATTTTTTGCCTCTAAGATTTTAACATAAAGACAGAAGGCTTGTCTTCTGTGGAACAGTCAGCTTGAGTTACTCCACTCTAGCCAGCCTAGCTCGAGTACTGAGAGAGGCCACAGGGAAAAAACACTAGAGATACATGGAGTGACTGGATTAGCAGCTGATGAGTTGTGCTAACTAAAATTTGTATTCTGTAGCTGTGTCTCCACTGTATTATTAGCTCAAGCATCAGCAGCATTCAAGCTTTACACCATGCCACCAGCTAGCTCAAGTTTAAAATACCACTCAACTCAAGATAGAGATTTGTGTGTGTGTGAACAGAAGTTGGATTAGGGACCACACTCAACTTCTACCTTGAGCTAACATTGCAGGGAAGACAAGCCCTAAGACTTAGAAGAACAAATCCTCTTGAAAGTTAATGGGACTTGTACTGTTAAGTAACTTTGTCACTTTTATAAACTTCATAGCATGTTCTCACTTATAGCCAATGGGGTTGCTTTTGGTTAATGTTGGCAGGATCAAGGCCCTTGGTGCCTGATCCTGTTTCCATTGACATTAATGGGTATTTTGACTTGTGATTATTTTTGGTGGGAACTGGCACCATAAAGAGAATTTTTAATCTCCTTTATTTCTCCCCTATCCTGGCACTGGCCAGGGTTCAGGTCTGCCACTGCTATAACTAACAGCTGCTATGATATCTAGGGATTCCTCTTATACTAGATGAATCCCCAAGTAGCTGATTACACTGGCTGATCGCTTTGTATCCCTAGATCAGCACAAAGCAACTCTTGAGACTTAAGAATCTCTAACAAGCCACAAGCCTAATTCTTCTCTCACTTAAGTCAATGACAATATTTCCTGAAATACAGCCTTATATAAAGACCATATCCTGTGTTTGTACGATCTTAAAGTTGGCAAGATGGATGGAAATAAACATTACTGAAACCATTCATCGTGACAGCTGGTCAAAAGACAGAAATTGGTTTTGGTGAATTTTTTTCTGAAAAATACATCTCTTTTACTGGCTGAAAATTTTCAAAACTCATGATGAGCTCTACTGATCACATGACTTGATTTCCCTGATCAGATATCTGCACATCTATTCTCATACGGTTTCTCTGGTTCGCTTACATGTATGTACCTATCTAGTGGTTGTGCATTAATGTTCCCAAAATATTGACAAAACTCCCCACAGTATCATAGAATCATAGAATATCAGGGTTGGAAGGGACCCCTGAAGGTCATCTAGTCCAACCCCCTGCTCGAAGCAGGACCAATTCCCAGTTAAATCATCCCAGCCAGGGCTTTGTCAAGCCTGACCTTAAAAACCTCTAAGGAAGGAGATTCTACCACCTCCCTAGGTAACGCATTCCAGTGTTTCACCACCCTCTTAGTGAAAAAGTTTTTCCTAATATCCAATCTAAACCTCCCCCACTGCAACTTGAGACCATTACTCCTCGTTCTGTCATCTGCTACCATTGAGAACAGTCTAGAGCCATCCTCTTTGGAACCCCCTTTCAGGTAGTTGAAAGCAGCTATCAAATCCCCCCTCATTCTTCTCTTCTGCAGGCTAAACAATCCCAGCTCCCTCAGCCTCTCCTCATAAGTCATGTGTTCTAGACCCCTAATCATTTTTGTTGCCCTTCGCTGGACTCTCTCCAATTTATCCACATCCTTCTTGTAGTGTGGGGCCCAAAACTGGACACAGTACTCCAGATGAGGCCTCACCAATGTCGAATAGAGGGGAACGATCACGTCCCTCGATCTGCTCGCTATGCCCCTACTTATACATCCCAAAATGCCATTGGCCTTCTTGGCAACAAGGGCACACTGCTGACTCATATCCAGCTTCTCGTCCACTGTCACCCCTAGGTCCTTTTCCGCAGAACTGCTGCCGAGCCATTCGGTCCCTAGTCTGTAGCGGTGCATTGGGTTCTTCCGTCCTAAGTGCAGGACCCTGCACTTATCCTTATTGAACCTCCTATCACAATATATTCACTAATAAGAGTCTAAAATAAACTCAGCCTATATACTAATGGGTAATCAAAAATTTTCTATTTTTTGTGTAGTGTTTCAGCAACTGACAGGGGAATTTGCTGATTTAAAAAACAAAAACTGAGCTGACTTTTTAAATATCATCAACAATGCATTTGTTTGATATGGATCTTAACTGACATGTCTTTTTGTCAGATGAGATTATTTTTTTTATGGTTTAGCTTCATGTGAACAACACTAAATTATTCAAAGGAAACTGAATAACTAAGTAAATATTTTTAGTAAATTTCCCAAGAGAGAATTCCTCTTCCACGATAATTAGCATATTATACATTTTGATAATTTCAGTAGTCAGGTGATGTAACTTAGTTCCATTTGATCACAAATCTTATCTTTTTATGTAAAAGTGTTCACAGTTATGGCGATGTAGGGAAGATGAAACTAATATTAAACACAGTACCTATGTCAAAGTAACAGAGTCGATGAACTTTTTGAAACTGGCAATAATTTTTCTGTATAAAGAGGTACAACTTTAATCCCTGGGACTCATTAAATACTTCCAAAGAGCAAATTGTTTGTCTTTGGAACTCACTCGATTGTGGCAAGTGTTGGGTATTTACAGGAAAAGGTGTTCAAATAAATATATGCCTGGACTCCCTTACAGTAACTACTCCCCCATTTCCAATAATTCCATTTCAAACTACATAAAGTAAACATTGTCATACACTATCACTATACCCATTTCTCAGTTTCAGTGACGTAACTGGATTTCAATTAAAGCTGCCTTCTTGTAAACGAAAACACTAATTATCCCAGTATACTTATAAAAGAAAAAACAGACAGTTCTAGCATATGAATTTTAATATCTGTTTGCTTGCCAAATGGTGCTGTCTTCCTCCTTAGTTATGGTCATGAAAAAGGGTGTTTGTCTGGTTGGGAAGCAAAAGAAAGATTTCTAGTCTCTCAACCCACCAGTCTGCAGGCCCACTCTCCCCTGAGTGACACATGCTGTTATCACAGGCTGAGAAAACCAGTTTATGTGGTAGCCTCCTCTTACAGCATTGCTGAAGAGACTTCAATAATCTTAAGAATTCAATTGAAAAAAAAAAAGACAGTGAATACATGTGAAAGTCTCACAGGGTATGTCTACACTGGACTTAAACACCTGCTGCTGACCCATGTTGGCTGACTCGTGCTTGCAGGGCTTGGGCTGCAGCACTGTAAAATTGTGGTGTAGACATTCAGGTTTCGGCTGTAGCCTGGGCTCTGGGATGCTGCAAAGGGGGAGGGAGCCGAGGGTCCCAGAGCCCAGGCTCCAGCCCAAGCCTGAACATCTACATTGCAGTTTTACAGCCCTGCAGCCCTAGCACCACCAGCCCAAGTCAGAAGCCACAGGTGTTTAATTCCAGTGTAGAGATACCCAGGGAGGATGAATTAAGACTGTAAACCGTTAGGGGCAGGATTGTGTGTTTGTGTTTATACAGAGCCTTACACAGTGGGGCTTCAGTCCCGACTGGGACATTTGGCAACTACTACAATACAAAATATAATGGCTTTCAATGCATCTCATTATAAATGGTATTCCCCTCCCCCATTATAAATTAGATAAGGAATCAATACTATAGCAAAGCTGTCAACTACCAGTACACAAGAGTGACTCCAAATTAATCACTGATTATTGATTATCCTATCACTAAAATAGAACCAGAGCGAAATAACTGACTAGGTCAGTTCCTTGTCAGTTACGGAGAAATGAAAAAGTACCAAACACACCTATTAAATGGGCCTTGAATATAAATCCTTTTAGAAGGGCATCACATTACTCATAGCTTGTCAGGCCCACCTCAGCTGAAGGATTTATACAGTGTCTGCTTGCAACAAAGGCAATGAACCATAATTACCTAGATTTAGAGTCTCTCTATAATAGCACGAATGGCAGACAACATTTATGAATCACAATTAGGGTGATCTCTAATCATACAACCAGTACACTGAGATGCTTTTTCTCAGAGTGGTAAAATAAAACAACTGAATTATCCATAGAACTTTACACTTCCTTGGCATTTTGGGAAATAAAAACACAACACAATTTTAATTAAAACAAGTCTTTAAAACAACCGTGTTAATCAGACAACATTCTAGGACACCGTCTGCTATTCTTGACTGCCATTTTTAAACTTGTTTTGTAACTCTTGCTGTACCCCCCCCCCCAACATATTTCTTCCTGATATAAGCTCCTATGTGCCAGCACCTAAAGAAATTATCATGAAGTGGCCAAATAGCATTGAATGATTCAATAATTAGAAACTTGGAATTAGGGCTTTCTCAAGGGCTCTGTTATCATGCATCCTTTGAAGTCATGTAAGAGAAAGAGATTAAATTTGGATGCCCATATCTGGTCTCTTACTGTAAGAGCTAGGTCCACTGCATAGCCAATTCTCAGCTTTGGAGAGAAAGAAGCATATTTTGTCACTCTTCGCTGGCCTCTGCAGAGGCAAGTGTTGATAGGCCCTCAATCTCAGAGACTTTACGGCCAGTAGGGACCATCATAATCATTTAATCTGACCTTCTGCACATCACAGGCCACAGAACCTCACCCACCCATTTCTGTAATAGACCTATAACCTCTGGCTGAATTACTGAAGTCCTCAAATCATGATTTAAAGACTTCAAGTTGCAGAGAATCCATCATTTACTCTAGTTTAAACATGCCAGTGCTCCACCTGCCCCATGCTGCAGAGGAAGGCAAAAAACCCTCAGGGTTTCTGCCAATTCTTTCCCAGCCCCAAACATAGCGATCAGCTGGACCATGAGGATATCTGCAAGACCCACCAGCCAGACACCTGGGAAAGAATTCTATGTAGCAATTCAGAACCCTTCCTATCTAGTGCCCCATTGTCGGCCCTTGGGGATATTTGCAGCTAGCTGTCACAGATGGGTCACATGTCATTGTAGGAAATCTCATCATACCATCACTGCCATAAACTTATTTAACTCAACCCTCATTAACCATAACTTATTTAATTCAACCCTCATTAACCAGAAGGACAATGTGTCTTTCTGTTAATAAATAATAAATTATTAGCGTTACTAAGTGCTCACAGTGTGCTTAGTCCTGTGCAAGATACAGAAAAAAGATCATTCTTGCCCAGATCTCTGCATATGATCTCAGAGAATGATTCTGCCACTCTTTTTCATAGAATCATACAAATGCAGGAATGGAAGGAACCTCAAAGTCAGATTTTTCTAAACCTTTTATCCATTTTTTTGCTTTCCTCTGAACTCTCCAATTTATGCACATATTCCTCATTACTTCACAGCCCTTATTAACCGAGTCCTCAGACCACTACTTTAGGGGAGCTATAACTATCATTCACCCATTTTACAGCTACTGTAACCAAAAAATTGGACAAGATCACATCAAGCAGAGCTGGGAACGGTACAGAACCCAGTTCCCTGTGACAATAGACTCAAGCCTCCACCAGTTGGCCACACCACCTTCCAGATGTAATTAGACAAATTATGTGCTTGCCTAACCCATGCTAATACAATCTTTCTGGATAGTACTTCCACATGAATAGCCAGTCCTATGGACCTCCTACAGCGTCACAGATTTAAGAAAATAAGTGGCCATTTTGATCACAAGTCTAGTCTGACCTCCTGCATAACACAGGCCATCAAACCTCACCCAGTAATTCCAACATGAAGCCCATACCTTCTATTTGAGATATAACATATCCAGTCTTGATTTAAGTTCAACAACAAAAGCATCTCCAATAGATTAATTGTTTAACATGATCACCCAGAGGAGCATGAATATTTTTGTGCTATCATTCACAGCACAGTTCATTCCATGAACATTCTTACAAATAAAATCTCACTCACCCAAACATTCATTCATAAGTGAACAAAAAGATCATGAATTTCCAGAAGTGATTGTGCAGGTTTTATTAGTAGAGCTAGTTGTAAATTTTCCAATGGAAATTTTTTCTATCAGAAAATGCTGATTGGTTGAAAGCAAAATATTCCACAGAGGTGTGTTGATTAAGATAAATTTTCACTCTGAAAAAACAACATGAAACCTTTTGATAATGTCCAAACATGCTTTTTCAACATTTTTGGAATAGAACATTTCAATTTTTCAATTTTTGAAATGACTTTTCATTTCAAAATTTCCTTTATAATTTAAAACATTTAAAATGTGAAAATTGGAATGAAATGTTTGATTTTATTGAAACAAAACATTTTATTTAACTTGGAACTTATTTTAATTTAGTTTAAAAAGAAATTTCATTTTTTTTGTTTTTGTCTGGAGCTAGTCAGTTTATTTTGAAACTCATTGAGATTTTTCATGAAAAGGAAAATCCAATTCTACCTAGCTTTGTTTTTTTAGTAAGGAAGTTTTCACATACAGTTTGCTCTATTTGTTCAACTCTAACGTCCATACTGTCAGCATTAAGTTACCTAGGAAAGTTCTGTATGATTGGTAGGGGAAAGTATGCCATTTCCACAGCTCATCCTCCAGGCCCTACCTCATCTCCCCATGCTGATCCTGAATTGTACACACAGACTGCCACAAGGTCCACACACAATGATGCTGAGTGGCGACAATGCCATGAAGATGGCACAGTCCGCTCTGCAGCACTCGATACTGAGGAAGTTCACCTGTGGAAGTGTAAGGTGTAGTGAATCTTCAAGATATTTATTGTTTTGCCCCCTGATATTTGTTCCATTATTGTACTGGTGACAGAGTTAGACGCTGGTCCAAGGGTATGGAGAGATGTACAGGACACACTGGTAGATGGCAGCTTAGCCCAATGTGTAAGGAAATCAAGCTTGACCACAAAAGTTCTCCAACCCTCCATGGAAGACAGACAATCCTTGTTGAGGACTCAATACTCAGAAAAAATCAAAAAACATTCTGCAGGGGACAGGCTGAAAAAGAGTACAGTGTGCTGACTTCCGGGATCCAAAACATGAGTCATCACGAAGATTGGATAAGCTTTTGAAGTCAACAGGTAAGAATCACTAGTAATGGTTCATATTGGTTCACTAATGACAATGTGTCACAAGATATCTTACAGAAAATAAATGACTTCTTCAGTGTGCTGAAGAAGAAGAATGTCCAAGCAATCTGTCCCAAGATCCTTCTTGTCTCATGAACAAAAGAGGACAGAAGGCAGAAGATTCTAGAAGTGAAATAAGTGGGGGAGGGTGGAGGGTTTTGGTTTTGTGGAACATTAATCCACCTTCAATGGGGATAGGGAATTGTATTGTTTTGATGGATTCCATGGATATGGGGGTGAACCATGGGCTCAGGGAGGCTAGCCCCCAGCCTGGCCCACCCTTTCCACCTGAAGCCCTGCCCCTCCCACCCCCCTTCCCCCACCAAAGCCCAGAACCCCCTCCCCCCCAGTCCTGGGCTGCCCGAGCGTCTCCAGCCCCAGAGCGCTGGATGGGTGGTGCACGGCCACTCCCCCAGCCCCGGAGGAGTGGGCGCGCAGGTGATGCACGGCCTCCCAGCCTTGGAGTACCGGGCGGGTGGGCGATGCATGACCCTCCTCTCCCCAGCCCCTGGGGTGTGTGGCCCCCAGCCCCCCCCGCCCCCCCCCCAGCCCCGGAGCACTGGGCGGCATGGCCCCAATGCCTAGGGCCCCTCCCCAATGCCGGGCAGCCCAAGTCACTCCAAGTCCTACCCACCCTAGCCCCAGCCCCAGACGGCTTCCCAGCAGAGGAGCAGCCTGCCTGGGCTGGGGCCAACTAACTGCAAGCAGGAGGGACTTCGGGGCGGAGCCACGCAAGGCTGTTTGGGGAGGCACAGACTTCCCCAGTCTTTCATACATGCTGCCCATGATGGACTCCAACTAAATTGAATGGGAACCAATCTTTTTAGGATAGAATGTCTAGAGTAGTCAGGAGGCCATTAAACTAATAACAAAAGGGAAGAGTAAAAAGAGGGAAGATACAAGCACTCAGCACAAAATTTAGTTGTTGAGAATAAAATTAACCAAGAAACCAAAGGACATACAGAAAGAAAATTCTTTAATTGCCTGTACACCAATGCTAGGAGCCTAAGTGACAACTAAAATAAATTGGAATTACTAATTTATGAGAATAAATTTGAGCTAGCTGCTATTACTGAAACACAGTGGGACAATTCCCATGATTGGAATGTTAAAATCAATTATTACAACCTTCTTAGGAAGGATCAAGTGGGCAAAAGGGATGGGGGAGTGGCAGTCTATGTCAAAAATGTCATGTTTCCAAGTCACTGGTAACTCTTAGAAAATGATTTTGAATGTTTATGGATCAATGTCCTTACAAATAAAGCAGAAGATGGGGTATTAATTGGCATCTCCACATACCACCAAATCAATTAAGGAAAAGCATGACTACCTTCTTATGAACCTATTTATATGGGGAGGGGGAGGAGAGAAGCTGAATGATCATGGAGGACTTCACTCTGAGTAATACCTGCAGGAGGTTCACTGCCTCATGCTGCCAGGACTAAAACATTCTTGGAATTTCTAAATATTATACATGACAATTTAATAACTTACAGTGTTTGAGCCAACATGGAGAAATTTTTTTATTGGACCTTGTCTTAACAGAAAAAGAGGAACTAATTATTGAACCAGAAATTAATGGTAACTTAGGTACAAGTGATTATGAGTTGATCATATTTATAATGTGCAGATCAGTGACTGATTTGTCTCATAATTGTTTTCAGCATATATATATATATGAAATATATGAATTGCTGAAAACAATTATGAGACAAATCAGTTTGGAGGAAGAGTTTAATCAGAAAAAAATTGAATGATAATTGGGAATTGTTTAAGAATACTATACTAGATGCCCCAAAAGCCACATTCTCACAATTAAGAAAGAAGGTCACATTGGTTAAAAAAACTGACCTGGTATAGAACAAAAATGAAGGAAGCTATAAAAATTAAAAAAAAGAGTAACATATAACAAAAGGAAGAAAGGGAAAGTTGTTAGTAATTAATATAAATCAAAATCTAGGAACTATAGAAAATTAATAAGGGAAGCAAAGAAACGCAGGGAGAAATCTGTGATCAGAAGAATTAAGAACAATAAGGAGGAGTTTTTTAAGTATATTAGGAACAAAAAGAATCCTGATAATGGTATTGGACCACTACTAGATGGAAAGAGTAGAATTATGAATAATTATGCAGAAAAGGCAGATATGTGGAATAAATATTTCTGTTCTGTATATGGGGAAAAAACAGATGATGTATTCGTATCATATGAGAACATTCTTTCCATACCATTAGTATCACAGGAGGATGTTAAACAGCCGCTTCTAAGGTTAGACATTTTAAAATCAGCAGGTCTGGATAACTTGAATCCAAGAGTTTTAAAAGAAGTGGAAAAGGAGAACTCTGGACGGTTAATGTTGATTTTCAATAAGCCTTGGAACCCCAGGGAAGTTTCACAAGACAGGAAAAAAACTAATTTGTGTCAATATTTAAAAAGGCTAGACAGGATAACCTAAATAGTAATAGACCTGAGAGCTTGACATCTATCAGTCCCAGGCAAGATAATGGAGCAGCTGATACAGAACTCGAGTAAGAAAGAGTTAAAGAAGGGTAATAGAATCAATGCCAATAAATATTGATTTATGGAAAATAGATCTAACTTGATATCTTTTCCTAATGAGATTACAGGGTTGGTTGATAAAGGTAGTAGTGTTGAATTAATATACTTCACCTTCTGTAAGGCATTTGACTTGGTACTGCATGACATTTTTTTTTAAACTAGAAAAATATAAAATTAACATGTTACACATTAAATGAATTAAAAGCTATCTAAGTGACAAGTCTCAAAATGTAATTGTAAATGGGGAATCATCATCCAACAGGTGTGTTCCTAGTGGGGTCCAACTAGCATCAGTTCTTGGACCTACACTATTTAACGTTTTTATTAATGATCTGGAAGAAAATCTAAAATATAAAAGTTTGCAGATGACACAAAAAATTGAGGGAGTAGTAAATAATAAAGAATTCACTGATTCAATGAAATCTGGATCACTTGGTAAGCTGGATGCAAGTAAACAATATGCATTTTAATATGGCTAAAGGTAAATATATTCATCTGGGAACAAAGAATGCAGGGCATACTTACATTATGGATGACTTTGTCCTGGGAGGCAGTGACTCTGAAAAAAGATTTGGTGGTCATGGTGGATAATCACCTGTATGTCAGCTCCCCAGTGCTGTGGACAAAAGGGGTAGTGCAATCTTTGAAAGTGTAAACAGAGGACACTTGAGTAGGAGTACAGTATAGTATTTGGCACTGGTAACTGTGGCTTGAACAGTGTTTCCAGTTCTGGTGTCCACAAATCAAGAAGGATGTTGATAAACTGGAGAGGGTCAAAGAAGAGCCAGGAAAATGAATAAAGTATTAGAAAACCTACATCATATTGATAGATTCAAAAAGCACACTTAATTTAGCTTAACAAAGAGAAGGTTAAGGGGCGACTCGATTTCAGACTATCAGTACCTACATGGGGAGCAAATTTTTAATCATGGGCTCTTCAATCTAGCAGACAAATGTATAACACAGTACAAAGACTGGAAGTTGAAGCTAGACAAATTTGGATTGGAAATAAGGTGTAAATTTTTAACAGTAAGAGTAGTTAGCCATCGGAACAATTTACCAAGGGTCATGGTGGATTCTCCATCACTGACCCTTTTAAAATCAAGGTTGGATGTTTTTCTGTAAAATATACATACGCTAGGAATTATTTTGGGGAAGTTCAGTGACTTGTGTTATACTGGAAGTCATACTAGATGATCATAATGGTCCATTCTGGCCTTGGAATCTATGAATTTAGGGAGAAAAATATAAAAAAAGGAACAAAACAAAAACAAAAATTGAAAAAAATCCAAAGATTTTGTTTCAGTTCAAATTATAACGAAACTTAGTCATGATATTTTTTGCATAATTTGTAAAACCATTTTTCGTCAAAAAACACGGACAAAAATATTTAGACCAGCTCTAGTTAACAACTCTACTTGAGCATAAAGTGTTGTGGTATCAGTCATTAATGTCCCAAGCTATTGAAACAACTTTCATGTCATCTCCAGTATCACAATATCTCCCTAGGCATTATTTGAGTACTCCTTCATATTTCCTCAGCAGGAAGACTGCCACATACTGAGTCAGCATTGTCTCTTTCTTGAGCACCTATGGGTTCTTTGGAGTTCTTCCATCTAAGTATTGACCAGGCCTCATCTTACTTAGTCGATCAGACATGATGAGACCACAGTCTATGGCTTCAGGCTAGAACAGGAAAAGATTGGCTTTATGTCACAGATCTAATGGCTTTGACATGGCTACAGGGCATATCACATTTCTCTATATTGTTTGCCCTAATAGCATGTAATTTAAATTTGAGACATTTTTAAACCAAGGAGAGGAACGAAATTGCAATTGCAACAAGTTGGTTGAAACTCAATGAGAAGATCAGCATTTAATTTGTTCTCTAGTGTATTCCATAACTCTGAAGAATTTAAACCTCATTTGTCCAACACAAAGAGAAGCAATAAATCTTAACAAGGATGAAGGAGCAAATTACGATACTTTAACAAGGGCTTCATGAGAGGAGGTCCAAAAAGAGACAGAGACAATGCTCCCTACAACTTCAAAGGCAACTGATTCAGTGTTCCACTTTCATGATTTTCATTTGAAATCCAGAGAACAGGGCTGAATTTTCAGTATTGAACAGTGTCTTTTTTTCCCCGACAGAGGACAGTGTACAGTGTGAAAAAGATAATTTTACATGAGAGTTTTTTTTAGTATCACTTCTAGCAAGACACCTGTTTAATTGTCTAGAGGCCCAAGTTCCAGCTCCCACCCACAAAAGCCTATGGTATCGATGACTGTCAATTTGTTAGCACTAGTACAGCTATCAAGATCATGAAACTTGAGTCAGAGAAAAGAAAGGGGGAAAGTATCTATTTCTTGCAACAGTATTTTACATGCAGTTAAAATGCTGGAGAATACATTCCTACACACAGGGCAACACAAACCGGGATTTGTGCTGGAAATGGCCCACCTTGATTATCATACACATTGTAAGGAGAGTGATCACTTTACATAAGCTATTACCAGCAGGAGAGTGGGGTGGGGGAAGAGAAAACCTTTTGTAGTAATAAACACTCATTTTTTCATGATTTGTGTGTATAAAAACAAACATCTGTATTTTCCACGGTATGCATCCGATGAAGTGAGCTGTAGCTCACAAAAGCTTATGCTCAAATAAATTGGTTAGTCTCTAAGGTGCCACAAGCTTTTAACTGATGACAAAGCCCAGCTGGGCAAGGGGCATAAGAACATCTGAATGACAATACTGGGTCAGACCAAAGGCCCATCTAGCCCAGCATCCTGTCTTCTGACAGTGGCCAATGCCAGGTGCCCTGGAGGGAATGAACAGAACAGGTAATTATCAAGTGATCTATCCCCTGTCGCTCAGTCCCAGCTTCTGGCAAACGGAGACTAGGGACACCATCCCTGCCCATCCTGGCTAATAGCCATTGATGGACCTATCCTCCAAGAACTTATCTTTTTTTGAACCCTGTTATAGTCTTAGCCTTCACAACATCCTCTGGCAAGGAGTTCCACAGGTTGATTGTGCGTTGTGTGAAAAAATACTTCCTTTTGTTTCTTTTAAACCTGTTTCTTATTAATTTCATTTGGTGACCTCTAGTTCTTGTGTTATGAGAAGGAGTAAAACAACACTTTATTTACTTTCCCCACACCAGTCATGATTTTATAAACCTCAATCATATCCCCCCCTTAATTGTCTCTTTTCCGAGCTGAAAAGTCCCTGCCTTACCCGTTCCATACCCCTAATCGTTTTTGTTGCCCTTTTCTGAACCTTTTCCAATTCCAATATATCTTTTTTGAGATTGGGTGACCACATCTGCATTCAGTATTCAAGATGTGGGAGTACCATGGATTTTTATAGAGGCAATATGATATTTTCTGTCTTATTATCTATCCCATTCTTAATGATTCCCAACATTGTGTATGCTTTTTTTGACTGCTGCTGCACATTGAGTGGATGTTTTCAGGGAATTATTCACAATGACTCCAAGATCTCTTTCTTAAGGGATAACAGCTAATTTACACCCCATAGTTTTATATACATAATTGGGTTCATGTTTTCCAATGTGCATGACTTTGCATTTATTAACATTGAAATCTGCCATTTTGTTGCCCAGTCACTGTGTTTTGGAAGATCCTTTTGTAGCTCTTCACAGTCTGCCTGGGATTTAACTATCTTGAGTAGTTTTGTATCATCTGCAAATTTTGCCACCTCACCGTTCACGCCTTTTCCCAGATCATTTATGAATATATTGAATAGGACTGGTCCCAGTACTGACCCCTGCGGGACACCACTATTTACCTCTCTCCATTCTGAAAACTGACCATTTATTCCTAGCCTTTGTTTCCTATCTTTTAACCAGTTACTGATCCATGAGAGCACCTTCCCTCTTATCCAATGACAGCTTACTTTGCTTAAGAGCCTTTGGCTAGGGACCTTTTCAATGGCTTTCTGAAAATCTGAGTACACTATATCCACTGGATCCCCCTTGTCCATATGCTTGTTGACCCCCTCAAAGAATTCTAGTAGATTGGTGAGGCATGATTTCCCTTTACAAAAACCATGTTGACTCTTCCACAACAAATTATGTTGATCTATGTGTCTGACAATTTTGTTCTTTGCTATAGTTTCAACTAGTTTGCCCAGTACTGAAGTCAGGCTTACCAGCCTCTAATTACCAGGATCACCTCTGAAGCTCTTTTTAAAAATTGGAGCCACATTAGCTATCCTTCCTGAGGTCCCTTCCAGTCCTACATTTCTGTGATTCTAGGGAGACCTTGATCGTGGTTTATTATGGGAGATCTAGTCCAATTTGGGGATCTGCCCCACAAAGAAGAATGGGGACAGAAGGAGCAAAGTACAATTCACATGAAGTACTACATCTCTCATTTTTGGCAGAAATATTTTGACAATATATCATTTAAACCAGACAATGTTTAGAGGTTTTTCTTCAATTAGTCCAAAACTTTCTTTTCCAGTGAAAAAACAGTTTTTTTGGATAATTTTCAACCAGCTCTAAACCCTGTGCAGACGTGAGTGGCACAGCCTGTGCAAGGCAGGGAAACAAAATGATTACGCAGCAACATTTCAAATTCTGTGCTCTGATGCCAAATGCCAAGCGATTGGTTTAGTTCCCTAATAGAAGGCTTCCTCCTGCCAGTCCTGCATGGGCAACTCTCATTGACTTAATGGGATTTCACACATGGAGGGCTGATTTAGACATGGGGTTATCGTTTGAGAGGGGAAAGATTAAATAATGTGTCCATAACTCATGTATGTGTTTGTAGCGGGTTAAGGGAGACAGAAGTTTCCTGTTACGTAGAAAGGAAGATGAATCTGCAACGTGCCCTAACCTGGATTAGAATGAAGGTGAGAGATTCTGGCTTGCCCACGGGGAGTTATTTTCCCTATAGAGCCATCAGTCAGCATGAAACAATTCCTACTCAACACCACATGACAGTGGAACATGGGCAGCAAACAGTGGAACATGGGCAGCAAACAGAGTAAAATTTGTGGGACCCCCATCAATTAGGCAAACCCTGCAGCAACTCTTTTTGCAACATTGTCTGAATCAGCCATGTTTACTATAATACCAGCATACACACACTTTCTCTCTCTCTCTCTCTCTCAACCACATGATATTTTCTGACTTGAATTCCATTTAAAAGGCTGAAATGGAATTTAAATTCTGAGAGTAAAGATAACGTCGCTTTATGCTGTTGACACTAAAAACCATTTTGTATATTTTTATTTAAAAATAATAGTCACATAGGCAGCTATTATGGGACAGCTATCTTGAAGTTTTAATTTCAACTTCCAAAATGGTATTTAGCAGCAGAAAAATTGGATTCAGTACTAGACCTTGATTTTGCTAAATAGGGTAATAATCCTTTGTACATATACAGTATCTTTCTTCCAAAGATCTCTTACCACTTTGCTCAGCAACCCTCTGGGGTGGGTAAGATAACATACATCACAGTATGGTAATGTATGATACATGACTGAGCAGGTTTCCTCCAAATTTTCTTGAGACACAGCGACCAACTAGGATCATGGTAAAAACAACCTATCCATCAGATTTCGGGGCAGGGTAGGGGGAGGAGATTAAATATTCCCACTGAGATCAAATATTGCACACTCTCTGAGTGCCAAAGGCAGCTGACAAGACAAAGCTCAAAGAGCAGAAACTTCCAACCCCCATCATCACTATCCCCAAACGCAAAGGAAAACAGTTCTATTCTGAAATGAAATTACACCATTTAAATACATTTATCTAGCCAACATGCTGGTGTCACGTCCATTCATTTTCCACAGTTGAAATATATGTTTTGCTGAATGGCATGAATCATTTTCCAAGTAGCAGCAGGTTACCCAAAGCAGCAATAATGCTAGGTGGGAGGGGGACAGAAGGAACATCAGACAGGATTCTGATTCCCACAAGGGGAACAGAGGGTTAACAGCAACTGTAACTTTTACACTTTGCTTGCTGACAGCTGCTAGTACGGCATCTTATTTAGAGCCAGTGTCAAAGGAAGAAACTCAGTGATAATCCACTGCCATATTGCTAAACCCAGTTTATGGATTCGCCAGCCTGCATGTGTGGTTCTCAGAGAATCAAGATGCTGATTCTTCTTTTTTTTCTGATGTGCGTTTGGCTCTGATTGAACGCACTGAGCCAGATTTTCGCCAAGAGAGTTGCATTAAGAAGATGGGGGGCAGAGAGGCTGCCCTAAAAGAGCAGCCGTAATTGCCTTGTAATAAGGGAATCCCCAGGTGACTTTACACCATGCCACCCCCATCCCATGCATTGGGTGATGCGGGAGGCGGGCAGAACTGAAAGCACAAAATACATTCCGTTGCATCCGAGAGTGCTGAAGGAGTTGGTGGATGTGATTGCAGAGCCATTGGCCATTATCTCTGAAAATTCACGGCGATCCGGGGAAGTCCCAGATGACTGGAAAAAGGCTAATGTAGTGCCCATCTTTAAAAAAGGGAAGAAGGAGGATCCTGGGAACTACAGGCCAGTCAACCTCACCTCAGTCCCTGGAAAAATCATGGAGCAGGTCCTCAAGGAATCAATTCTGAAGCACTTAGACGAGAGGAAAGTGATCAGGAACAGTCAGCATGGATTCACCAAGGGCAAGTCATTCCTGACTAATCTAATTGCCTTCTATGAAGAGATAACTGGTTCTGTGGATGAAGGGAAAGCAGTGGACTTGTTGTTCCTTGACTTTAGCAAAGCTTTTGACACGGTCTCCCACAGTATTCTTGCCAGCAAGTTAAAGAAGTATGGGCTGGATGAATGGACTATAAGGTGGATAGAAAGCTGGCTGGATTGTCAGGCTCAACGGTTAGTGATCAATGGCTCCATGTCTAGTTGGCAGCCGGTATCAAGTAGAGTGCCCCAAGGGTCGGTCCTGGGGCCGGTTTTGTTCAATATCTTCATAAATGACCTGGAGGATGGGGTGGATTGCACCCTCAGCAAGTTTGCAGATGACGCTAACCTGGGAGGAGAGGTAGATACGCTGAAGGGTAGGGATAGGATACAGAGGGCCCTAGACAAATTGGAGGATTGGGCCAAAAGAAATCTGATGAGGTTCAACAAGGACAAGTGCAGAGTCCTGCACTTAGGACGGAAGAATCCCATGCACCTCTACAGACTAGGGACCGAATGGCTAGGCAGCAGTTCTGCAGAAAAGGACCTAGGGGTTACAGTGGATGAGAAGCTGGATATGAGTCAACAGTGTGCCGTTGTTGCCAAGAAGGCCAATGCATTTTGGGATGTATAAGTAGGGGCATTGCCAGCAGATCGAGTGACGTGATCATTCCCCTCTATTCGACACTGGTGAGGCCTCATCTGGAGTACTGTGTCCAGTTTTGGGCCCCACACTACAAGAAGGATGTGGAAAAATTGGAAAGAGTCCAGCGGAGGGCAACAAAAATGATTAGGGGACTGGAACACATGAGTTATGAGGAGAGGCTGAGGGAACTGGGGATGTTTAGTCTATGGAAGAGAAGAATGAGGGGGGATTTGATAGCTGCTTTCAACTACCTGAAAGGGGGTTCCGAAGAGGATGGATCTAGACTGTTCTCAGTGGTAGCTGATGACAGAACAAGGAGTAATGGTCTCAAGTTGCAGTGGGGGAGATTTAGGTTGGATATTAGGAAAAACTTTTTCACTAGGAGGGTGGTGAAGCACTGGAATGCGTTACCTAGGGAGGTGGTGGAATCTCCTTCCTTAGAAGTTTTTAAGGTCAGACTTGACAAAGCCCTGGCTGGGATGATTTAGTTGGGGATCAGTCCTGCTTTGAGCAGGGGGTTGGACTAGATGACCTCCTGAGGTCCCTTCATACCCTGATATTCTATGATTCTATGATTCCAGGAATCCTCAGCTGATGGACTGGTCCTTAGAGAACCTCTTCAGCTGGTATAATTTGGAATAGTCCTTAAATTGCTCTAAGTTACTCCAAGGGTTCTGTTGGTTCACAACTAGCTCCATGACTGCGGGAATAGGAAGGATGTTTACAGCCCCTTTCCCTATCCCATTCCCTGATCCTGTATGGAGTGCAGCTTGGCTAGATTTGAATCTGATCCATTGTGTCTGAATCTCCATTGCACCTTGTTTAGTCATTTACACCTGTATAAAGCTCTCCACTTGCAAAAAGTTAAATAAGGCTCTACACCCTGTCTTAGAGTATTTAATTTTAAACAGACAACATAACTAGAAACTGTCCATTCCCCTCCTCCTTGCGTGCCCCCTCCTTGTGTTAGAAACAAGACAGAAAGGATGGTCCAGGATTCATGGGTAAAGAGATTTAAAGTTAATGCAAATCCCGTGGACATCTTCTCCTCCCAAATGCCCCTGTAACCATCATTCGAGGAACCTAGAAATGTCAGAGTGAATTTAATCCTTCATTTAAAAAAAAATCTAATCTTTTCATTTGCAGGACAGCCTAGAAAACATGAACTGATGTAAAACAATTGCTAGAGTTGAAAGCTTGTCACTGATTTCCCCAAAGCCCTCATACAGCTTCTCTGTTCTGGCCTTTGGAGTCCATAAAAACTGAGCTCACAGGTCTCTTGAATTTTGGGTCAGGAGGATCCTATATCAGTTAATGTCTGTGAGGGACTCAGGGCAGCCCAACGTACAGCTAATGGTGTTAGCACTGTCAAACTCTCTCAGGGACAGCTGCCTCCAACTCAGACACTCTTCTGAAGAGCATTGAGTATCACCTCTGGCTACACGATGTGATAGTTCAACAACAAGAGAGGTAGAAAGAGAAAATGGACAAGACACAAGACTGAAAACATTCCCATGGGACTGCCACTTTCCAATCCCAGCTCTCACAGAGACTCCTCTGTGGCTTTAATCAAGTGACAACTTTTCTACCTTAGTTTCTCCATTTGCAAAAGGAGATACTACTCCTGACCTGCCTCACATTGCATAGTGATGATAAAGGAGTTATTGCTTCTCACACACCTGACATGTGAAAAATCAGCAGAATGCAGACAGAATCCTCCAGTGTCTGGAGGCTTAGCAGCATCTGTCAATTGTCCCTTGTCAAAATTTATTAAAAGTTGACAACTGTGCTGGCTCCACTTCTGCAGGAGCAGCCTGGGAAAGATATAAAGAGCTGCAGAGAAAGTTTCTTTAAGTAAAAGTGAGTCAGCTAAGTATCTTCAAAGAATCCCCTCACTAACTTTCACCCAAATCCCCAGGCCTGTCCTGTTCATAGTAGTATGATGATGGTGTACAAAAACAAGTTGCATCTGGGGAAGATATGGACAAAAAATTATTTCTCAGACCCATCCTATCTGCACCACTAAGGCTAGCTCTGAGTTAATGTTATACATCCTGCTTCATCTGATCATTAATTTACAAACCTCAACAGTAGTTGTGACAGCTACAGTACCCACAGGCTCAGTCATGCTTCAGCGCTACTTCTGTAATTGTCTCTCACTAAAGAGACGTGCATTCTAGCCCATAACTGTCATGGCCATCAATGGGGATAAGAAGAACCTACAGGTCTACTGGTCCCATGGGAATGAGAGTTGAGAACAAGTATCTGGAATTGCGCACCAAAACTGATGGGTGCCCTTTCAAGACAGCAGGCTTCACAATGTAGAAACTGCTAAACTACAGAATCTTATGGCATGGCAAATTAGTCCATTTGCAGAATATCAATTAGGTGAAAAAAATGTTTCATTACGGATCAGCAAGAATGTAATATATGCCATAGGAGAGCACTGACTGAAGTCTGTTAAAATGCAAATTATTTTATAGGCTTTTTCTTTTAACTTCCAAGACACATAGCACAGCTATAGCTTGTCTCTTATGTGACTAGCACAAGATTTGCTTAACACAAATCTGTGACTTCTGAGCCTTGACTTGCTCAAAGGGTGTCCAGCTGAGATTTTTAATATAGTACGTCTAATACAATGTACAATGGGAACATTGCAACTGAACATTAGTCAACTCTATATGCTCATCACAAAGTATCATTTGCAAAAGCTCTAGTGTACATGAGTTTTCTTTAAGGGGCTGTAAATGAGAGACAAAAGGCTTATAACAATCAAAACGACGAGACAACAAAGAAAGCTAATACAATTCTATCTCGCAGCAAATGGAATTTTGTGTCATCAGAAGACCATATGCATGGATTAGAGGACAAATAGTTGATTAATCTTAACTACTAGAAATGGCACATCCGTTGTATGAAGCTGAACAGGACTGAGTAAGTATAAGCCATAATAATGGAACCCCAGCCCCCATGTCAATTCTATTATACTGTACAACACCCTATTGAGTGTCACAGCAGCGACTCAAACATAAATTAGAGAAAAGTAATAATCCCTACTCAAGACAAAACATAGGGCTCAATCCTTCAGGGCATTTTGAGATGTCACCTTAATCCTGAGCATTGATGCTTGATTCTTTTTTTGCTTCCAGATGTCACCTAGGAAAATATAATTAATGAACACATTTTTTCAAGTGTTTAAAAACAAAATAGGTGAAATTATCTTTATCTTAAAAGCGAGGAAGCAAAATGGCAAAAACACTGTAAATGAAATCTATTTTTCATAAATATTTGCATGCATAAAGACCTTGATATGAACTTGAAAACGCATATCAGCCACAAACTGGCAAATACTTAGTCACATAGCATTATGCGTGAACACAGTCCTATTGAATTCAGTCCAAATAATGACCATGATCCTGCAAATATTTATGCCATGACTAACTTTATGCCTGTGAGTAGTCTAATTGAATTCAATTGGACAATGCATGTGTGCACATTTACCCACCTGTTTCAAAGATTAGTTTTGTTGGTTGGAATGTAGCCCTTATATTCAGTTTTAAAGATCCATTAACTTTTGTAACAATACATTTTACAGAATTAATGAAACAATATGGGTATCCCTCTTGTTGATAGTGGAAAAAATTAATTCCCTTTGCAGTCAGGGTATCTAGAAAGATACTGGGTGAAATTCATCCATTTACTCCATTTACTTCTGGGGGGCCTATAATAAGGATAAATTTGTAGATTACAATCCTGTTCAAAGTCATATTTTCGTCTCTTCACCACCCCATTTCATTGTCAAATAGATCACTGCGTTGGCAAAACCTAAGTATCTTTATCTGAATTTTCCGCATTTGAAAAACCTGTTTTTTTCCTGAGGTATACATAAGATATACGATTAACCCCAGAATTCCAGCTATCAACATTTCTAGACTGCCAGTAAAATGAATGCTTGAGAGTTTATATACATTTAAGATTTTATATATATTACACAGACACACACAGGTACCTATAATGGGCTAGATTCCAGCTGGTATAAAACAGTGTAGTTCCACTGCTGATAATTCCGACTGTGGATTGTTATATATAGATAAGTACATACACATACTCTTGGGATATAACACACACTCACGATGATGAACGTGAACTAAACCATATACACTAATTTTCTAACTTCGATGGTTTTGTTTGTGAAAAATCAAATGTTACTGTTATATGGCCAATTGGTCTATTTTTTTTTTTTTTTGCATAGATGAAGTATAATCAATCAGATTTATATGTATATGGTTGAATATTTCCAGTTCTGAACCACATTGTGTTGTACATGATATGAGATCAACAGAAAGACAAAACTATGAGCGTAACTGTAAGTAATTATACATTTATAAGTCATATTGATATCTAAAGGGATTTTGGAGATAACAGCAAAACATATCACCTACAATGCAATTATTTCAAAGAAAGAATAGTAATTTGTTGACAATGAGGGTCCAGACACCCCAGAGAGAGAACAAGGGGTCTGCACCCCAAAGAATAAGCAACTGAATCAACTGACTGCACACGATATTATTGTACTATAAAAGGGTACCCATTACAGTCTTTTATGAAAGCTGGTAACACACTGGTGATTAATATCCCTGTGAAATATATGTATTAACACTATATGAGGAATTATGGATACTCACTGCTATTATGCTTTAAAGTCTGTGACCAAACTAAGGAAGAAACAGGTTTTCCCCTAAACAGGAAGGAAGGAAGCTATCAACCTCTCTCCAACATAAATTAAGTAGCATGGAATCTATTTACATATGAGTCAGCAGCGGGCCGAGAAGAACAGGAAGAGTCTGAACAGCAGGGGTTCATCCTGACTCTTGAGGCTCACAATGAACTTGGGCTAATATAAGGGCAGCAGAGACATTTTGGTTATCCATCACCGGGAAGATGTTAGGATACAGCACCTTGAGCCATTGAAAGCTGGATCCTCTTAACCTGGAAGGCAAGTGTTGCTGCAGACTTAATGTAAATGCAAAACCTGCTCAGACAAAGATTGTAACTTGCTTAAATTAGGCCTTAGTGACTAAAAAGTTGTGTTTTGTTTTGTTTTACTGGTAACCATATGGGCTGTGACTTTTATTCTTGCTTATTAACACTGATCTTTGTTAATAAACTTACCCTTGCTTAATTACAAAACCATCCCAGTGCTGTATATAAATCTACAGGGTAAAATCTAGCATGCTGGTGTGCATTCTGTTTCTTTGGAGCTTGATAACTTCTGTGAGGGTCCAGCGAGAGGGACTGGACACTATAAATGTGATATTTTGGGGGCTCAGCTGGATCAGTAAGGGATTCTGTCACCACCTTCCCTGTAACACTGGGTGCTTCTGTGCTAGGCAGCTTTGACTCAGACACCTGACACCAGCAGCCTGCTCACAGCACGGTGACCTCCCCCTGGCTGCCACCAGCCTGGTTACTCCTTGCAAGGTGACACCAACAGCTCTTGTAGTCCTGAGTCTGCAGGGATCAGTCCCCCCCAACCATGCAGAAAAAAGCAGCTAACCCAGGTTTACAGACCTCTGCCAAAATGTAAAACTATCATTGAAGATATGAAGTAAAAGAAGTATTATGGTTCACTGTGGGTGAAATAAGAATTGATATGAAAGGAAAAAACAAAGATTTTTATCTGGAAATTATTTGTATGTATTATAGAGCTATAAAGATATTAACAAATGTTAATGTATTACACCATGTGCAAAATATCAGTGTTTCTCCAGTAATACTATCTAAAATAATCTGAAACAGATACACGTACAAAGAAAACCTGGTGTTTAAAATGACAGAAGATGTAAGCTGGACTTAGTATTTTGAGCTTCAAGTCATGTCGAATGCATTTTTTTGCTTAATTATCATTCTAAGTGCTAATCCTTCGTAGCAGGTGCTGCCTCAGAAGTTTGATGGTTACTTCTGATCAGAACTGGCACAAAAGAAGACTATGAACTCGACTATTTAGCAAAAAAAAAAAATTATACATTCTGTATAAACTGGTAGACATGGAGCAGGCAAATTTTCCAGTGGTTATTGTAGTATTAGAAGCAATAAGCCATCTCTGATGTTTTCTGATTTTGATTTAAGTGTGTTTATTGAGGCAATAACACTTGTAGGGAGCTGGAGATTCAGTTATTACATCCAGTCCTCAGTACTGCAAAACTCAGATTTTTTTCCCCGAAAACTCTCTCTCATTGACCAGAGATAACATGATCTCTGTCTCCCCAACTTTCAATTTCAAGGCTTCAGGTTCTTACAGGAGCATTGCTGGGGTTCTTTTTTTGTTTGTTTTAAATGTGTAACTCTCCCATCTGAGATTGTGAACAGAAAACCATTAGATTCCCTCCCCATCAGAAATTAGGTATACATAGCCATTTTTCATTCAGAGCCAGACTGTTTCCTTTGGTCTGTGCATGAAGAGAACTCTAAGCTCTTAAATCTCACTTGCCTCATACAGAATAGAGGGGGAAATCAGACATCACAATGGCATGAGGCTGCATATTGGCAAGATGTGTAATGGGGTGAAATAGCAGGGAGCTGGCAGGATGGGGGAAAGTAGTGGGTGTGCAGTTAACTGGGAAAGTCTTGGCCTGGGAGAGAGTCAGCATGCTCCTCTCCACTGTTGAGCTTCACAGGGAAATTTAACATAGCCTGTGGCTGGAGACATGATGCCAGGGAAAATAGAGAGATCACTAGATATTCCTGAGCCCGTTCACAAGCCCAGGGTCTCTGTACAGATGGTATTTGTCTCTTGGGAAGAGAAGGTATGAACTGGGGTTTGTTTGTGGGAGGGATTTCTCACCACAGCAGAATAACATGTGAAAAACTCCAAGATAGGTACCTCATAAATTTTTCTTCTTCTTCTTCTTTTGCCACCACTGGAGGTTTCAGCACAGAAGATGCTGATCAGGCCCTCAGTTCCTATTCTGAGCTGGTATATTAGTTCATGAGAATGTCTGATCTGGAATAATAAACGCTGTTTCTTGAAAGGTACTCGCACAATTATGGTGTGCACAGACTGTCCATTGCTTAAAGCATTAAACAGTACAGGAAGCAAGGTTCAAATCCCCACAATAAGAAATATTAAGACCTTGTTACTTTTAGGGCATATGCGAACGCTTGTGCTAAATTTAGGCTTATTCTTTGCTCATGGGTTCTCTGCAGGGTTTGGGTATGATGGAATCATCCCTCTGGCCCCGGAGGCACCAGAGCAATCACTCGAGATTTTAGTCCAGGGTCTGCATTCCTGTTCAGAGAATGGGTTTGTCCAATCAATCCACATGGTCCCTAATCCCTAGTCCATCCCACACTCCAAAAATCTCATGTGCTGTTATGGAGTGAGCCAGGGCAAGGCACACAAATGGAGTGTAGTCCCTCTAACACAGGCCCTTTATGTCTGGGACACTTCTTTCCTCTTCTGCAGTGTTAACTGTGCTTAGGGTTGCCAACTTTCTAATTGCACAAACCTGAACACCCTTGTCCCAACCCCTGCCCCGCCCCTTCACTAAGGCCCTACTCACGCCATCCCCCCGCCCTGTCATTTGCTCTCCTCCACCCTTACTCACTGGGGCAGGGGGGTTGGGGTATGGGAGGCAGTGGGGGCTTGGACTAGGGATGCAGGCTCTGGGGTCAGGCCAGAAATGAGGGGTTCAGGGCATGGGAGGGGGCTCTGGGTTGAGGATGGGGGTTGGGGTGCAGGAGGGGGTGAGGACTCTTACTGAGGGAGTGCACTCTGGGGTGGGGCCAGTGATGAGGGGTTTGGGGTGCAGGAGGGGGTTCCAGACTGAGGGGTTCAGAGTGCAGGAGGGAGCTCAGGGCTGCGGCAGGGCATTGGGGTGTTGGAGGGGGTATGGGATGCAGGGGTGCAGGCTCCGGGAGGGAGTTTGGGTGTAGGAGGTGCTCGGGGCTGCGGAAGACAGTTGGGATGTGGGAGGGGGTGAGGGCTCCAGCCAGGTGGCTCCCGGAAGCAGCCGGCATGTCTGGCTCCGAGGCTCAGGGGCAGCCAGGTGGCTCCCTGCTCTGCCCCTGCCTGCAGGAACCACCCCCGCAGCTCATATTTGCTGCGGTTCCTGGCCAATGGGAGTTATGGAGTCGGAGCTCAGGGTGAAGTGCTGGGGCATGGTGATCCCCTAGTCACCCCTGCACGTAGGAGCCAGACATGCTGGCCACTTCCAGGAGGCATGCAGAGACCCCTTGGCCACCCCTGCATGTAGGAGCCGGACAATGCTGGCCTCTTCCATGAAGTGTGTGGAGCCAGGGCAGGTAGGGTGCCTGCCTTAGCCCTGCTTCACTTCTGACTGGACTTTTGGCCTACTAAGATCTCCCAGATTGCTTTCAATAGTCACCAGGAGATTGAAGCCGATTCCGGTAGACTCCCAGCCAATCCAGGAGGGTTGGTAACGCTAACTGTGCTTGTTCTACTACCTTTGAAGCTTTCTCCAGCACTTCAGTAGGATGTGGGGCCTGATCCAAACCGCAGTGAAATCAATAGAAAGGATTTAAATCAGGTCCTGGCTACTTTGAGTAAAGCAGCATTAATTTTGTCACTGCCAACTTACTTTATGACTTTAGTCTTACCAACAGAATTTCTGATTATATAATGATAATTTTAAAAATTAATATTTAACTCATGGGTCTGTTGAGGAAATATGAGGAGGCCAGAAACAGGTTGCTTATAACGTAATGTGAAAGAGAAACCTCAGCTGGAAATAAAGAAATCATTTTAACCCTGACTCACACTACTGCCTTGGAGAAGTTTCCATTATAGAAAATTAGATGCCCAAAACTCTAGGCTCAGCCTATAACCTGGTTATACAAAGTATGTTGATACTAAACTGGGAGGAGTGGTAGATACGCAGGAGGGGAGGGATAGGATACAGAAGGACCTAGACAAATTGGAGGATTGGGCCAAAAGAAATCTGATGAGGTTCAATAAGGATAAGTGCAGGGTCCTGCACTTAGGATGGAAGAATCCAATGCACCGCTACAGACTAGGGACCGAATGGCTAGGCAGCAGTTCTGCGGAAAAGGACCTAGGGGTGACAGTGGACGAGAAGCTGGATATGAGTCAGCAGTGTGCCCTTGTTGCCAAGAAGGCCAATGGCATTTTGGGATGTATAAGTAGGGGCATAGCGAGCAGATCGAGGGACGTGATCGTTCCCCTCTATTCGACATTGGTGAGGCCTCATCTGGAGTACTGTGTCCAGTTTTGGGCCCCACACTACAAGAAGGATGTGGATAAATTGGAGAGAGTCCAGCGAAGGGCAACAAAAATGATTAGGGGTCTAGAACACATGAGTTATGAGGAGAGGCTGAGGGAGCTGGGATTGTTTAGCCTGCAGAAGAGAAGAATGAGGGGGGATTTGATAGCTGCTTTCAACTACCTGAAAGGGGGTTCCAAAGAGGATGGCTCTAGACTGTTCTCAATGGTAGCAGATGACAGAATGAGGAGTAATGGTCTCAAGTTGCAGTGGGGGAGGTTTAGATTGGATATTAGGAAAAACTTTTTCACTAAGAGGGTGGTGGAACACTGGAATGTGTTACCTAGGGAGGTGGTAGCATCTCCTTCCTTAGAGGTTTTTAAGGTCAGGCTTGACAAAGCCCTGGCTGGGATGATTTAACTGGTAATTGGTCCTGCTTCGAGAGGGGGTTGGACTAGATGACCTTCAGGGGTCCCTTCCAACCCTGATATTCTATGATTCTATGATTCTATGTCAATGATTAAAAAAACCTGACAATTACATGGAAATCCAGACTATCTCAAGCTATTGACGACAGCACATTCTTAGCCATTGTGATTCTTGCTGATGTCTGTAAGATTGAATTGATCTCCAATATAACGTACATAAGGTGGAGTTTTTAAAAAAAAAAACAAATTGTTTTGGGAAGTTAAGGTGGAGCCATCTGTTAGGATTAGGTGGGAATTTACCACATGACTGACTACCTCTGTTAGCAAAGGGTCAGAGAGCAGCAGCTTATATTTCTGCCATCAGTCAGAGAGAGGGCACTTTTTTATCTCTGTGAAATACAGGAGATAATTACCTTCTAGTTGTTCTAGAATTGTCAATATGAATTATTCCAAATAATTTTAATGGTGACCTCTGTACTGAGGTGTAAAGTTACCTCAGCTTTTAGCTGTGTGTGAAGGATCTCAAATAGCCAGGGGTAAAATGGGATTTTACTTCAAAGTTTTTTCTTCTGTTTGCCTTGCCATTTGGAACATTCAACATAGATTTCTAATAGCTTGTTCCTGAAAACATTTATATGCACATGAGTAACCTTTCACATGTGAAATCTTGAATGACATGATTGGGAATATCAGGCCCCAAAGATATGGGAAGGCTGTAAAAAGAAATTCAGATCACTTTAAAAGCTGCTTTTTATGTAACAAATGTGCTCTTCGCATAGTTGCAAAAACATAAGAATGGCCATACTGGTCCAGATCAATGATTCATCTTGCCCAGTATCCTGTCTTCTGACAGTGGTCAATGCCAGGTGCCTCAGAGGGAATGAACAGAACAGGTAATCATTAAGTGGTCCATCCCCTATCACTCATTCCCAGTTCCTGGCAAACAGAGTCTAGGGACACTTCAGAGCATGGTTTTGCATCCCTGCCCACCCTAGCCAATAGCAATTGATGGCCCTATCTCCATGAACTTTTCTAGTTCTTTTTTAACCCTATTATAGTCTTGGTCTTCACAACATCCTCTAACAACGAGTTCCACAGGTTGACTGTGTGTTGTGTGAAGAAATACTTCCTTTTATTTGTTTTAAACCTGCGGCCTTTTAGTTTCATTTGGTGACCTCTAGTTCTTGAGTTATAAGGAGTAAATAACACTTCCTTATTTACTTTCTCCACACAAGTCATGATTTTATAGACCTCTATCATATCCCCCCTTAGTCGGCTCTTTTCCAAGCTGAAATTTGCAGTCTTTTTAATCTCTCCTCATATGGAAGGTATTCCATACCCCTAATCATTTTTGTTGCCCTTTTCTGTGCTTTTTCCAATTCCAATATATCTTTTTTGAGATGGGGCGACCACATCTGTACATAGTATTCAATATGTGGGTGCACCATGGATTTACTTAGAGGCATTTTCTGTCTTATTATCTACCCCTTTCCTAATGATTCCCAAAATTCTGTTCGCTTTTTTGACTGCTGCTGCACATTAAGTGGATGTTTTCAGAAAACTATCCACAATAACTCCAAGGTCTCTTTCTTGAGTGGTAACAGCTAATTTAGACTCCTTCATTTTATAACATCAAGAAAGACAATGGTGATAATGTTTTTTTTTTCCATGTGGAACTAAGAATAATACACTATTTTGACACACCACTCCTAAGTTGGTGTAAGTGATTTGGAGCTTTATTTTATTAATACAGATCTCAGACAGAAATTCTAAGGCCTAATGTGATGTGCTCTTGATGTGATGCAGACTTTCTAATCCATGGGATATCGGGTGATTTTTTTTTTCTTTTACAAAAACTGGTATTCAGTTCATTATGTATCTATAGTACTTTAAAATGTTAATGAATAGGTCAAGTGATAATTAAACATCTTCTTGAATATTAATTTTCTATATTAATAAAGTGGCAAATACTAACTGTAGTTAACGACCTAATTTGACAGTGCCGATGAACTATCTTTATTTTTAATAAATATGATTTTCATGAATCTGGCCTTAGGTCCAAACTTCCATCTGAAACTTCTGCAGAGGTGAGGTATAATTAGCGTAAGTAATTGTTGTCACCGGTGCCCCATTTATTTATTGCTTGAGATTACATTTTAATATTGGTCCCAAAATTTACTCTTTGTCAAATCCATCTGGATGAATATACTGCTGCTTGTCTTCCGCTTACGGTCAAGAAATATGATCAGACAACTTTATCTCAAAGAGTCTGCATTGCATTCCATTTTTATACTGCCTTTGATACAACATTACAGTTGTAGTTGTTGACTGTTTATCTAGTTTCTTCCTAGCTTATCTTCGTGATCTTGTAATAAAATACTTTCCAACAAAGACTGTCTTACTGAAATTCAAATATTTGCTGTTTCTCTACTTTGTCTTCTGTCATTTGTCCTGTCATTCCTGCACTATGCTTAAGGAACAAAAGTGTGAGTTAGCTGAAATCATACTAGCTATGTTGAAATAACGATAATTTCTGATGTTTAATGCTCATATAATTGTCATAACATCGCTTTTGTAAGAAATATTCCACTTTTAATATTTTGTAAGGGGTATGTAAAATAATTCTAATTCTGTAATTAGACTATATTTCCAAATATAATACATATTATTTTAGGGGATGCATTACAGGTGTTTATATATAAATTATATATAATTCATCAGAAGAATAACCATATACACACACCACATATATACCTCTGTACATATAGGTAACAGTTAAATTTAAAAATAGGAAATCGGAAAACCTTCTTCACATTTCAATGCTTTCAGCCTCTCTTTTTTGTATTACATTCAAATTTTCCAAGCCTATGTCTCCCATCTAAACCGCACAATGCAGTTAAGTGTGCAGGAAAACTCCAAAAAGTGGTGGGGAGAGGGTTTTGTCAGACAAAAATATCAAGCAGATATCTCAACTACAAACACTTCTTAAGGTTTAATCAGCTGATTTGAATCAGTTTATAAAACAGTATTTTGGCCAATATTTTGGGTGTGCTTTTAGTTTCTCTCACTTTTTTTTCTCAGCTCTCTGTCTCCCCCGCTCCCCTTTTTGCAGAGTGCTCTAAAGATTAATACAAGGGATTGCTCTACAGACCTGCTTTATTATACACTGACCACAAAAGAGAATAGGTCAGAAGCTTTCCTTTACTGGCAATTCAGGATCAAACATGAACTAAGTATGAACAGTGTGAATAGCACACTGTATCTTGGTATGACGAGTTCTGCTTCAGGCAACCAGATGAAAATTTTTCATAACCCTAGGAACACAGAAATGGATCCAAGTTATACTACAATGGGGAAAATATGCCTGAAACGTCATTTGAAAGCCAATTAAATTTTTTTCAGATGAGATGTATAAGCACGATCCTGACAAATTAATCTTAAAAAACAAATCACAGCATTTTCTACAAAAGTAGGGATGCCAGCTTTGGTATACTGACTAAATTTTAACTGCAGTTATTCCATTCTGACCACCAAAATTCCTCATGTGGTTTCAGTTACAATATACTTTCTCTCCTAAATTGTTGTTTAATGTTCATGTGTGCAGTTAAACAACTACTGGGGTTTATGCTACTGGGTCTATATAAGTACCTTGATAAGACCCAATAACTGTAGTATCTGAGGGCTAGATTCACAAAGGGACTTGGTTTTGCAATGTTGAGCAACACCAGGCCTAATGTTTAGGTGTCTGGAAAATCATTGGGATTCACAGAGCCTGAGTTAGGTGTGAAGGTGAAGTCTTCGTGTACAATGACTGAGGAACGGGAGGGTCCTAAGAATGGGATTCACAAGAGCCAATAGGTGGGGAGCTGCCTAGGATAGCCAATGGGAGATACCAAGGAGAGGGGTGTGTCCTAAACCCCTACCCGCCGTGGAGATTAGGCCTCTAAATCCAGTCTGAAGAGAGATGCCTATCTCTGTTTGGAATCCAGAGCTGAGAACCCTCTCCTGGAATCAGGTACCTCAGGCATTTCTGGCAAGACAGTGGGATCAGGGAGTGGAGGGGGATACACATACAGGTAAATTAGATGGAAGAACATCTATCTTCCTCTGGTTCATGCATCACATTGGGGCTTAGGCTTCCAGACTCCCAGAGTGAGCAGCAGTACATATGCCCAGAGGCAGAAACATAGGCACCTATGGAACTTTTAGTGCAAAAACTTTTGTGCAGAGTTAGTTTAGGTGTCTATAGGGTTTGGTTGCAGCTGAGCAGGGGTTGTGTGAATACCAGTGATGCCTGATTCTGGGATTTCGGCACCTAAGTCCTGTTGTGAATCTATTCCTGAGTGCCTCCTAAGTATTTTTAAACAAATTAAAAAAAATTAAACAATATTATGATCTCCAACTGTCTACCTCCCCTTCTCAATTATTCTTCTTCCCAGGCTGCAAGAGAGATGGTATGAAAAGTTTATAGGGTTATGTCTGCTCTTTTATTTACGTCTTTGTGTGAATGAGTGGGTGTGTTGTGTGTGAAGAAACTGAAGGAAAACTCAAGTCCTGACTGCTTCAGGAGTGCATCTCCTCTTATATTATTTCCTGGCCATTATGATTAGACAAGGGGAGCAGCCTTCAGATTTAAATATCAGGTGCTGACAGCAGAGTATTCTTGCAGAAGACACTCTGACGCTGCTATTTACTCTCTCTACTGGCCCAACAAGCCAAACTTAGTTAATATTTAGAACAAACTGCAAGGCTTATTTAAGCTTTTTGCCCGAGGGGGTGTGTTGGAAAGATCCTTGAAGGGGAGGCTTTTTATGATGTTAAAAAGGGCTTTATGGTATTTCTTTCTGTTGAGAGTGCATCAGTTTGCTGAAAGTGCTTTTCAGTTTTTAATTGGTAACCTACTTGTTTGTACAACTATGTGGATGAATCCGTGCATCAATTTAAAAAATAATCTCAATAAATAAATTGTGGCAGTAGACTCAGGGACAATGGGCATGTCAGCAGAAGGAGGGGACACGTATCAGTAGATTTCATATATTGCTATCTTCTAACAGCAAAAGAGCTTATTTATTCCAGGACTGTCAAAGTGACAGATATTGTATTGCAAAAAATCACATACCAAAACAACAACAAGTCATAAATATGCTCTAGAGCCATCTAGCTCATGACCACATAAGCTTCCCATCACTCTGGAACATGTGTTTCTATTAGCATTACAGAATTCTATTCTCAATAACTGATAATTTTTGTACTGGGGTTAAAATGGAATTGCATCCATGCTGCACAAGTCGGTATGTTGCCAGATCTATTGATTAAGTATTGATACTCAGCATTTGGTGGTTGGCCTCATGACCTGACCCAGAAATGTTAAAGTTATTACGAGGTGTGCACAAAAGGCACAATTACATATAGGAAAGCCATTTTGTCCTCGTAACAAACACTGCAGCTCAGCAAAGTATATTAAGGTTGCCAAGTTTCTAATGGCAGAAAACCGAATATCCTTGTCCCGCCCCTGCCCTGCCTCTTCCCCGAGGCCTCGCTCTTTCTCCAAGGCACTGCGCCCTGCTCACTCCATCTCCCCTCCCTCCGCTGCTTGTTCTCCCCCAGCCTTGCTCACTCGCTCATTTTCACCAGGCTGAGGCAGGGGGTTGTAGTGTGGGAAGGGGTGAGGGCTCTGGGCTGGGGGTGTGAGCTTCAGGGTGGGGCTGAGGACGAGGGATTCTGAGTGCAGGAGGGCGCTCTGGGCTGGGGCAGAGGGTTGGGGCACAGGAGGGGGTTTGGGGTGCAGGCTCCAGGATGGAGTTTAGGTGTGGGAGGGGGCTCAGGGCTGGGGCATGGGAGGTGATTTCTGGTAGGGGATCCAGAAAGCACTTACCTCAGGCGGCTCTTGGGAAGCAACCAGTATGTCTCTCTGGCTCCTAGGCAGAAGTACGGCCAGGAGGCTCCGCGCTGTGCACTTCTCCCACCCATAGGCACCTCTCCTGCAGCTCCCATTAGCCGAGGTTCCCGGCCAATGGAAGCTGCAGAGCCCATGCTTGGGACGGGAGCAGCATATGAAGCCCCCATGTCTGCCCCTATGCCTGGGAGTCGGAGGAACATGCCAGCTGCTTCCTGGGAACCGCACAGAGCCAGGTAGGTAGTCTGCCAGCCCCATTGCACTGCCAACTGAACTTTTAATGGCTGACATTAAAAGGGTCCCTTTTCGACCAGGTGTTATGGTCGAAAACCAGACACCTGGCAAACCTAATTAGATAGATAATATAAGACGGTCAAAACATCTCTCATCTCATCAACATCCATGTATTCCCACCATCCGTTGCAGAAAAACCTGAAGTGACTAATCCTCATCCTCACTATCACCACCACCACCGGTCATCATCCTGGCATCTCCCAGTGCCTACATGCTGGGATACCGCTTTTAATTTAGGGGTAGTGGTGGGGTAGGCTTATGCCCACCATGCCTAATGCATATTCAGTGGAGATTTCAGCCCCTTTTCCTTATCTGTATTTCCTCACCCTACTAATGTTGGGGTACCCATCTCCCATATGTTACTAGGCCTTTTACCTCAAGTTTATTAGCATGTATGTCAATTAGTCACCATGGTTTTCTTGTGGTCAGATATCTGCTGATGTTCCTAACTTAAAATATTTAAAGCTGGTATAAACTGGCATCTTGTGGTTTATCTGTCAGCAGTTTAGTCATTACAGCATTCTATCTTGTGATATCTTTTGATCTAGAGTTACTCCTGGTTAGCTGCTTATGCTAAGTCTTTTGGGGCCTTATGCCTTGATTAGTTTGGCTAAGCTATTATTTTACAGGCCTTGACGTTTGCAGGCTTATTGCAATTCTGCCTTAACTTATACCTTTACCTTATCTAGCAAATTTCCAAAACACATTTGCTCAGACCTAGGGATTTGGTTCAGGGCCTTCTCCATACCAAAGACTTAACTGCAGTATACAGTATGTAAAAAGGAACCGAAACATTGTTTTGGATTATGGTAACATTCTAAATTCAGCACATACAATGTGAATATAGCATTCCATGCAAGAATAGCCACATTAAATGAAAGACAAAGTGAGTGAGGTAATATCTTTTATAGGACACACAAGCTTGTCTCTTTCACCAACAGAAGATCATCGAATAAAAGATATTACCTCACCCATCTTGTCTCTCTAATATCCTGGGACCAACGCAGCTACAGCACCACTGCAACATTAAAAGAAGTTTGTTTAGGTTGCAGAGTCAAGAACTCAAAAAGCTAGGAAATTCCAGAGTTAAGGTGGCATGTGGACACATGGCAACCGTATGGTATGTACACTACCTGTACTAAGTACTTATCCTCACAGTGGTTTTTATTACATAAACAAAGAACAAAAGGCTTAAATACATGAATTTTGCACAAACTTGGTGGGGGGGGGGAGGGAAATTTTATCCTAGAAAGAACTGCTGTGCTCTGACTCATGAAAGTGAAAATACAGAGTTACGTGCTTGCTATAAAATTAAAAGTAATGTTTTAACCTTCTGGGGTGGCTCACTTGCATTGTTCTAGTGAGTTCCAGGGTGCTTAATTGCCACTTTTGTTGCAAGCATTGCTGGTTGCTATAAGTAATATCAGGCTTGAGTTTGTATTGCCTCGAACCTTGTACAGTCATTTACATTTGTGCAAACCATTACGATTTAGGCACATTGGTAACAGCACTGGAACCACATTTTGGCCTTAGTACTGCCAAAGAGCGTGAAACAAAATTGATTATCACCAGAGGAGAGTGATGGAAGAAAGAAAATGAGGACAAGAGATAAACCCTGTACAAAGTAAGTGGCAGCAGGAGCACATAGATCAAGGAAAGGCCTCTTAGCGAAGAACCACCATATCAAGTTCTGAACTGTCTTCTATTACGGAAAGAAAGTGATGGGTCATTTTATCATCATACCGTTTGATGTGCAAGATTCATTTTAATGATGACTTTTTTCCAAAGCACTGGGTGTTCTTTTGCTAAGATTCTTTCTCTAAGTTCTTTCTCTAACCAAAGGAATTGTATGTTAAAGCAAGTTTACTGGGAAAAGGGGGATGTTTACAATGAACTTTAATAGAGATGAAAGTCAAAGGAGACAGCAATTTTATGTGGCTGGCCCAAAAAGCACTTCAGAGGCTTTGGTGTGCAAACATATTGCTCTTTAAAGATGCTCTATTCTATAAGCATTACTAGCTTTTCTCCACTGCACTGTAGGTTTGAACCACATATATTTTTATTTTCTTTTTAAAGTACTGGAAAGGTACCTCTATGCACAGGGCTTCAATAGACATCCCAACATTTATAGCATGGATGACAACACTGGATATTGATAAGCTGTTGGAGAAAAAGTTACCATCTTTGAAATAAATAAAAAGTACTTGTGAGAAATTTGGAGCTGCCTGTAATAATTTATGAATATTATATGTTCTGTTTGTTGTGAGGTTCCTCACTGAATGAATTCAAGCAGAGGTTGGCTGCTCATAGGCAGGAAGGAGGACAATAGCCCTGATGAAAGCTTTGGTTTCAAACACCTGAGACAGGGCAGTGCCACTAGCTTTGAAGTCCACCTCACATATCCTACTGAGCCACCCAGACAGGTTTAAGCAAGCTCAGGAAACACAGGAGAGAACAAAGGACTTTGTCTGGACTTAAACAAATAAAAAAAACCACTAACTGAAGCAAGACAACAGGGCTTTGAGCTAAGATGAACTCAGATTCCAGAGGCTGGAGTATCTGGGATAAACTAGGTGGATGTAGGGACTCTGGGTAAGTTAATTATGTCTGTAGATCTTTTATTGTTTTAAACTTCTTTTCTCTTGTGTGCTTTGTACCTAATATTAAGATTAAGCCGTGCTTTATTTTGGAAAGGCTGTCCAGTCACTGTATGCACTGATGAAAACAGACTCCTGACAGAAGTACTGCCAGTGTCTGGTACACGGTTACCCATGGTGGGTACAGAGGGCACTATAGGCCATTGCCCAGCCTAAGAATGGGAGAACTGCAGGGTTCCACACATAGAGAGGTGAAGACACAGTGTCTGTCACTTGAGGGGATGCACTCAAAAAGAGACCAGAGAAGGGGACAGAGCTTCACAAGCCCTGAACCATGACAACTTATTAATGGTCATGCATAAGGTTACTTTTTATTCATTCACTGCTGACAATTGTCCAGAGATCAACATGACTGCTCTTTCATGTACGTCAGTTTGCTGTAAAGAACAAACACTGCATGAGAAGAGAAAGCATCCCCACCCCGGTGTTACCAGATTTGCCCGTTACTTTGGGGTACGCTCATTTATTAGGGTTACTCTTGGGGGGGGGTTCTGTAATTCTATCAATGTACTGCTTGTGTCACCTGCTTGTGTGTTCATACGGAGCTCTACTCCTCCCTTCTGCAGGTCTCCTCCCAATGGAGCTGTCCTGCAGGACCTAGGTTCCCCAGGGCCGCGTTCCTCCAGCCCCAGAACCAGATGGACACGCACACACTCTAACAGAGCGAGTCTGAGCAGACCGGGTCAATCAACACTTTCAAGCTTTCACCCTTATGTGTCTCTGGACTCAGTGGGCTGGGTCAAGCAGAACTTTTAAGCTGCAATCCTTATATACAACAAGTACCGCCCTGGAATAGAGTAAGGCTGAGCAGGCTGGGTGGAACAGCACTTTCAGGCTGCCACCCTTATATGCCCCTGTACTCAGCAGACTGCGTCAAGCAGCACTTTCAAGCTGCCACCCTCGTATGTCACAGGTTTAGCATGCCCCTATCTCCACTTTCATGTCACAATTATACTGGTAGTAATCCACTTGATGAGCAAACCCCACAGTATTTTTGGACGCTACAGGGATCTTTAGCTTAGGTAAAAGAAGCATTGCTGCAGAGTAAATGGGGAAGCTAAAGACACAGAAGAGTAAAGTTCAGAGAGAGAGAGAGAGAGAGAAAGAAAGAAAGAAGCATAACCAGCTTAACCATAAAAGTTATTTATTGAATAATAATGATAACTACACAAGGAGAGCCTAAACCAACATAACAGTTACATTATTAAAGGTTAATACCTGAGGTAGAAAAAGAGAGACGAGGGTGGGGGGGGGGGAAGGGATCTCATCCACTCTTGAACTGGTCAGGGTTCCCAGGAGATGGTGGTAGCTCAGAGTCCTGAGCTCTGGAGACAGGCAGAGCCCACAGCACAATCAGTCAGGAGAAGATGGAGTCCCACAGTTTGTATCGAAGCATCAGAACACTTACTTGGGCATAGGTATGGGGTTTTGTAGAGAAAATACAATGGTTCCAAGGAGAACACTAGATTTGTTTATGGGTAAACTGATGACTCAAGGGTTTTCTTTCGGCTAGACAACAGGAGCTGATCACTCTTGGCTATGGATGATGTTCCTTCCAGGGAGTTTACAATGCAATTAGGCTGCTTCAGTATTTTGAATATCAAGGATTCATTACTAGAATTGGTCTGATAACTGCTGAGCTGGGTGTGCGCAGGCGTAGGTTTATTAACATCTGGAGCAGAGATCCCCCATGATGCAGTGCTTCCCTGCTTTTCTGGTCCCAGAGTTCAGTGCAGTTCTTGCGTCGGAATTCCTGTTTTCCATTCTGTATGCTAATGGAGATGTCTCCCTGTCTCATCTTTCATGCAGATGAGGCTAGGGGAGTTGCCTCTATTCTCCATTCTGTATGCTAATGGAGATGCCTTAATCTTGTAACCCTTGTCAGGAGGGGTCTAGGTGGGTCTCCCAACACCCTTCACTGCTCTCTGCAAGTCCTTTCTCTGATTGGTTTTGGTTCAAGCTGAGGCTGATAGGGCAGAGGGGGGTCTTTCATGAGTCAGACAGGCTAGATACTGTGCCCTGGTTCCCCAAGAACACAGAGCTGACTGATATCACCAGGCAGTATTTATTATCTCTATAAATGTAAAGGTTTTCATTTGAAAAAAGGCAGAGATTAAGAGGTTTATTGTCTGTGGCTTAATAAATGTGTAAGACAATGTATTTGCACAAAACATAGTAAAGACAAAAGTCAGAAGACGGATAATGCCAAAGAGTCACTTCATTAAAAAATAATGACAGGTTTCAGAGTAACAGCCGTGTTAGTCTGTATTTGCAAAAAGAAAAGGAGTACTTGTGGCATCTTAGAGACTAACCAATTTATTTGAGCATAAGCTTTCGTGAGCTACAGCTCACTTCATCGGATGCATATTTGAGCTTATGCTCAAATAAATTGGTTAGTCTCTAAGGTGCCACAAGTACTCCTTTTCTTTTTTCATTAAAAATAGTAAATGTAGTAGAAAAGCTCTGGTCATGCTCTTAAAACTTTTGTAGTGTATGAACACTAAAATTGTAATAGCTGGCTTGATTGCCCGAAGGTTGGGAAACCTAATGACAAAACTGGACTGTTGGCAATAAGAATCATTTTTTAAATCATATGTCAATTAGAGATTTATGTAAGGCTGATTACTTTGTTTATCTCAAGTGAAAAAGACAAGTAAAAGGGACCCTTGGGATTCCTGAACTGAGAAACTTCTAATGCTGATATTTTTTCCCCTTTTGTTATTGTCATCTTAATTAGCTGTAGTTGTTGATAGGGCTGTCAGCTGCAGAGAGTGTGAGATAGAGACTCTTATCCTACTGGTGCACTGTAGTATCAGTTCCTAATCCTGGAAAGTGCAATTTGTATTCCCCCGACCTCAAATTGCAACAGCGTACTGTTATGCTACTTAAATAAAGAGTTCTGAAGCACGTTCAACCATGACAATGAAATTAATGGTAAGGTTGTTAAGACTGAAGTTTGATGTGTACTCTTATCTTATCATTGCCACAAAATGCAGGCAATTCTTATAAATGATTTTTGGTTTTATAGAAAAGTCTTCAAAATAATCAGTGTTTTACACAGCTCAGCTCTTATCAGATGAAATTTAACACATCACTGTGCATATTTTGGACAAAAATAAATTAGTATTTAGAGAGATTAAGAGAGTAAGTAAAGAGATTATTGTTTCAAGCTTTTAAGGGGTAATTATAAATTAAATATAGAAGTCATTGAGACCGCACAGTTATAATAAAAAAAAAAAGAGCAAAAGTAAAGGACCTGAACCTTCTGGCATGCTGGAGCAGCACTTGTTGTACATGGAGCGGGAGTGGGAATGGGAAAGTGACTTCCCACCACCTTTCAGTCCTTCCAATCTTGAGGACAGCCAGGGGTTGCAACTTGCCTGCTGTCAGTTGTGCTTCCCTAGGGGCAGTTCCACAGGCCGGAATCCTGCAATTAGTCCACGCCTCTTTATGCCACCCACATGCTCTGTATGCTAGTTCTACGCCAAAACATTTAGGGCTTCTTTATGTAAGGGGTCCCCTTACTAACATTCAGTGGGGGTATTTTCATTGGCTAGCTCCCAGTACTAAAAGAATGGGTAGAGGCCAATGCTCCAGGTCAGCCTGATTGACAGGGCAGGCAGGCAGGCTAATCAGGCATTCAGGAGGCCAGGGTGGGCCCTGTCCTCCCTGTGAGCAGGAATTGGCTGGGTCAGACAGAGTAGGGCTGAGCTAAGGAGAGAGCAGGGGCCCAAGTTGAGCTAGGAAATAGAGCTGTGCCAGCCAGAGGGGCCTGAGAAGCAGCCCAGAAAGCAGGTCAGAGCTGGGAGCAGAGTCACAGAAGCCGCCCACAGAGCAGACTCTGTGCTGGAAGCAGGGCTGCAGCCACAGTGCCAGAGACACAACCCAGGGAGAGAAGACCCTGTCCTGGGAGCAGAGCCAGAGGGGCCAGAGAAGGCAAAGCAGCAGCTGAGGCTGAGGCAGAGTGGAGCCAGAGTTAGAACAGTGGAGCTGGGGCTGGAGCAGGAGCAGTCTGGAGCAGAGTGTGGTGAACAACTGGGGCCAGCCAAGGTGGGACCCTGGGCAAAGGGCCCAGCACAAAAAGACACCCCCAGCCAAGGGTCCTTGCAGGCCCGACTGGGAGGGGGATCTTAACCTGATGGGTAGCTGACGCTGGGAAGAGAGTCCCACCACCCAAAGTCCGGAGGTGTGTGGCCACCACCAGAGCAAGTGTCCAACCCACAGCATCCTTGCAGCACAGCCAGGGCCTGAGAAGGCGGCCTGGGACTTACAAGGAACAGACTGTGAACTGCCCTGATGTTCCAGAGACACTGTTTGTGATGTTCCCTGCCACAGAGCGGGGTGATATGTTTTCCTTTAACCTTCCCATTTTTCCTTATTATTTTTAATTAATTGTTGATTAAATAACTTGCATTTGCTTTAAATTGTATGTATTAATCAGTGGGTCAGGGAAGTGCAGAGAAAGTACCCCAGAGTGGGGACACCCTAGCCCCTGTCCTAGGTGACCACAGCAGGGTTGGGGATCAAGCCCCCTAGGAATCCTGGGCCCAGCCTTGTTGGGGTTATGAGGACTCTGCCTGACAGGAGAGTAGAAGGGGAGTCCTCAAGGGAAGGGAGGCCTCTGGGTAAAGGAAGTGGGAGCGAGGACTCAGATCCTTTCGCTAGCCCACCTCACCGGGGTAGTGAAGAAGCCAGGAAAGTTCCCCACAATAGCGGGACCATTCCCCCACTTACATTTACATTCTCTTTGTAAAGCCAGAACACCACAAAGAGAACATGGCATGGACTGGGATCTGGCCCAAGGTTTTCTATACCAATGTTAACTTGCCCACATGACACATTCTAGCCGTTTTACGGCCTACATTAAACAAGGCAAAATAGGAATGGAAATATTACCTGGGTTAGATTTGCCACAGGTTATTCCAATTGCTGCCCCACAGTGCTGAAAAGTCCACCTAGAGAGGGTGGGTGCCTGTGCTCCTAAAACACATGCACAAGCAACGAGCGCAGCCCAAGTTGATGCCCTACTGGACATGAAAGCAGTGACAGCCTCAGCCAGGAAGGCTCCTCCCATCAAGCCCTGAACCCAAGTAGAAGCTAACTCCAGGAGAGAGTAACAGAGCAAACATCAACCCATCCCAGGGATGAAGCCCCATATTGGTGCAGGATGTTGTATGCTCCTATTCTAGAGGGACTGAATCATGCTCTGTTGTGTCCCAAGTGTCCCAGTTAACGTGGCTGAAGGAACCGATCTCCTGCAATTCCTGATTTTTTAAACAGCATAACTAACATTTTTTCTCTTTTTTATGGGAAAGGAAAGGAAAGAAAGGGGCTAACAGCTCCTGCTAAGCTACCCTATGGACCTTAAGGCTTGGCATTTTAAGTTCTTGCAGCCAGTTGAGACTTACTGACACAGACTGAAAAGTGCTGGCATGTGGAGGAAGGTGGAATGGGGATCACAGAGCAAATCCCTCAATGGCCCCAACTGCATTAGGGAACTTTTTTCAAAAATGTTCTGCCATTACTAACTCCAGTTCAGCTCCACCAGTGCAACATGGCAGCCCCACTGTAGACTTCCTGCTAGCTGTTGCCACAATTTTAAACTCAATGGCTCTGATCCTGGAAACACGCATGTGCAAAGAGTTAAGCATGTGCATAGTGGTTGCAGGATTGGGATCCATGTCATCTAATCCTGTTCAGAGAAGGGCTAATCGATATGGTGGCTAAAGCAGTAGCAGCAGTGGCAGGCTGCCGCAGTAGAAAAGCTGATCCTTAGTGCTTGTATATTGTCACAGGACCATTGACTTCAATAGGTATATGACAATTTACACCTGCTCAAGATCTGCCCACGTATCTCAGAAAGCCACTAGTATTGGTGGAGTTGAACCATTCTTATCCATACTGGGGAGCTTCTGCTGAATTTTGCTATTGGAAACAGGATCTTATATAACAACTCACAGATTTAATGAAGTTATTTGCTATGCAGCATAGTATTTTCAAGTGTTCATAAATGTGTTTTCCTACTTTTCTTTTCAGTTAGGTCCTTAGGTCCTGCACAGTTCTTCCCTGTGATAATTTTACATACCAATGTTCACGTTTTCAATTTTAACCAGTTTAGTGTTATCATTGGGAACTAAAGTATGGTAATACTTACTTATTTTTTAACAGCTGGCTTTTTTTTAGTAAGCTCCAAGTTCAAATATTGGTCAATGATTGTTTTTCCCAAGCCTTCTGAAAGATTGCCTTTGACCATGGAAAACTGTAGCTTCAAAAGGGTAAGTTATGAATAAGTGAAGACAGGGCAAGGGTTATAACTGAATCCATTTTGTAACATCAGCTACTACATTTACAACCAAGAAAATACTATGATTAAAAGACAGAAAAAAACTTTTAAAAATATCTAATAGCACCATCATTATCAGAAACATCACAGTAACTTCAATTCGGACAACTCACATTGGTGTGGGTCATTCAAAGTCAAGTAAATATTGAGATGTATACTTAGCACTAATTAGCTTTAGAGGAGAGACCCCTGAGTGCAAATTACTTTATACTATTAGGTGAAAGTCCATGCTGTCACACAGTTGTAATTCATAAAGCCATGTGTGTTAAAAAAAAAGGTGAAAATAGTGGAGAACTTAAAAATTGGAGGGTAATAGACCTTAAATCCCAGTGATGACTGATATTTGAAACAAAAAAGAGCTCTCAGCCATGCTTTTTCTGTCATTTCACTCTGACTCAGACATTCTAGGCTTCAGAGTCAGGTTCGGGGTTATTTGGGTGGTTGTGTTAAGTTGTGTGTGGGTTATGTTGTTTTGGGAGTGTTATGTGGGTATTGAATGAGGGATGTGTGCTGCTGGAAGGGGCTGCATGTGTCTTTGGGGTTATTGTTTGTGCTGGAGCCTGGCTGTGTTGATCTGTGTCTAGGGTGTAGTGCTGGATTGATTGTGCATGTGGGAGTTGGGTCAGGTAATGTACTATCCGTGCAGTTGCCCTCATACAACCAATGAAACAGTTGCATGCAAATTAGATGCAGAGTAAAGGTAGTGATTGGTGGAGTTACCCCTGATATCAGTGTTCTAGGATTCTTGGCACGTCACAGACACCTACCTGCCTTACTGTAGCTGTTCACCACTCGAGTATAATTCATAAAGTCAAAATGGCTGAGAACTTTAAAATTGGACAGTAAACGAATCACGAAACCCAACGATGATTCAACCTTGGTATTCGGAACAAAAAGAGCTTTAAACCATGCTTGTAGCAGTTTCCATCACTTCACACTGACTGTACAGACATCCTTGGCTTCAGAGTGGCACAGAGTGACAATCTTATGATATAGATTGAAGATAGGCTGTAGACCCCTTTGGTTTAATTGTCTTGCTTTATCTTATGCTGTTTTACCATCTCAATTATGTAACATTATGTGAAAATGAGGATCCAAATTGTGCCCTTTGTTGCCACATGCACAACTGAGGAGAAAATCTGGCTTTAAATTATAAGCCACATGAGTGCTTCAGGCAGATTCTCTGATTCACAGTCTGATTTATTTTTCCACTTTTTTTTCCAGAAACTGAGTTTTGCTAAGATTCATGTAGGAAGTTTTCCTGGCACAAAGCACAGTCTGTCTACAGTTAGTACTAGGCTGCTTCAACTTGCAGATCAGGCTTTGCAACTAAACACGACAGCAGCTAGCAGCATTTGCATTTTGTTTCTATAACTTGTGTTTTATTTGTATTTCTGGGTCACACTCTCTTTCTACTGATCTCCTTAGCAACCTTCGCCAACAGAATTTTCTCACCAGAGTGACAGGCTATAGTTTTCGCACTATGAACTGCTTATTCAAACAGGGGTAATAGGTCTTTTTCCTTGTCTTCGTGACTCTGAAAGGACCTTGCAAAGGCATCCTGTATTTAGTTATCCCCCACATAATCCAGTTTTTAACTAAACAATCTAGTTTGACTGCAGAGAGGCATGAGATTAAATAATCTTTCAGATCCAACACTCTAGTCTGCAAAGATACCAGAAAACTTCACTATAGTTTCTTCTCAGTTTCCTGTCTATTGACACAGTGCAGGTGAGGCTGAGAGACAGAGATCACAACCTTTCCGTGGTTACTGCTTCTATCTGCCTTTTAAACATGAATGGTTTCTGCCCAACATAATGAAGAATTAACTCCAAGTGTTTGGGGAACTAAGGGAGAAAACCATAGCTGTTATTTATGATATTTGAATGCACATATTTACCCACTGAGACCATCATGAACTTCATTCTGTGCCAATTAATAAATTAATTTGCAAAGAGGAGGTGTTTAGACAGTGTAGTCCCCAGGTGTCTAAGGTTTGTACTGTGCTAGTTAATGATAAAAGAGCAGAACTTTTAGTTCAAGCTCTCCAGTTTCTTTCATGTTACCCACAATCCTTTCTAGCTTCCTATAAGAAATAATTGTATATTTTTAAAAAACAAATTACAGAGCAAACAGATAAACTGTATTAGAATTTCCAGAATTCTTGGGAGGTTTAAGTCAATCATTGCCAAAAAGAGAGTGTTTTAAAAGCATCTGTAAATAGTTACTGGACCATTTACATGCACTATCCATTCTCGAGTTTCAGCTTCTATGAATATTGCGTGTTGCTGTTGGAAATCATTAAAAGTGGCAATTCTTCAACAAAAAAAACTTCAAAGACAGACTCCAAGGAGAGACTGCTGAATTGGAATTAATTTGCAAACAGGATACAATTAACTTAGGCTTGAATAAAGACTGGGAGTGGATGGGTCATTACACAAAGTAAAATTATTTCCCCATGTTTATTACCCCCCACCGTTCCTCAGAAGTTCTTGTTAACTGCTGGAAATGGCCCACCTTGATCATCACTACAAATGGTTTCCCCCCCTGCTTTCCTGCTGGTAATAGCTCACCTTACCTGATCACTCTCCTTACAGTGTGTATGCTAACACCCACTGTTTCATGTTCTCTGTGTATATAAATCTCCCCACTGTATTTTCCACTGAATGCATCCGATGAAGTGAGCGGTAGCTCAAAAAAGCTTATGCTCTAATAAATTTGTTAGTCTCTAAGGTGTCACAAGTACTCCTTTTCTTTTTACGGATACAGACTAACACGGCTGCTACTCTGAAAATTGTAATACTAACCACTTCACTGGTTTATACAATACAGGGAGGATTCTACAGGCAACAGAAGCCTAATTCCTGTAGTGATAAGAAGCTACAAGGCACAGCATTTTAGTGCAATAATTAGAACATTTTCCATAGGAGTCTCATTTTGGAGATACAATCCATCCCCAGAGCATGCAAACCTATACACGTGATTGTCATATGCATAGAGTTTTTAGCAGGAGGTTATAAGCTCTGTTTACAGACTTAACTTTAATGTGGAGATAAATAATTTTATTCAAATTAGATCCAGGAATTGTTCTTGAAAAGATTTATTTTTGTATAGTTTACAATATTACCTTGCAGTACAGAGTAGTCAGCATGGGAATTTGGTACTGATGCAAGCCTGGGACTAAAGGCTTTTCCCAGAGCAAGCATCCCTACACAGGAAATAGACCAGTGGTATTTTGGTCCTGACCTACCTCACCCTTCCCACTTCAATGATGAGCTTTCTGTGAAAACTGTATGCCACCTACATCAAACCAGATCACGGTTTTGTGATGTGAACAGTGACTACACTGAAACTGCCATGACATTTTGCCACTGAATTGCAGGGTGTCTTTGGGAAATAGCCTCTGCTTGCCTCAATTTCTCCCATCTGTAATATGGGGATAATATTGCTTAATTACCTTGCAGGGGTGTTGTGAGACATAATTCATTATTGTCTGTAAGGCATTTTGCTATCCTCTGAACTAAGGCACTGTTATTGTGAGGGACACCACTGCAACTGTAGATATTGTCTGGTATCATTGCTAAGTAGTATGCATATGTGATGAGATCACACTAAAAGGTGGATTAATCTCCTAATGCTGCAGTTGTAGATTATAATAAAGATATACCTCACTCAGAGTTGGCAGATAGAGACTGCATGGCAAGGCAGATTGTCCCAAAACAAGGAAAATGCTCAACTACATAAATCCCTTCCAAAGTTGGAGACTACATTGGACTTGAAACACTGAGCCCATCTCACCTAATTATAGGCAAGAGAATTACTGGAACCTAGGTACAAAGTAATTCACTGGGATGAAAAAATGCAATGCACTGTAAAAGATTACTAGATTACAGTTGTGGGTGGGAGCACTGCCTATTATTAACCTTGCCCATTTTAACTGCCATTAAAAGACCCTGTTTTCAATTACCTATAACTGTGAGAAACCTTGAGCATTTGGGCTGAAAATCATCATGGTGGGTGTCTGCCTCAGGCTGAATTAGTTTGGAAATTTGTAGCCAAAACAGTTCATCAATTTCCAGGAATGAGACAAAGAGAAAATGCATTGTCTGTATTTAAAAATTCTGGTGACCTTTTCTTTGAATAGTTGTAGTACCTCCCCTGCACCCCAGGCTTTGGAGCAAGGACTTGAAGTTTTGGAGGGGAACGGCCTTTGTTTTAGGTTCTGACTTTTGCTGTCCCCAGGAAAATCTGCCCAAATTTGATCAAGTTAAAAACCTTTGAAAAAAATCACAGTTCAGACATGCTCAGTAGGGACTTAGATTTTAGCAACTAAATTTCCCCAAGAATCTAACTATATGCATAAGCACTATGATGCAGTCTTTAATTATATGGCCCAGACTATATTTTTCCCCCACACACCACTCCCTGAGTTAGTGCACAGGATGGACCTGCTCTGGGGAAGGAGCAGAGTTGTGTAGTGAAGGAGGCTGTTGTCTGTAGGACCCCTGCTTCATTTGTTGAAGGTGGAAGGTCTGTATGAAGGGGTCAGGGAACTTCAAGGAAGAGAATGGATGGTCTCATAGTGAAGAGAGTTGAATGCTGCCCTGGAGAACTGGAGTCTATCATTGCCTCTGCCAGCAACTTCCTGGGTGAGACTAAGTAACTCACTGAAACCAAGTATTTCACTCGTGGTCACTGATTGCATCTCATTTTCTGTGTGCCAGACTTGAGACCCTGGGATCTGACTCTCCTGTGTCCTTTAAGAACTCCAGCCTGCAACTTTATACAATAAAATGGCATTGACAGTTTGGCTGATCTTTCCTCCAAAAACGGTGGGTCTGCTGCAAAGCACTGAATTACTTTTGCAGAGACTTCCAAAATAAGTATTATTGGACTGTATTTTTTTTATTTAATATAGAGAAACACTTTTGAAAGTTACACTCTCAGTGTTTACAGGCACTAAAAATAGTTTCTTGAAAAAACACTTTTCATCTATTTGATAATGTTGATGCATTATTAATAATAAATATACTGAAATTGTTCTCTGAACAGCAAAGAGAATGCTGAAGGTGATTGTGTTTGCTGGGAGAGAGTCAATAGTTGAGAAAATGTATGTACAATTGTAATAAACCTGTAAAATTATACTAAAAAGACGACCTACAGACTGTTTTAATACCACCTTGATTAACATTTTGCAACACATTATTTAACTAATTTTAACATGTCTGTGATTAAAACCTACAAGACACAGAAGAAGCTGTTCTCTCTTCACCAAGAGAAAATATTTTCAGAGCTCATGCACAACCACCAACTAGCTAAATAATCAGTAGCTGTTAAACTGAGATGAAATTTGATATGCCAACAAATTTCATAGTGTAAAATCATGAATACATTATCTGAATGAATACATATGAATAGAGCCCTGCCCTTTCATTCATGAACCAATGCTGATTTCACCAAACTGGGAGTGGTTGCAAGTACTTTGGACAACAAGGTTAGAATTAAAAATGACCTTGAATAATAAAAGAATTGGTCTGAAACCAACAAGATGAATTTCAATAAAGACAAGTGCAAAGTACTACATTTAGGAAGGAAAAAAAAAACACATGCTCAACTACAACATGGGGAATTTATTGGCTAGGCAGTAGCACTGCTGGAAAGGATGTTGGGGTTATCAGCTAGAATATTGCCTCTAAATTTGGGCACCACACTTTAGTAAAGATGTGAACAAGTTGGAGAGAGACTAGATGAGAGCGACAAAAATGGTAAAAACCTGACCTATGAGGAAAAGTTTAAAAAAACAGGACATGTCTAATATGAGAAAAGACCATAAATATGTTAATGGCTGTTCTAAACAGGAAGGTGATCAATTGTTCTCCATGTCCCCCGAAGATAGGACAAGTACTAATCTGCAGCAAGGGAGATTTAGGTTAGATTTTAGGGATTTTTTTTCCCTAACTATTAGGACAGTTAAGTACTGGAATATATCACCAAGGAAGATTGTGGAATCACCCTCACTGGAGGTTTTTAAGAACAGGTGATATAAATACCAGCCAGGGATGGTCTAAAATTTACTTGGCCCTGCCTCAGGGGCTGGGGTGGGGGGTGCGGGGCTGACCTAGATGATCACTCAAGGTCCCTTCCAGTCCTACATTTCTATGATTCCATAATAGATGCAGTTATTCATGAGAATTTTGTGAAAAGTTTCTTCCATTTCACAACGGATGTGTACTTGGGATGTGTACTAACTCTTCACTATTCTTGTTTTGGGACTGATCCCAATGGCAGGGCATAGAATCCCTCTGGGTCCAGAGGTGGCTGGGCCAGGAAGCTCTAGAACTCCTCCCTAAAAGGCAAGAGTTAATAGACAAAGCTGGGAAAGAGCTAAAAGCTGGTTAGACTCCCTTTAACTCAGTTAAGGAAGGAAGGTGAGCTGACAGGAGACTGGGATGGGGGATGTAGTCCTGCATACCTGGACTTTGATAAATTTTGTTTCACTCCAGCCAACAAACTGTCTAAAGAGACATTTGGGTTTGTTATTTAGGGGACTGCATTTGTTGTTCTGATCTGAAGGATAGTCAAGACATCTTGAAAGAGTCCAAGAATTTGGACTCTATTATTGTTGCCCCATTGCCAAACAGTAGCCAATTTCCATAGCATTTTCTGGTTAATTTTTTTTAAACACACAGAGAATGTACATAAGTCCTGAGTCCTTGAACAGGGGAAGTCATAAATTCCCTCTTTCAGAACCCTCATCTAAACCACCATGACTTCTTCACCAAGAAGTGGCTGTGTTGATCTCTCCCCATACTGGAAATTCAGAGCTTAAAAACATTTAAACATTGTTCCCCATCCCTGCCTCAGTCCTCTGTTCTCTGTTCTTTCCTTGGGAAATCCCCTAGCCAAAGCATCCACTGAGGAAGACGTGGCCATGAAAAGTAAGCCTGGATTTGAACTTTAGTTTTGTTTGCTGCTTTGCAATACAGGAACCTCCGCAAAATTTTCACTGCTCAGACAAAAGAAATGGCTTAACACACACAACTCCCTTAACAGATATAATATATTAATAATAAATAAACTCCCTTAACATATAGAATATGCTGGGGGCTGTACGTGAGCAGACCAGAAGAGGTAGCTCTCAAGCAAAGCTGTGTAAAAGGAAAAGGCTGGAGAACTGAGGGGACACAGCTGTTCATCCATCCAGACTGTACCCGAGGTAATGTCACAATTATAAAGTGAAATTGCAGTTACTCCACAGTGGTATCTGAGTTAGAGTGGTCACCATGAGAATGCTAATATGTTAATATTAAATGTAAATATTTACATTATAATCTATAGTTTTCTCCAATACTCTGAATAGGAAATAACTGTGTGGAGACCAATGTACTGTCGTTCTGTCTCTTCCACTGCACAGTTGTTCCCTACAGTATTTATTCTATTTCTACCTTATATGAGGTCATATATTCAGTATATTACAAGAGCTATATAGCATACTTTTTCACCCTCATGTCTTTTTGCTGGAGATCTACAAAGGCTTATATAGTGTTTAAAACATTCAGGAGAACACAGAAAAATAACCTTTTTATAAAGTTCTGTTGCTAACATGCCAATAGACTTGACATTAGTAAATACCGTGGTTTAATTTTTCATAACATAACAGAAACTTTCATTATCCCAATATTTACCATGCAATTTAATCATACATAAATACTATTGGGCCAAATTATATGAATAAAGGGAGAATCTTTTAAGAAACTGATCCTAGAAAGTTACATAAAAGTATTTGTATGTACAGTTCCACTGAGTCATATGTGCTTGTAAGTTACGTTTACAGGATCAGGCACTAGAAGATTTTGCAAACATTCTAGGTAATTGTGACACCACCGCAGCACCTCCTGCTGACTCATCAGGGAATTAGCTCAGTCCAGTGTGGAGCGCTCTCCACTGGTGGTGTCCCATCCATCTCTCACCCTGTCTTGGTGCCTTCCTGTCCTCCTTCTCTCCCCTTGTCCTCCTCTCTCCCTGGGTCGCTTTCCCTTCATCCCCTTCATCTGCAGCCTGGCAGATACTGGGCTGGAGTTCCTTCTGCTCCCCGCGCCGTGCTGTCCCTGGTGCTGGTCCCCTCAAACAGGAGACAGACCTTCACCCTCTGAAGGCCTAGGAGAGACTGCCTGCTCCCTTCCTGGGCAACCTTTATATAGGGCTAAGCCTGGCCCTGATTGGCTATCTCTTACTCAGCCTCTGATTGGCTCCCTAGCAGGCCTTCTCTGAGTGGCGGCCCGTCTGCACAGCCCCTCTGGCCTGCTGGAGCCCCCTCTAGTATAGGAGTGGGGCAGCCACCCCACTACAGTAATCAATACATCTTTGGTATCTTTCATGGAAAGAGACAATACTAAAATTATGGCTCTAATATTTTACATACTGCTTGAAGAAGAAGAAATCAGCATTTTGCTAGTGAATTTTATAATTTTATATGACTATATAGGAAAAAGCAGCAGTTACATGACTCAAGGAAACAAAAAATAACTGGCTCCAGATGAACAAGTCATTGGAAAAAGATGCTTGTATCACTGTATTAGCATTTTTATTAGTGAAGAAAACTATAATGATCACCAAGACATCAGGACCCAGCTTTGCAATGAATTCCAATGGAATAATGATGAACTGCACATGAATGTACTCTAGTTCTCTCACAGAAAACCTGTAACACAATGAAATTGCTATTGAAAAAACGAAATCCCTGATATCTGAATCAAAGTTGAAAAGTAATGTGCTGTGAAAAAGGAACTCAGTGCTGTGTTATATGAAAACATTTGCTTCCTCAATCTTCATTCTGGAGACTGCTTAATAATTTGTTAAATGAAAACTGACCCTGGGGGGCAAAAAACATGTCCCAAATTAAATTAAGATGGATGAAACTTTGTATTCAACTCTTTTCCTGTTCTCTACAGTTACCATAGAAATAGTACCTACAGTATCAATTGCTCTCATGGGAACTTACCATTGAGCATTTTTCAAACTCTTCTAAAAGTTCTTCAGTTTAAGGAGATTGAAAATAAAACCTCTCCCCAAAATGCAAGTCTTAAGTGAAACAAAGATTGATGAAGTAATCATCCACGCAAGTCATCTATCCACCTAGAGTTCCTAGAAGTCATCACCAAGATGGCTGTGCAAAAGAAAAAACATATCAAATTCAGAGGCTCTGCACCCACTGAACTTCTTTTTTCAGGTCTGATTCAGCAAACCACTTAAGCACATACCTAACTTTAAGCACACAGGAACTGATCCAAAGACCACACAAGTCAATGGAAAGCTTCCCATTGATTTGAATATGGGCTTTGGGTCAGCCCCATAAAGTCAGTGGGACGGCTCATGTGTTCTCTCTCAGCACATGCTTAAGGGCTTTGTTGATTTGGGGCCATAATAAAGGATAAGAAGTTGGTTGGTGTTTCAGATCAGTTTTTGCACCATGAAGTTTATGGAATATTAATGAATAGGGTGTAATCTTTTTCTTAAGCAACAGTCTACATGCAGGTTGTGATGAAAAACTGCCTGTCAACCATTATCAGCCAGTACTTGGCCATCTGTTCACAGCTATAGTTTCCTTTAGTTAATTTTCTGCTCATTACTTTCAGTGATAGATTAAAAGAATTACGTTTTCTGAAATTCTGTTATTTATGGATTAAAATTAGAGAACAATAAAAGATAAGTGAGGTAGCCATGTACTAAGAAGCAACCAGATGGATAATAGGATTGAGCACATGTCAAGAAAAATACCCAAAGTAGGGTGAAAAGTATTCTACTGTTTCTTAAAGCTTGTAAAAAGGTATATTTTTGGCATTCTGTAGTTACCAAAGCAGGATAAAGAAACGTAAATGAAATTCATTCATAGTAAGGGCTGATCTCCAACAACTAGCCTCTGTGGGGCATATCTGGGGATAAATTACTTTTTAATTACTTTCCTTCATCTCTCATTTTTTCTCCAAATTTGCCACACATGGTTTGTAAGAAACTTAATGAGGTTTCTGTAAAGGATCTACTGACTGTGATACATGGCTTGAGGGCAATGACACGTACTTTGGATCCAGTTCCTACCTGGGTGCTGAAAGACTGTTTACCTGCAATGACACCAACGATTCATGGAATAGTGAGTCTCTCCAAGGTAACTGGAAAGATTCTAATCTTAAACTAGCACTAATAACTTCCTGGCTGAGGAATCTTCATCAGCTGAGAAAATATAAAATTTTCATAAGTTTTCCTATTTAAGCTTTTTTTAACATGCAAAGTGCTTGAAAAAAGCCATTTATATTCAGATACAAACTCCTCTTGTTCATTTTAACATATATAAAAATTCAAATCAGGATTGAGAGTTTACCTAAACAGAGAATCTGCTTTACGATAGGTATATAATGATTTAGTGAGAACTTCAGCAAACAGTGATCCACACTGTATTTGTTGGTGGTTCCTCCTCCTTGTTTCCAGATATTAAGTTGCAGCTAAGAACATATTAAATACCGTCCTAATATTACTTTTCCACATAACTAATTGCTGCAGTTTCCACAGGGTTGTTAGGCAATTACAAACAGGAGGAGTTAGCTGTGAATGTGTGGCACACAATAAAATCTATTACATTAATGTGATGCACAATACAAAAAACTTGGTGTGATTTGGGGTTTCACCCAGATCAGTAAGGGGTTCCTACCTTTGAAGGAACCCTGGGTGCAGCTTTGGCTCAGAGACCTGACACCAGCAGCCTACTCACAGCGCAGTGATCTCTCCCTGGCTTCCACCAACCTGGTTACTCCTTGCAGTGTGACACCAAGAGCCTTTCTAGTCCCATCTCCCCAAAACCATCTCCTCTGCAGTGTCCAGTCCCTCTCATTGGATACTCTCAGAAGTTATTAAGTTTGCTGCCTCCAAATAGCCAGAATACATATCAGCCTGTTAAGTTTAGCTGAGGACTTCACCCTTCATCTTAATACACAGCACTGAGATGGTATCCATAATAAAACAAGAATAAATTTATTAACAAAGAACAGTTATTGAAGTGATAATGTGTAAGAACAGAAGACACAGGTATGGTTTCTGGTAAAATGAAACAAAACATGCCTTCTGGTGGCTAAAACTTAATTTAAACAAGTTACAATCGTTGTCTAAGCAGGTTTCTCACCTATACTCAGTTCCAGCTACTCTTGGTTTTCAGACCAAGAGGATGCACTTTATATGATCTCAAAGAGCACCGCTCCTCCTTTCTCAACTAGGTAACAGCTACCAAAATGGCTTTCTGTTTCTGCTTATATTTTCCAAAGTCTATTGTTTCTGTTTCAAGAGCCAGGAAGGCTTCCTGAGGGTGCTGCTTCTATCCCCCATTGTGATTGTTAAGTGGTCTCTCCCTCCCGCCACGCTCATTTAGCTTGATAACTTTTTTTTTTACAGTATTTGTAGAGGTAGTTTTCATTGTCCTCTGACCATGTCCTCTGAGGTATTACCTGGCTCAATTTACATTGGAGACAGAGGAAATCAGGTGAAACAATATTCCTTTGCCTAGGGCAAGCTGGGCTTATGCACTGCTTGCAGAACATCTTTTAAAAACATATTTCCAGCACATTTCTAGAATTCTTCATACATATCCAATAACCACATCATGTGATACTATTAATGGCCATCGTGTTATCAGTTTCCATAGGATATCTTACATGACACCTTTTAGATACAGTTTATGACCACAGTGTGTTGGGGGAATGAGTGAGTCAGGCCTGATGTGAGTTAGGGAATGGTATGCCCACTGCCAGTTGGCATTAAAGGACTCCCTGGGTCAGTTTGAGGATCCCCAATTTATTGAATTGTGCCAATTTAAGTTATACATTAGTATTCGGCTTTCAGATGCCATGGCGGTGAGTGCAGTATAAGAAAATCCAAGATAGAGAGAGCTTTTAAAGCACTGTCCACTCCAGGGGAACAGAACCCCAGATGCTAGGAAGAGTTAGGTAATAGTTATGGGGATTTGATTATTAGAAATATATATAATTCTGTTGTGATGACTGGGAGAACTGTGTGGTAAATTCCCTGCCAGATGCAAAGGTTGCAGATATCACAAGAAATTTAGACAGAATATATTTGAAGTGCTGGGGAGAAGCTGGTGGTTGTGGTACATAAAGTACCAATGGCATAAGGAAAAGTAGAAAAGAGGTCCCGAAAGCCAGATTTAGGCAGCAAGGCAATAAATTAAAGACCAGGACATCCATGGAAGCATTGTTTGAAATGCTTCCAGTTCCATGTGCAGGGCCAGGAAGACAGGCAGAACTGTAAGGTTTCAGTGTGTGGATCACACAATGGTGTAGGGAAGAGGTTTATTAGGAACTGGGGAACCTTTCAGGAAGAGAGGCTGTATATAGGAAGGATGGGTTCCACCTACATAAAAATGGAACCAGACTGCTGGCATGTGCAATTAAAAAGGTGGTAGAGGATTTTTTAAACTAAGGGCTGGGGGAAAGCCGATAGGTGCAGAGGAGCATATGATTAGGTCAGAGACATCCCTTAGGGATGAATTTATTAAAGGGGGAACTCTATATTCTTTAAATATAGATGGGAAAGAGGATGGGAAAGAAGGTGGTAAAGAACAAGTAGGAGCTACTTAGGAACAGTCAAGGAGTCAACAGACTTTAAAAGAGTCTCATTTAAATATAACACATGAAGATAATCAACTGAATAAGTGATAAAATGTACAAGTGCTTATATTCAAATGCTAGAAGTCTAAATACTATGGGTGAACTAGATTGCGTGGCATTAAATGAGGATATTGATATCACAGGCATAATAGAAACTTGGTGGACTGAGGATAATCAATAGTTCACGGTAATACTAGGGTACAAAATATATTGGAATGACAGAGTAGGTTGCGCTGGTGGTGAAATGGCACTGTATGTGAAAGACAACAGAATCAAATAAGGTAAAAATCTTAAATGAATCACTGTGACATAGAATCTCTGTGGATAAAAATGCCATGCTTGAACAATAAGAGTATAACAGTGGGAACATACTACCGATCAGCTAACCAAGATGGTGACAGTAACTGAAATGCTCAGGGAGACTAGGGAGGCAGCAAAGGCAAAAACTAGAATAATAAGAGGAAATTTCAACAATCATCATATTGTCTGGGTATATGTCCCTTCAGTAAGGGGTGCAGAGATGAAATTTCTAGACACCATAAATGACTGCTTCTTGGAGCAGCTTGTCCTGCTCCCCAGTAGGGGAAAGGCAATTTTTTATTTAGTCCTAAGCTGAGCACAGGATTCAGTGCAGGAGGGGATATAGCTGAATCTCTAGGTGATAGCAACCATAATGTAACTAAAAAAAAATCTTTGTAGCAGGAAAAAAATGCTACCACATAAACCCACCACAGAAGCATAACACTTCAAAAATGAGGATGCTAGTAAAACAGAAATTAATTGGAAGAGTCACAAGGATGAAAGGTCTACAAACTGCCTGGAGACTATTTAAAAACACCATAATAGAGGCTCAAACTAAATGTATACCCCACATTAAAAATAAAAAAATCCTGAGAGGACCAAAAAAAAAAAAAAAACGCCACCATGGCTAAACAGCAGAGAAAGAGGCATTTACAGGCCAAAAGGCACCTATTTAAAATTGGAAGTATAATCATAGTGATGAAAATAGAAAGGATAAACTCTGGAAAGTCAAGTGTAAAAGTGAAATAAGGCAAGTCAAGAAAGGATTCAAAGAACAACTAGCTCAGGACACAAAAACTACATAAGAACACAAGAGCGGCCATACTGGGTCACACCAAAGGTCAGTCAAGCCCAATATCCTGTCCTCTGACAGTGGCCAATGGCAGGTGCCCCAAAGGGAATGAACAGACAGGTTATCATCAAGTGACCCATTCCCTGTCACCCAATCCCAGCTTCTGGCAAAGAGAGGCTAGGGGACACCATTCCTGTCCATCTTGGCTAATAGCCATTGATGGATATATCTTCCATGAATCTATCTAGCTCCCTTTTGAAGCCCATTATAATACTGGCTTTCACAACACCCTCTGAGTTCCAGAGTTTGACAGTGAATTGCGTGAAAAAATACTTGTGTTTGTTTTAAACCAGCTACCTATTCATTTCATTTGGTGGCCCGTTGTTCTTGTATTATGAGAAGAAGTAAACAACACTTCCTTATTTACTTTCTCTGTACCACTCATGATTTTATAGACCTCTATCATATCCCGCCTTAGTCGCCCCTTTTCCAAGCTGAAAAGTCCCAGTCTTATTAATCTCTCCTCATACGGAAGCCGTTCTATACCCCTAATAATTTTTGCAGCCCTTTTCTGCACCTTTTCCAATTCTAATATATCTTTTTTGAGATGGGGCAACGACATCTGCATGCAGTATTCAAGGTGTGGGCATACCATGGATTTATATAGAGGCAATATGATATTTTCTGTCTTATTATCTATCCCTTTGTTGATGATTCCCACCATTCTGTTGGCTTTTTTGACTGCCGCTGCACACTGAGTGTATGTTTTCAGAGAACGATCCACAATAACTCCAAGATCTCTTTGAGTGGTAACAGCTAATGTAGACCCCCCCATCATTGTATATGTATAGTTAGGATTATGTTTTCCAATGTGCATTACTTTGCATTTATCAACATTAAATTTAATCTGCCATTTTGTTGCTCAGTCACTAGTTTTGTATCATCTGCAAATTTTGCCACCTCACTGTTTACCCCTTTTTCCAGATCATTTATGAATATGTTAAACATGACTGGGCCCCGTACAGATCCCTGGGGGACACCACTATTTACCTCTCTCCATTCTGAAAACTGACCATTTATTCCTACCCTTTGTTTCCTATCTTTTAACCAGTTACCAATCCATGAGTTAACCTTCCCTCTTATCCCATGACTGCTTATTTTGCTTAGGAGCCTTTGGTGAGGAACCTTGTCAAAGGCTTTCTGAAAAATCTAAATAAACTATCCACTGGATCTCCTTTGTCCACATGCTTGTTGACCCCCTCAAAGAATTCTAGTAGATTGGTGAGGCATGATTTCCTTTTACAAAAACCATGTTGACGATTTCCCAAAATTATGTTCATCTATTTGTCTGACAATTTTGTTCTTTACGATGGTTGAAACTATCGTTGAAACTACTTTGCCCACTACTGACGTGAAAAAAACGAACAGAAAAAAGTACATCAGAAGCAGAAACACTGAGACAGCTGAATTATGAAGGTGCTAAAGGAGCATTCAAGGAAGACAAGTCCATTGCAGAGAAGCTAAATGAATTCTTTACATCAGTCTGCACTGCAGAGTATGTAGGGAAGATCCCCACATCTGTACTATTATTTTTTGGTGACAAATCTAAGGAACTGTCCCAAATGGAGGTATCTGTAGAGGAATTTTTTTGAACAAAATGAGAAATTAAACTATTAATAAGTCATCAAGTCCAGATCGTATTCACCCAAGAGTTCTGAAAGAATCCAATTATGAAATTGCAGAACTACTAACTATAAGTATTAAGCTCTTACTTAAATATATACTATATATACACTATAGTATATAAGCTATTACTTAAATCAACCAAATGACTGGAGGGTAGCGAATATAAAGCCAGTTTAAAAAAAACCCTCAAAACTACAGACGGTTACAGGCCAGTAAGCTTAACTTCAGTACAAGGCAAACTGCTTGGAACTATAGAGAAGAACACAATTATCAGACAGATAGATAAACATGATTTGTTGGGGAAGAGTCAACATGGCTTCTGTAAAGAGAACTCATGCCTCACCAATCTATTAGGATTCTGTGAGGGAGTCAACAAACGTGGGCTAGGCTAATCCACTCAATATAGTGTGGTTGGATTTAGAGAAAGTCTTTGACAAGGTCCCGCTCCATAGGCTCTTAAACCAATTAAGCAATCTTGAAATAAGAGAGAAGACCCTCTCAGGGATCAGTAACTGATTAAAGATAGGAAATAATGGGTAGGAAGAAATAGTCAGTTTTCATAATGGAGAGATGAAAATAGCAGGATTCTCCCAAGGATCTTTACTGGGACCAGTGCTGTTCAACATATTCATAAATAATCTGGAAAAGGGGATAAACAGGGAGATGGCAAAATTTGCAGATGATACAAAATTACTCAAGATAGTTAAATCCAGTGGTGACTGCAAAAAGTTACTAAGGGATCTCACAAAATGGGGTGATTGGGCAACAAAATGGCAGCTGAAATTCAATGTTGATAAATGCAAAGTAATGCACAGTGGAAAAAATAATTCCAACTTTACATACAAAATGATGAGTTCTAAATTAGCTGTTACCATTGAAGAAAGAGATTTCGGAGTCACTGTGGATAGTTCTCGGAAAAGATCCATTCAGTGTACAACAGTAGACAAAAAAGCTAATAGAATGTTAGGCACCATTAGGAAAGGGATACACAAAACAGAAAATACCATGATATCACTATATAACTCCAAAGTATACCCACACCTTTTATACTGAGTGCAGTTCAGGTCACCCTATCTCAAAAAACAAAAAACAAAAAAGAAGCTATATTAGAATTGGAAAAGGTGCAGAGGAGGACAACAAAAATGATTAGGGGGCAGGAACAGTTTCCATATGGAACGAGATTAAAAAGACTGGGACCGTTCACCTTAGAAAAGAGATGACTGAAGGGGAAAATAATAAAGGTCTATAAAATAATGACTGATATAGAGAAAATGAATACAGAAATGCCGTTTACCTTTTCATATAACACAAGAACTAGGGGGTCACTCTTGTGCGGTAGGTACCACTGTGAAAGTGGCCCAGGGTTGTGGGGGAATTAAAGTAGGGGTTTGGTGGCCCAAGTGACCTAATCTCCTTGTCCGTAGTGGCCCTGGCTCCTAGGGCAGCACGGCTTAGTGGCCAGAGTCAATGAGACTACCTGCTACACAGGGCAGTGCGGCACAGTGGCCAGAATCAGCACACAGAGCATGGTTAGCTCCTTCTGAACCAGCGTGGGGTAGATGTACCCTGTCAGACATCCTCCCCCATTAGAGAGTATCCAGTTGTGACCCTTCCTCTTCCTTTTCTCCCACTCGGGAGAAGAACTCCGCGTTTGCCTGGGCCTTCCCTGGCTGATGTAATACACAAAAGTCATAGGGCTGAAGCAAGAGGTACCGCCTTATAATCCAGGCATTGGTGTCCTTTATGCTATTGGTCCATCGGAGGGGTGAGTGTTTGGTGACCAGTTGAAAGGGGTTCCCTACAGGTAATATCTTAGGGCATCGATTGCCCACTTGACAGCCAGGACCTCCCTCTCTGGAGTAGCAGGTTTCCTGGGGCAACAGTTTGCAGCTTAGACAAAGGATTGGGTGCTCCTCTGCATCTATTTCTTTTGCAAGTACTGTTCCAAGCCCCACCTCCAAAGTATCCGTCTGGAGGACAAATGGCTTTATGAAGTCCGGATGGGACAGGACCGGCTCCTGGGTTAGCTGTTTTCTCAGGACCCAGAAGTCTTCCTCATACTCATCGAACAAATGGATTTTCCATGGCTGGGAGATCTTTGTCCAATCCAACAACAGGACTGCCAGTATCACAAAGTTTGGCATGAAGCGATGATAATATCCAGCCAGCCCAAGGAACGGTCATACCTGCTTTTTTGTTGTAGGGTTAGGGGAGTCTCACAAGGCTTGCACGTTATCTACCAACTGGCGTAATTTTCCCCTTCCTATCATGTACCCTAAGTAGGTCACCTCTCACTATCCAAGGTGGGACTTGGCTGGGCTCACGGTGAGGCCCATGTCTCCTAGGGCTTGTAAAACATTGGTGAGATGCTGGAGGCATTCCTCCCAGCTAGTGCTGTGGATGACAATATCATCAATGTATGCGGCTGTATATGGATTATGTGGTTGCAATATTTGGTGCACCAGCTGCTGAAAGGTGGCCATAGTCCCATACAGCCTGAATAGCATTGTGACAAATTGGTACAAGCTGAAAGGAGTAGGGAAGGCAGTCTTCTTGTAGGAGGCTGGCATCAGACGTATCTGCCAATACCCCTTACTTAGATCTAATATTGAGATTAACTCTGCACTACACAGCCACTCAAGGAGTTCATCCACCCGAAGCATTGGGTAGGTGTTGAACTGAGACATGGTGTTCATCTTCCTGAAGTAGATGCAAAATCCGATGACCCCATTGGACTTCAGGATTATGGAACTCTGCCACTTGCTCTGGGATTTCTCTACCACCTTGGCCAGCATCATTTCCAGTTCTGGACAATTCCCCACATTTTCTTGGGGAGTGGTTGCCTCTTACCTTCTGGCTGGGGATGGGGATGATATAGCTAGTCGTGTCCTTCTGTCTGAGAAGGGGCAACAATATGGTGGGGAAGGCCTGTACCAGCCACTGCACCAGTTCCTGTTGCTCGGTTTCAAGCTCTTGCCCGGTTGCAATGGGTCTGGTATCAGCAGGTTCTTTGGCCAGTGGCCCCACCTCCAGTGGGCAAGGGGCTATCAGCAGGATTTCCTGGGCCATCCAGGCCTAGAGGAGGTTCTCGTGATAGTTCCATACCTCTCTCTACCGCCAGGGTAACCAGATTTCGTAATCTATGGTCCTACTCACATGTCACCTCAAAGGGGTCTTTCCATTTGGCCAATAGCTTAGATTTGGAGGAGGGCAGCAACGAAGATTATGTTGGATCATATTAAAGAAGTTCTGTATTAAAATCACAAATGAGTTTGATTCCCCATAGTTTAAATTCCAGGGTATTACTAATTAAGAGGTCTCTTGGTTTTTGGTACTGTTTCTCTCCCTCTATGTGTGAAACTTGCAAGCTGCTAATTGTGTTAGTACATTCTAAAACAGAGTCTGTTCTCAAAGCAATTCTTTGTAACAACAACTACTGACACAGAGAGAGACTCAAAGCAATACTCTGTAACAACAGAAACAGCAGCAAGAGACTCCCCGCCCTTTTGTTGTATTCATCTCGCTTTGTTAACAGTTGTGATTAAAATAGAGATAGAGGATGTACATGGATGGATGCTTGGTGTGGATAATAAATGAATGATCAGGGAGGTGCCAGCCTAAGAATCCAGTGTCCATCGGCAGACTGGAATTCACCCAACAGCCTCAAGAATGGGAGAAACAAGGAACAAGATAACATCTGGCAGCACGGAGCCATCAGGAATGTGCCATCTGCTGATTGATCCAGCAACAGCATGATGAAGCAATTCCCATAGACTGGCATAGGAAGCAATTCCTATAAAAATGGACTCTAGAAAGTGAGAACTTTGGGTTCTGATTCTGCAAACCAACTTCCAGGAGCATCAGATGAGCATCTGACAAGGCCCTGCTCCCTCCTCATGTCCAGACCACCAGGCCAGTGGCTTGGCATGAGCAACTCTAAGGCTGGTAATTATGATAACCTTGCAGAACCTGTGTGTGTGTGTGAATGAATGAATGTGTGAATAAATATGAAATTGAATGGAAAGTTATAGCTATAACTAACTGCTTACTATGATTCTTTCTGTATTCACAATAAATGTGGCATTTTGCCTTTTCTCCTTTAATAAGATCCTGCTGGTTTTTATTTTATTGGTATAACAGACCTGCCTCCCCTACAGCTTCATCCCTCAGTTGTACTGGACCTCTTGTTCCTGTTGTGCATGCAACAGGTTCTCTTGGGCAAACATCTCAAGCACCTGGAGCAACTGCCACAGTTGCAATATTAAGTGGACTGATCCCCTCTCCCTGGTCTCTTGCTCCTCCCAGGTCTCCCTCAGGAGGTCTAGCATTCCCCTGGGTTGCCTCCCATAGAGGAGTTCAAATGGGGAAAAACACATGGATGCTTAAGAAACTTCTTGCACTGCGAAGAATGGTGCGGGCAGCAACTTATGCCAGTATCATGGGTTATCCTCCACGATTTTTTTTTTCGCATCATCTTCAAGGTTCAGTTGAACTTCTCTACCAGCCCATCTATCCGGGGGTGACAAACCAACACTTTGAGGGTGAAAATGTTCAACAAGTGGTGTAGCTCTGCCATTAGCTTGGATGTCACATTGGTCCCCTGTTCCATTAGTATCTCCCGAGGGATTCCGACCCTGGTGAAGATCTTCAGGCACTCGTCAGCAACGTTGGGAGTGGGGGAAGGTGGTGCCATCCAAACTTTTCCACAGTTATAGTCCATAAGTGCAGTCCACAGTGCAGTCCAGCTGGAAGTGTCCTTCTTGTCCGCACTTGTAACACCAATCCTGAGGTCCTCCAGCATGCAGTCTGTTCAGTGTAATTTTTATCGTCCCCCCCATGGGTCTTCTCTCCATCAGGGTAGGAGCAGGTTGGTCTGTCACCTCATGCCATGGTTACCATGCCATGGTTTGCCATGGTTACCAGCAGAATGAGATAGTGGCGGGGGCTCCCCCTCTTGGTCTTGTGGGGGTCCTCACTCTGCTGGAAGACCCCGGTCCCTGGGGCTCCCCGGTTTATAGGTTTATAAACCACTGGGTTCAGAATCAGCAACCAGTTTTGTTTGGTCTTTAATCCAAATTACATTTTTTAAACTGTGGAATTAAGGACCTTTAATTATGCACAATGATTGTAGAATTTGTATCCCATTTCTATTTGTAGCAAGACATCTGTGACAGCTTTTAAAACAAGAGGAATGGTTGTATAGCAGAGTTTTTATTTTTTTAAAAAAAATTACCCTTCATTAACATTATTCTTTCCCACAAAAAATGAATTTTGATTCTTCAGTATTATCAGACCTACAAGTATAGACTAGATTTCAGATAAGGGACATAAATGAAATAAGCCAAAAACGTCTAAATGAACATCTGTACGAATCCATCTTAGCTCAGTTACTGTTTTACATCACAGCTGTATCTCGTTCTTAATTACAGTTTACCAGAAGGAAATGTAGTTTGCACTCTAGCTGGCCAAAACTTAGAATTTCCAGTTCACAAGAAAGTTTGAGATTGATCTGATTCAGACCAAAACCAAATTTTTCATAATTTCCCATGAACTGAGGATGCCAAAACAACAAAAAAAAAATCCTTGTGGAAACATGGACACGTGGTGCTGCCTGTTTCATTGCTGCCCTACACTTATTAGCAGTGGGGAAATTGTCAATCTGCATGGTAGGGCTGCCCCAAGCCATGGACCCTGGAAGGCCAGGTTCCTCAGCAGCCCACAGGAAGGTTTCCAATAGAAACCTACCTGATTGCATCAGAACCTTCTTGTGATCTGATAAATGTTCACTGAATCCAAGATGTTTTTGTGAAACACTCGGGTTTGACCAATCGGGATTTTCCGGCAAAACAGTTTTATCAGAAAATTTTCAACCAACTCCAGTTTGTACCACAGGGGGCCATTTTTAACATTACAGAATGCTAATTTATACATTTCCACTGTGGGCTTAAATTAAAAGCTTGGCAGTTTAGAGTCAGAAGCAAATATCTCTTATTAAAGATCCTTACAAACCTGGACATATGCTTTAGATAGGTATGACATATTAATCTGTAAAATAAACACATTATCTGTGTATTGCACATGCATGTTTCAATTGACGTGAATTAAAATTGCAATCTATGTAATGTGAATATGGCAATCCGTGGCCCTAGTCACATTTTTGGTTGGGTCAGGTGATTCTAAATTACTTAGCACTATGTGCCGCTGATTAAGGCTATGTAGGAGGGGTTTAGATGAAGCTATACATTCAAGCCAAAATACAGCCATGGGGAAGATGAGTGGTACATAGACTCACTATCAGACAGGTACACTCAATATTTAGCTTTAATTCCATTTGGATGAACGTCTTCTTCCCAGTTGTGCAGATACAACATTTGCTCTATTTTCTACTACTGGCCATTTAAAGCTGAATATCTTTACTACACCAAGACTAAAAGACTATAGATTAATTTTACTGCAAATATAACAGTAAATAAAATTGTATTGAACAATATTTTTGTTATTAGAAATGTAAACAGACATGTTTTCTTGAAGCAGAACTGTCTTAGCAAACACTTGCACTGAATTTCATGTCACGCTTTCAGCCTTGTTAAGACCATCTGTTCACCCTTTTTAATTGTAAATAGTGTTATTGTTTGATTCATTTCATTAATCTCATCTACAAGTTGTTTCTGCTGCATTTTGTCTGTATGAGCTTTTTATATTATTTTTTAATAGAGATGGAGGAAATATGGCTGCAACATTGCAGAACCTAGGCTCCCACTTTGCTGAGATACCTTTTCAAAACACTGTCCAAAAAACTAACCAAAGTTAAAGGAACAGTTTTAAAATGAAAATATGATTATTAACTGTATGTTCCCTCTGCATATATTTTGGCCCGATTTTGAAAGTTGGTTACAAGTTATAAAGAGGGGCCTCAGTAAAATGACTTGCTACGTCACAGCTAACATATGAGGACTAACTAGTAAAAATCATTTTCCTAATTAGATCATACTGTGGCATTTCAGTTACATTCTTCTTCTAGTTAGTCTCTAAGGTGCCACAAGTACTCCTATTCTTCTTCTAGGGAGTGTATGTGTTATGCTTTTTGTTTTTATTATTTTTTCTTCTTCTGTGATTAAACCATATGGAAAAAAGCCTTGTTCAGATATTCTCAGGAAGGCCACACAATATTAGAAAAGCATGGCATATTCCCATGAATAATCTCCCAGTCCAAGAATCTTCAGAGTTTGCAACAATGATGCTGTCTCCTTTGGTTGAAAGCAGACTCCCCGAACTGGTCTATTTTAGTACATAGTTTGAGAATCCTTAGGCCTGGTCTATACTATAAACTTAGGTCGACATAAGCCTTGTTAAGTCGATCTAATATTGTATGTGTCTACACTACCTAGTCCTTTCTGCCGACCTAAGTGGCCTGTAAAGTAGACTTCTGTACTCCATCTCTGCGAGAGGTGTAGCACTAGATTTAATATCCACAGGTCGATATGGGGATACTGTAAACACTGCATTGTGTAATTCAAATGAATTGGCCTCCAGGAGGTGTCCCACAGTGCTCTGCTGTGACTGCTCTGGAGAGCACTGTGACATTGCACCCCATAATGCTTTATGGAAATATGCTTAGGAATGGAAATATGACATGACTGGAATATGTTTTATGCTACATATGCCATGTAACATATCTCTGCAAAGGTTATGATCTATTGAATATATTTCTCCTTTTTGTATTTATGTATCATTTTTATATTCAAAGTTATGAATATTGGCTATGTACTTGTTTAATTTTAAATAGCCTCAGTGAAGCAGTTGGTCAGCTTCCTGAGAAAAAACTATTCTCAGTAAGTGCCCAATCAAGAAACACTTAAGCCAACAATGAACTTGGAGATGCCAATCCACATCTGAGATTTCCCAGGAGTGTGGCTTGGCTGGTAAGGAACTCAGTCATGCATGGACATGTGACATGCCCATGTGACTCCAAACCTCCATTTTATAGCTGGATTCTACATGGGGGGAGGAAGGGGTGTCCACCCACAAGAGAAAATCTATTTAAACCCCTGGGAGACCCCTCCATTTGTCTTCAGCTGGCTCAAGAGATAGGTATCCTTTGGGGTGGATAGGCTGAAAGAAACGAGGACAAAGGACAGTAACTACAGAGGATGTGAGTGACTGCTGGACCCAGACTAGAAGGAGGCTAGTCTGTAAAAGAGGCTTATTGGAACATCTCTGAGGGTGAGGTTTCATCTGTAATCACTTTCTTACTGTATTAGGCGTAGACTTGCGTGTTTTATTTTATTTTGTTCGGTAATTTACTTTGTTCTGTCTGTTAATACTTGGAACAACTTAAATCCTACTTTTTGTATTTAATAAAATCACTTTTTACTTATTAATTAACCCAGAATATGTATTAATATGGGGGGCGGAACAGCTGTGTATATCTATCAGTGTTATAGAGGGTGAATAATTTATGAGTTTACTCTGTATAAGCTTTATACAGGGTAAAACAGATTTATTTGGGGTTTGGACCCCATTCGGAGTTGGGCATCTGAGTGTTAGAGACAGGAACACTTCTTACGCAGCTTTCAGTTAAACCTGCAGTTTGTGGGACGTGGTTCAGACCTGGGTCTGTGTTTGTAGCCGGCAAGCATGTCTGGCACGACCAGGCAGGGTTCTGGAGTCCCAAGCTGGCAGGGAAGGCAGGGGCAGAAGTAGTCTTAGCATATCAGTTGGCAGCCCCAAGGGGGTTTCTGTGATACAACCCGTCACAAGCACTTTCAACTCCACTGCACAGCAGTCAGATACACAGGTAACAGCCACTCCCCTGTTAAAGCGTTGGGAACTTTTGAATTTTAATTACCTGTTTGATCAGTGTGGAGAGCTCACCAGCACAGATGATTATGGAGACTCATGGCCACAAACGCGCTCCAGCATGGAGTTCACAGGAGATGGTGGATCTTATTGCTGTGTGGGGAGAAGAGTCTGTGCAAGAAGAGCTCCAATCCAGCAGAAGAAATGCTGACATATATGCCAAGATTGTGCAGGACATAAGGGAGAAGGGCTACATCAGGGACACACAGTAGTGCCACGAGAAAATAAAGGAGCTTTGGAAAGTGTACCAGAAGACAAGGGAGGTGAACAGCCATTCTTGTTCTGACCCCACCACTACCCCTAAATACAGCTTGGATGCCTCCCAGGAGCCCCCTGGCGACCTCAAGCAACAACAAGAGGACATTGTTGATGAGGAAGAGGAGGAGGAGGAGGAGAAGAATGTGAGGCAGGAAAGTGGAGGATCCATTCTCCCTGACAGTCAAGAACTGTTTTTAACCCTGGAACCTGTCCCTTCACAGGACCAGTTGGCGGCAGAGTGTGATGCTGGAGAAAGCACCTCTGGTGAGTACACATTTCCAGTCAAACTGTAGGGTTACATGCTATTATTTTTTATGTTTAATCTGAATTTAAAAAGTTGGTGTAGAGCAGGGGTTCCCAAACTTGGTTCACGACTTGTTCAGGGTAAGCCCCTGGTAGACTACGAGACACTTTGTTTACCTGAGTGTCTACAGGTACAGCTGCTTGCTGTGGTTTGCCGTTCCTGGCCAATGGGAGCTGTGGGAAGTGGCGCAGGCCGGGCCACCACTTCCCGCAGTTCCCATTGGCGGGGAACGGTGAACCGCATCCACTGGAAGCTGCGAGCAGCCATACCTGTAGACCAGTGGTTCCCAAACTTGTTCCACCGCTCGTGCAGGGAAAGCCCCTGGCGGGCCGGGCCAGTTTGTTTATCTGCCGCGTCTGTAGGTTCAGCCGATCGCAGCTCCCAGGGGCCACGGTTCACTGCTCCAGGACAATGGGAGCTGCTGAAAGTGGCACAGGCCGAGTGATGTACTGGCCGCTGCTTCCAGAAGCTCCCATTGGCCTGGAGCAGCGAACCGTGGCCACTGGGAGCCACGATGGGCTGAACCTGTGGACGCGGCAGGTAAACAAACTGGCCCGGCCCGCCAGGGGCTTTCCCTCCACGAGCGGCGGAACAAGTTTGGGAACCACTGCTGTAGACACTCAGGTAAACAAAGCATCTCACGGCCCACTAGCGGCTTACCCTGAACAAGCCGTGCATGCGTAAGTTTGGGAACCCCTGGTATAGAGGGTATTAGTGGCCACTCCAGCTATGCAGAGGGTGTTCTCCGAAAAAGACTGTTTATGTGCATGGGGATGGCCCGAGAATCCTCCAAGGAGATCTCTAGGAAGCTTTCATGAAGGTATTCTGCAATCCTTTGCAGGTTTCTGGGAAAGGCTACCTTATTTCGTCCACTATGGTAGGACACTTTCTCACGCCACTCCAGTATTAACTCTGCTGGCATCATTGCAGCACACAGCATTGCAGCAAAAAGACCAGGTCTGAACCCAGACGCTTGCAGCATCTGCTCCCTTGCCGCCTCTGTTACCCTCAGGACAGTGATATCATATCGGGTCACCTGGGGAAACGGGGGAAATTTTCAATGCTAGCCCTTAAACTGTAAACAATTCAACAAATAATCCGCCCCCATTTGGTGAAATACAGGTCACACAACCACACTTTCCCAAACGTGCCGTGGCTGTGGTTGGAAGGGATCACCGTGTATTGCAAGCAGCATTGAAAAAAAAAAAAAAGAGGGGTGAGGTGGAGGCTTCCTGTTCTTCTCCCTTCCTCCCCAACCCAGTGCCGCGTTTGTAAAAAACAAACAATTTGGGGGGGCTTTACACGGGTGCCTGTCCTCAAGCACCATCCAGGTTGCTAGGGAAAAGGAGGCTTTTCTCAAGTTTCAACCAAGCTGCAACACAAGTTCTCTTGCCCATGCCTCAGGGCCTTACCCACCATGGCTAGAGCAGCAAACCACCTCTTGCAATAGCCAGCAGTTTTGCTTACATTGTGGCTTGCAGTGAAGTGTATTGAGGGGTGTTTTCTTTATAAAAAAATTAACCAGGCACCAGAAACAATGCATGCACTGTCGATGCTACCCTTGTGCTTTGCATTCCTTGGGACTGAAACCTTGTCCATCGGTGCATACTCCATACCAGGACAGAGACTTTCCCAGATTAGAAGGCAGGAAAAAGAAGACTTGGGAGGACATATTCAGTGAGTTATGTGAACCTTCAAGAGTGACAAGACGGAGCTCAGATCATGGAGGATTACACTGTCTGAGAACCTGGACATGCATAGGGAGGACAGGAGAACAAAAGCGTGCCATGCAGGAAGAAATGCTGTGGATTATGAAGGAGCAATCAGAAATGTTGAGGCATCTGGTTGAGGTTCAAGAAAGGCAGATAGATGCTAGAGTCCCTCTGCAGCCTACACTGAAACTGCTGCCGTCATCACCCAGTTCTACACCTCCTCCTGCTGTCATATGAGGTGGGGGGAGGGGAAGGACAGTATCCCTTGTGCTGGAACACCAGGGGAGGGTAGAAGGACCAGAAGGTTCCCATTCCCACACCTTTGATTGTTATTGAAGTGCATCTGTAAGCAAGCTTTCCTTGTTTCTCTCCCCACAGTGTTATCAGTCCTTTTGCCCCAGATTATCTTACTTTTCTTTGCTGTCTGTGTGTTTGTGTGTGTAATAAAACTTAACGGACTGAGAAGAAAAGGCTCTTTATTTATTCAACACACAGTAGTTGGTGGGGGTGGAGTTTACAGGGAAGAAAATGCAATGGGAGATAGTGTCAGATTACTCTGGCTCATTGCTGAAACTGGGTTTCAAAGCCTCATGGAGATGCAGAGCCACTCACTGTGCTCTTCTTATTCTTCTGGTGTCTGGCTACTCAAAATTGGCTGCCAGGCAATCTGCCTCACCCCATCATCCTCGTGGAAACTTTTGTACCTTTGTTTCACAGATATTATGGAGCTCTCAGCAGGCAGCAATAACAATGGGGATATTGTTTTCACTGAAGTCTAACCTAGTAAGCAAGCAACGCCAGTGACCTTTTAAACATCCAAAGGCACATTCCACCACCATTCTGCACTTGCTCAGCCTATGCTTGAACTGGCCGTTATTGCTGTCCAGGCTGCCTGTATATGGTTTCATGAGCCATGGGAGCAAGGGGGTAGGCTGGGTCTCCCAGAACATGATTGGCATTTCAACATCACCATTGGTTATTTTGCAGTCTGGAAAGAAAGTCCCTTCTTGCAACTTTCAGAACAGACCTCTGATCCTAAAGATGCATGCGTCATGCCCCTTTCCCGACCATCCCACATTGATGTCAGTGAAACGGCCCCTGTGATCCACCAGCACTTGCCACACCATTGAGAAGTGCCCCTTTCGGTTTATGTTCTCTTTGACAAGGTGGTCTGGTACCAAGATAGACAGAATGAATATCCCTATCACCCCATCACAGTTAGGGAACCCCATTGCGGCAAAACCATCCATTAGGTCTTGCACGTTGCCCAGAGTCACAAGCCTTCTTAGCAGAATTCTGTTAATGGCCCTGTAAACTTGGAACACTACAGATCCCATGCTAGATTTACACGCTCCAAATTGATGCCACACTGACCGGTAGCAGTCTGGAGTTGCAAGCTTCCACAGAGCTATTGCCACTCGCTTCTCCACTGTCAGAGCAGCTCTCATTTTAGTATTGCTGTGCTTCAAGGCTAGGGAAAGCTCTTCACATGTTTCCTGGAAAGTGGCCTTACATATTCAGAAGTTCGGCAGCCACTGCTCATCATCTCATAGCTGCAAAATGATGCATTCTCACCGGTTAGTGATTGTTTCCTGGGCTCAACCATGTCAAGGAGATGCGAGACTGTCACCAGCAACTGTGAACTGCTCCGCTCTGTGTCTTCTGGCAGGGCTGCTTGTGTGGCATCACATTGTTCCACACAGCAGATCCTGTATTGGCTGTGTAAATACTGCAGGATAAGGCATGAGGTGTTTGTAATGTTCCCAACAACAGTGTATAGCTGAGAGAGGTCCATGCATATTGTGCTATGGTGTTTGCATGGGTAATCCAGGATTGCAAAAAAGACCGTTTGTTTGTCATTGATTTCAGGGAAGGAGGAAAGGACATAATTGCATCATGGGAAGCTAACACCACGTTTTCATAACCACCCATGGCAATGTTTTGGTCCCATTAGGCATTGCAAGCCCAACCGAAAATTCCACTCAGCTATGTTCAGTGTGGGATAGCTACCCACAAGGTAGTGCTCCGTGCATTGATGCAAGCCCTAGTAGTGAAGATGCACTCCGCTGACACAGTGAGCGCAGTGTGGACATGCAAGATCGACTTGCTTAAATCAGAGGCTCGATGTTGACTTAACTTTGCAGTGTAGACATGGCCTGAGTTTCACTGCTGAAGCTAAGCCCTCACATAGCTGTATCTGTGAGTAATGTTTTCTACCATCTCTAGCTGCTTAGCAGACTCCTTCACACCCTTGCAGATGATGATGACCTGGTATCAGTTATTCACCTCTCAGCTATATACAGAAATACGACAGTTTGGCATAAAGCCTTCAGCACTTAAGAAATCTTCAATTAGTATACAACACTGTCACTTGTCATCTCACCAATATTGGTTAACACAAGGGCATCAGACCTGGCCTCTGTTCTCTACTCCGACTTCCCAGAGAATACCAAATCAAGCTCAAGATCTTGGTCCTTATCTTTAAGGTGCTTAGTAGCCTGGGCTCAGGATCTCAAGATTGCCTAAAGCTCTGGGATGAAGACTGTGGTCAACAACTTTGCACAATGGAACTTACTACAATAAAGGTACGGCTCATCTGAGTGGGAGATGGAACTTTCTCAGGGGCTGGTCTGAGACTATGGAATGAACTCCTCAGAAACCTCCAAACTTACCAACTTCTGCTCTAAGGGTAACCTTGCTTCTCTAGCACACACTTAGCAACACATATATTTAAAAAACAAAACAATCTACTCAAAAATCCCTACCAAAAAAGCAAACAAAAAAAAAACCCCAAACATAACATTGCATGCAATTTTTTGTCTGGGGTGAGGAAAGTCACATGTGACAGACATTAGTAGTGTTGTGTAACGAGCTACTGGAAGACACTCAGATACTGTGGTGATGAGCATGGTAGAAGAACCTATATAGAACAGAATAGTCATATAACAATGCATCAAAAACACATGGTCAACTTTATCATTCTTCTTGTACCTGAAAAACAAAATTCCAATAAGATTTTTGAGCCATAGTGTCCTCTCTGTGGGCCTAATTCAATGCCCAGTGAATCAATCCAAGGATTCTCACTCATGTCAATGGAAAAATTGACTTCAAAAACTGGGCATTATATTGCGCTCACTTACACTGTATAATATTCATGAAGTCAAATGGGTTTCACTGGTGTAACAAAGATTAATTTGAATTATATAAGCATAAATAGAACTATAAATGTCATTGTAACAGGGGTTCTCAACTTGAGGGTTACAACCCCCCTAGCGAATTACACATTTGTGTCAAAAGGTCATAACTTCCATATTCCTTTCCCCTATTCCTAAATATTGGGCGGGAGGTTCTGGTTAAAATCTGTTTCGATGAAGAAGAAGGGAGTGGAAATGGGGGTCCTAGTAAGGAGGAGGTTGAAAGTGTCTCATATTCTATATTTTGAACACAAGTCCTGTAAAAAGAAAGTGAAGGCACACAGAATTATTTGTTGATGGAGATCATGTTTATAGAAAACTTAAATATTGTTATTGATGGAAATGAACAAAAATTAAGAACTCAGAGTATGCAAGCGCAACCACTACACATGCTATATAATCAGTTCTAGCACTCAGTCACCTGCCAGAATTGTGGATTTAATGATCTTCACGCTCTTCATCTTTCATCATCACACCACCACACATTATTTCTTGTAATTTGTACTTGTTATACGTTATTTAATGGAGGTTTTTCAGTATCAGTTACATGAAATACTAGCTGATACTCAACATACTGTGTTTCTCAACAGAAAACATAAAGAGCAAGAAAAGCAGATAATACATATTTTACTGAGAATGTTTTCTTTGATTTCTTGAATGCCACATCCAATCAAAACTCTAACCTATTGAGGATTTCTGCTTCTGCCAATGGTTGTTACATGGAAATCTAGCCTTTGCCTTGCATATATGCAATACAGAATATAAGAATTACGTATTTCCTGATGAGAAAGATCACAATTAAAAGAGGTTCACACTCTGCTGTTTTCACTCCTTTTATTTCTCTTTCATTGTAAGCTCCTTAGGGCAGAAACCATTTAATTGTGTAATGTACAACACTGAGTACACTGTCAACAAATAAGTAACATATTTTTAAAAAATTAAGAGGAGGGTACATAGACAATCAAGTTCTTTAATACACATAAGACATCATCTTTCCTCTTCTACGTTAATGCATACATTCTGGATTGCTCGATTTCCCATATTGAGAGAGAACCTGTACTGAAGAATGCCAACATTTTCTGGAAATACTAATGTTCTTATCTAGATTTTCCTTTTTTTCTCTTGTTGCTATAAAACAATAAAAACTGCATGTTGGTATGCATAAAGAGGAGCAATGGATCTACGGTACTCATCCCATTTGGAAGGAGAATGAAATTACCTTAGTGAGTTTATTAAGTAATTTCAGATAGACTAAGCATATGTCTATGAAGGGAAATATCCTTCTTTTGCTTACTTTGTTTTGATTACTTCTATTAAGCACCATTTACAGAGGTGCTGCTCCAATATGTCATAGCATATATAGTTACATTCATAGAGCCATTTAAGTGCTTCTGCACCAAAGGTGTGCTGTAAATTTGACACTGAGAGAACAATATTAAAAATCTCACTGCTGACAAATATTGCCTTACTGCATAGCTATGGTGTTATATTACACTTACAAAGAAAGACTGGATACGGGTGGTTAAAATTACCAATAGGACTAAATTTAACACACTGAGCCTTATGAAATAAATAAGTCTAATCAAAACCCACTCAACACCAGTCTGTTTAAAGGAATTTAAAGAGACAAGACATCGTGGTTTACAATTTTCAAGTTAATTGGCCAATTCTTTTTCAGTTGAGAATGGAATTACGTGACCTTAAAATATTTTTACTTACAATGCTACTTCCATAAATATTGTAACAATTCAAGAGCTACGAAATTCCACATAGCCTGTGGAGGTTGATTGGCATCACTATTGTCAGAAAACTGCATAACAATGTCACTTACAGGGCAGAAGGTAGTGCTGCTGTCTGAGTGAAGTAGGTCATTCTCCAGGCCACCTCAAGACTCACAATATTATTACCACCATGGTTCTATTCATGATCTCTGTTTAAAGGCCTGATCCTTCAGATGAAAATGAATTTTGCCAGACTGAGGACTGCAAGATTGATCCCTTTGAAAGTGACAGCAGAGTTCTGCCTCTGTGCCTGGGTTTTCATTGACTTTAGTGGAGATCCCCTGATTTGCACTAGCTGAAAATCAGGTTCAATGTGTTTCAGATCTTTGGAGTTTTTAAAATCTGTGTGCAAACAAACCTTGATGAGGGCTTTTAGCCACAAAAGTTATTTAACCCCAAATGGCATTCTGTGGTTCAGTAGTCACTGAATCAAATTTTTTTCAGGTTGCAAGTAAAATAAGGTATATCAACTGCCACAAATGTAACTGTCCTTGGCCTCTGACAATCAAACCCAATGCTTTTCAGCCCACACATCATTCCCAGTTAGAAAGAGAATCTGCAGGCCAAATTGTGACGAGTTACACACGTGCAATCCCTCAGAATGTGCCCTGGTTGACAAAAGTGGAACTGCATTGCCTTCTACTGGAAATGCATAAAATGGAGAGAACCCAGCCTGATTGCCATATCCCAGAGTGAAGTTGCATGGCTGGCAGCTAGAAAACCTTATTTTATTTGCAAGCTGATTGATTTGTCCTGGAAATCAGTGAGACACAAGGAATATGGAGCCCCACAATGCCATTTTTACAAAGACTTTTCAGGGTATAATCACCCATTGAATTGAGGATTTGTTCCCCAGTAAGCGATTTATGGTTTCATTCCCCCTTGCCAGGAGACTGACATTAGTGTTGTGTTAATAATTTAAAAACTGCTGTACCATTCACTTAAGCCAAAGATTTAAAAGAAAGATTTACTATGCAAGGGAATACTATTGGGGTAGTAAAATTCAGAATATGTAATATACTGTTGCCATGTTTTCTACTGAGAGACCCACAGTAACATTCAGAAAGCTTTTAAAATACTCATGTTTACCTGCTGCAACAGCATAGCACTGTGTTTAGTTTGTAGCAGTGAAGTAAAAGAAGCATTAGAAACACATTTACTCTTTCAATTTTAAATAAATGTATTACTGAAACTATTTAAACTGTTAATGTAACTCATGCCAACGTCTAACTGCATTCCATTTTTAAATCTAAGCAACATACTTTTTTGTGTTGGAAAATGCAGTCCGTGCACTGAGTCAGTCCTAATCAAATGAGTGTATGTATATTTCAAAATTAACATATGCTTAGGAGTAAGATAAAAACAAGATATTGTAAGTATAATGTATTACGTTTTGCAGAGTTTAATATGTTCATTATCCTAATTTTTTACTGTTAACCAAAAAGGACATTAGTACTGTGATAGTTACAATTCCTCTTGTTAGCTCCATGCAAGCCATCCGAATTCAGTGCTGATTCAGAATATGAAATTGTTCAGCAATGTTGGTTAAAAATAGGATGAACACTGGCATGCATCTCAGGAACATTGAGTAACCTCAATAATTAAGCTTTCTGGTGAATTTGAGATCACACATTAGGGTTTTATCTGTACATTTGTTCCAATAAGATAAGACGCAACACCTACAACAGGAAAACTTGACATTTGTTTTTTTGAATTTCCATTTTCATGCGACAGGTTCTCTCCTGCTGCACAAACACAGAAACAGAATAATTAACAGCAGACTCCCTCTACATGCTGTATCTTGTGAAGGAACACTTCCAGAACCAACATTAACCTCCCAGTAGGGAAATATCTAGTGAGGAACTAGGTGTAAAAATGGTTAGAGTGTAAATATAAATTAAGAGTTTGAGCCTCGTCCTCCAACCACTTCCCATGCAAATGAGTGACAGTGATTTGGGGTGAGTAAGAGTTATAGGATCATGCCCTTAAGAAAGAATCACTTTCCTAGAAGAACAATCTCAATTATTTTACTATTCTGTAATGTTAAAATTAAGAAAAAAATATCTAGGGATACAGATACATAAATACTGACAAGCACCCAGATAAATATAAAAGCTAAATAAGTATATAGATCAAAGTTTGTAACAATTTTTTTACATAGATAGCAACTTCCAGGTGAATCCCTGATTCCCAAGGAGAATCCATTACCTACTGCGAACTAAATAACTTAGCAGTCCACGTTCAGACCAATAGACTTGAGTTTGTATTGTTTCTTTTGTTGACAAGATTCAGCCCTTGGCTTTTGATACATGTTGATTCCACTTAGCAGATAGCAGACTGTATATGAAATTATTCATCTACAGCCCCCAGGCTAATAACAATTCTAATCCTCTAATGGAGTCAAGGACCAAACAGTTACTGAAAGAAATAAGAACTTAAACCAGAAATCAGGTGAAAAACAATTATATGTGGGATAAGCAGAGACAAGGGATTAAGTAAAAAAAAAAAAAGCATAGATACCAAGGAAAATATATACAAAATAATAATCAGGCAACAATATTAGTCAGTCAGTTTATCCCCTCTATCTGTGATCTCCTCAAAGAAGGAAGGAAAGGTTTAAGCATTGGCTGGAAGTCAGAACAGCAGAATGTCATGAGGAATATAAGCTGAGGAAGAAAAAGGTGAAAAGAGTGGTTGTGGAAGCCAAGGGTCAAGCATCTAAAGCCTTATATACAGGACTACTTACAAAGGAGAGGGAAAATATATAGATTAACCAAGATGAGACAAAGAAGCACTGAAGACGTTGGAGCCCTGAATGTGTCAAAGACAAAAACAGAAGAGTCCTGGTGGAAGACAGTGAAATCATTAGGAGATGGCTGAGATTTTAATGAGATACTGGTCAATAAGGAGTATCCAAGGAAACTGTTGAGTGAAGTATGCTCAAGCAACAACCTCACAAGACCTATCAGTGGTAGAGAGTCAGAGTGCTAAAGATGATTAAATGTGGGAAGGCAATGGGACCAGACAGTGTATCATAGAGTGGTGGTGATGACAAACTTCTTCCATTTAATCCTCTGAACTGAAAAAATGCCCAGCAAGTGGAAGAAGAGCACATCAGTCTCTATCATCAAGCATGAAGGGGATGCACACGAATGTTGTTAATACATACTAGTCAAGTTAATGAGACACACACAATGAAATGGTTGTAAAGAATTAAGAAAAGATTTCATGGGCAACTGGAGCTCCAAGCAAACAACAATGGATGCAGCCTGAATTTTGCAGGAAAAGCACGGACAGAAACACAAGGAATTGCACTTAGTATTTGCGAATGTAGAGAAGGTTTATGACAGAGTGCCTAGAGAACTGATATGACACCTATAGTCATGCAAACTGTGGGAGACATATGTTCAGACTGTTGTGGACATACAAAGGTAATACAACAATAGTCAGAAACAGCTGTGGCTACAGTGAGCCATTCACTGTGAGGGTTGGTCTATATCAAGAACCAATTTTCAGCCCATTCCAATCTGTGATTGTAATAGACACCTTGACAGAAGGTTAGGGAAGAGACTCCATGGAGTTATATCACAAAGATAAATATGGACAGGAAATGACTCTAGAATGATTTAGGGCTGCATTAGAAGAAAACTGTTTAAGAATCAGCTGACAAAAGATGGAAAACATGTAGTTCTTCACTGAGAAGGTCAACAAGAAGCCAGTAAATGTAATGGTGCCGAGTTAAAGTTTGCAACAATTCAAATACGTCTATTCAGTGTTGTGCCATGAGGGGAACGTGGAGGTGGATATTGGGCATAGCTTGAAAAATGCAGATGGAAATAGTTGACAAGAATTCTCTCTGCTAAGACTATGCCAAGCCAAATAAAGAGCAAAGCGTATAATACCATGATTAGGCCAGCCATGATACATAGGTTGGAATGCTGGCCAATGAGGAAGGAAGGAGACTAGCTACTTCACACTGCCAAAATGAGAATGCTGAGGTAGACATAGAGAAAGACAAGAGCTGATAGGCTAGGCAATGAAATAGTATGAGTCCTAATGTAGATAGCCCTTACTTCAGAAAAGTTGAGGGAATATCAATTGAGACAGTTGGGTCATGTAAGACAACAATTAGTCGGATATATTGGTCAGAGAGTACAAGATTAGTTACCGGAAAATACCACAAGGAAGATCCCTCGTTCCCCAGAAAAAGGTGGTTCAAGATGCTGAAGGTGAACAGGAAGAAGATCAGTATCCGCTTGGAAGATACATGAACATTTGGAAATGAATAGAAAGAGCCGCTAACCCTAACTGATGGGACAAAGTGAAGAAGAAGAAGAAGATGAACGATGATCGTCTCAATACTCAGAATACAGAACAAAAGCAAATTCAGCCAAAAAGCCTATCTGCAAATTATACATGATTTTCATTTGTGATCTTTTCTAATGCAAATAATGGATTGTAGCAGACCTGAGCAAGCATGGTGGGGGTAACATTTAACCTCAATTACAATGGAGCTTTCAACAATTTAAGCTGTCTACACATACAGTTTAAATAAGCTTCTCAGACCCGATCTCTCTTCACCCTGAGCCTTTTTCTATTTCACCAAAAGTACAGTGTATTAGTGGTTACTGTTGTAGGGTTATCTCCCCATTCTGATCAATGAAGATCCTGATGTGGCTTAAGCTCTCTTCCTGCATTGAGTGTAACAGAGGCCTAGCAGGTGAATTCAGTATTGTCAACCCAAAGTGTTAAAAAATTATGAGTCAGGTCCCAATAATTTATGAGATTGTCTTAAAAAAAAATCAAGCTTGCATTGAAGTTGTAGCTATGTTGGTCCCAGAATATTAGAGGGACCGGGTTGGTGAGGTAATATCTTTTATTGAACCAAATTCTGCTGGTGAGAGAAACAAGCTTCCTACCTACACAGAGCTCTTCTTCAGGTCTGTGAAAAGTACACAGAATGACCCTTCACCTTGAATGTTGTCTTTGAATATGTGTGTTAACTATTAATGCTAACAATCTGTGAACCACTGAGTACCTTTCCCAGACCTGAAGAGGAGCTCTGTGTACCTTGAAAGCTTTCCTCTTTCATCAATACAAGTTGGTCCCTAAAGGATATTACTACCACACCCATCTTGTCCCTTAAAAAAAATCATGACATATTTTAAAAATAATATATTGTGGATTATTTTTATTTGCCTTTGGGTTTCTGAGCCTTGAGGGAACACTCAGTTCATGTTTTCAGGCTTTTCTCTGCAGCCAAGAATGCTAAAACCTCACTTTTTAAAAACAATGAAAGCTGAGATACTCAAGTAGTCACATGACTTAAAGAATTAAGAAAAGTATTAACTATTGCAAGATGTGTATTAAAATTATGAGTTGGGAACAAGAAAGCTGTTTGCTCTTTGAGGTGAACCCTTCTGGGTTGAGGAATCTTGGGGTTCCTTTCTTTTACTCTTCTTAATTCAGGTAGACCCTCCTCTTCCCTGATGATCCCACATTAGCTGTTGCTGTGTGAGTGGAGTATACAGATGGTGGATATATGGCTCCTCTTCTCCTTGCTTGGGGCCCTCTGACAGCTATTAGTTGGCAGCAGTTAATTCAGGTCAAATCCCTTTGAGAGTACTTTCGGTGAGCTGTGATTTTTCACTAAAGAGGCATGTATGATTTCTCTCACATTCTGCGAGGTGCACATGGCTTCTTCTCCTGATGCTGGGCTAGACTCTGTTTCACCTGAATATGTGCTTTTCCAGGGTCAGAACATGTGTGTGGATGGTTCTAGTCATCTATAGGCTTTTCTGGGCTTGTGGCTGACTGTTGTGGCTGCCTGTCAGACTCCTAGCCAGTCGGCCTCTCTTCCTTTCTCTATCTCAGGCACTGCTGCTGGCTGTCCAAGTGTACAAGCCAAGTGGATTTGGCCCTTCTCTGTCCAAAGAGTCCTAATTGGTTCCCTGATAAAGCACCTAGTTTATTTTCAGTTTCCCTCTTGCTGCTTCTGGACCGTTGTGGCAGCTGCTTTTCTAAAGCCCCCAGAGTAGTGGGGATGGTTGTGCTTCCCAGATTTATATACTTTACAAAGTAAAAGATAGGAAACAGTTCCTCCACAGAAATTTATATATAATTACCTCTCCCTCCCCCATCCATAACAACAAAAGCTTAAACAAAGATTCATTTTTATTAATAATGTAGGTGATAAAAGATGAATGCTATGTGATATCTCCTGCTAACACAGACAGGCAACATTTAAGGTCCTTTTCAGTTAATTTTTTTTCAAGAAAATAAAACCCTGTCACACCACACAATAACTACTGTGCCTCAACTATGGATTTAAATCACATATAACTTGCAATCCCTCTAGGTTAGCAATGCTAATCAAGAATGTGCTTTCTCATACCCAATCAACACTTGTCAGGGCCTAAAACCAGTGGTCAAGATTTTTACAAGTAACTAATAAATTGGGTGCCCAACCTTTAAGTAGCATGTTGGGGTGTTTTTCTGGTGAGTGGAAGCTCAGCGCTTTCTAAAAATCAGTCTCCTTAAGGTGTCTAATGCTGGACATCTGAAAATTAAATTCAGATCTGAACCTATAAAATGGAGTTACTATTACTTTTATGTCACAGGGTATTGTTAGGATAAAATCATTACTATCTGTAGGGTACATGGCGATGGGAGCCAATTAAGTACCATATATACTCGATTATAAGCCGGTTCGTTTATAAGCCGATCCACCCCAAGATGGATGAGTAAAAATGGAAATTTTTTATGACCTATTCATAAGCCGACCCTATAATTCTGGTGTCAGCAAACTTTGGCTCCCGGGCCATCAGGATAAGCCGCTGGGATGGTTTGTTTATCTTGAGCGTCCACAGGCACGGAGGTAAACCTAAGTAAACAAAGTGTCCTGATGCGCCAGCTGCTTACCCTGATGAGCCGGGACAGCAACTGGTAGGGAAATTTTTGGGGGGGGAGAAGCTGGGGGTCAGGGGAGTAACCCCTGTGACCACCCCCGCAGGACCCCATCCCTACCCCGGACCCCCACACTCTCCCCCATCCCATCCCAGCCCACCTTACCTGGGGTGGGCTAGGGGAAGATGTCTCTGGCCTGGCCGGAGCTGCTCCGGCAGGCTGGGCAGCGTGGCTGCACCCTGCTCCGGTAGGCCAGACCTGGCGGCGCGGCTGCAGCATGTTCCAGCGGGCTGGGCCGGGCGGCACGGCCGCAGCGTGCTCCGGCAGGTCAGGCGACACAGCTGCAGCCTGACAGCTCTGGAACTGCAGCGGCTTCAGAGACTGGGGGGAGAGCAGTGTGGCCAGAAGTGGAGAGACTCTGGTCCCGCCTCTTCCCTTCTGGCTCTGCTGCCTCTCCTTGCCCCCTCTGTTGGGGGTGGGGGGGCTGTGTCCCACCTCTCCCCCTCTATACCCGTTCATAAGCCGACCCCCTTCTCTGATGCTTCCCTTTTTTACTAAAAAATTCAGCTTATGACCGAGTATATACGGTATGGTTAAGACAAAACATAATCCTTGGAAATTGTTATAATGCTTAATTTAGGTAATATTTCTGCCAGGGGAAGAATCTAATTAGCCACAAAAAAATGGGGTGGCTGACATCTCATCTGAAGGACAACTTCTAAGTACCATCTACTCATTCACGAATATCAAACATATTGAACCCAATTCTATAATCCCCTCATGAACAGAAATCCTATTGACTTCAACCGTAGCTCAGCATGTGGAGGGCTTTCAGGATCAGGTCCTTTGTAAGCAAGGTTGGACATTAGGAAAAACTTCCTAACTGTCAGGGTAGTTAAGCACCGGAATAAATTGTCCAGGGAGGTTGCGGAATCTCCAACACTGGAGACTTTTAACAGCAGGTTAGACAAACACCTCTTAGGGATGGTCTAGATAATACTTAGCTCTGCAATGAGTGCAGGGGATGGGACCAGATGACCTCTCGAGGTCCATTCTAGTGCTACGATTCTATGATTCTAAATTACAGTAAACATCATAAGGTGCAAATTGTCATTACTGGAAAGGCCAGAAGCTTTGCTTTAACACTGATATTTTTATGCTTTCATGGCCTCCAAGGAGTTCATTCCTTTGAAAAAGAGCTTGACACTTACAGAAGAGGAGAGACGAATAGACATACTGATGTCGTGAAAAGCATAAATGAATGCTTAGAAAGATTTATGGATGTACATATCTCCAGAGCCTCCAAATAGCTATTTATTATACATTTGCTCAGCTCTGTTTGAACATAAATTAAACACTTTCCTTTTATTTATTATTTTTATAGTGCTGACACTGTACTATAACATGTACTGCTGTTTCAAGCAGCAGTAGGTCAATTCACTAAGGAACTTTTAGTGAGCAGCAGCAGCAGGGTCCACATGGATTCTTAGTACATGGTATACTGAGCGCTGTAGATATACACCCCAGCTTTCCACACACTAACTCATTGTTTACACAAGCTCTTACATTAAAAAAAATATCCCTTTTAAAAAAATTGAGAAATGGTTAACCCTTGAAGCTGAAATTTTTGCTGCATAGGGGGAAATTTGGCCTTAAGTCAAACATGGTGGTAGTTAGGTTATTGTCTCTGATTTAGGAAAGCATTAAACACATTACACCAATCCCTATTAGGGAAAGCACTTAAGTATATGCATTAAATTTAAACATCAGCTTAAGTTCAATGGGACTTTTGCATGGGTTTAAATGCCTTCTAGAACAGGAACACACTTCCGCAGATGCTTAAATGCTTTGCTGAATAGGGATACTTTTCTGAATCAGGGCCTTTAAGAGTGCTCTGTAAATCAACTATCCAGTTATCTGCCTAATTTAAACCTTTAACCTTTCTAAAATCTGTCCTCTTCACAAAGTTATTCAGAATAGTTGATAACCTAATAAGCTATACGCAAAGGATGAATCTGTTTATTACTTTTCTGTCTATCCCATTAATCCCCAATTACTCAAAGTTTTTGTGGTTTCATGGAGAGAAACATTTATATCTCTGGAAAATAATGATTTTTGTCCTTTCAAGTACACTCACCACATTCAGGAGGTTGTAAAACTATATTAAAGAACCAAGGCTTAAGAAGGAACAATTTTCCTGGATTACATTTTCATTATAAAATGTTCAGAAACTCTTTTACCTTAAGCCTAGCAGCATATGGTTGCATGTATTTGAATACATTTTCACACAAAAATACTTCATCCACAGATATTAGAATTTTAACTGCATGAGATCAGCATGATGGAATATAACTTTCAACATCTTTTCCTGGAATTATCCTATTTTACTAAAATAAAATAAATAATAATAAGAAGAAGAAGAAAGAAAGAGCAAAAGCTATGCTTTATAATGAATGATAATGAATACAAGTCTAATATGCTATTGTATTTCAGTGTCTAGGATCCTGGCATGCTTGCCAGTCTTAGGTATTTGTATCATCTTCAGTGATCTGAAATTAAAAAAAAAGAAGTCCTACAAAAAGTGGAAACTAGGATAAACTATGAAGAACGAATATAAACAAACACCACAAGTATGTAGGAACAAAATTTAAAAGGCCAAGGCACAAAACAAGATTAAACTAGCTAGACACAAAGGGTTACAAGAAACCAATCTACAAATACATTAAAACAGGAGGAAGACTAAGGACAGGGTAGGCCCCTTGCTCAATGTCGGTGTGGGGTGGGGAGGGGAAGAAACAATAACAGAAAATGTGGAAATGGCAGAAGTGCTAAATTACGTTTTTGTTTCAATTTTCTCCAAAAAGAGATTAGTAGTGATTTGACATCTAACTTAATGAATGTCATTGGAAATGAGTTAGGATTACAGGCTGAAATACAGAAAAAACAAATTAAAATTACTTAGACAAGTTAGATGTCTTCAGGTCACCAGGATCTGATGAAATAGATCCTAAAATAATCAATGAGCTGACTGAGGAGAAATCTGAGCCATTAAAGATTATCTGCAAAAAGTCATGGAAGATAGGAGAGATTCCAGAACAAATCCATTGCACACATACAAAATGGAAAATTACTGCCAAGGAAGGAGTACTGCAGAAAGGGATCTGGGGTCACAGTGGATCACAAGTTACATATGAGTCAGTGTAACACTGCTGCTGCAAAAAAAAAAAAAAATAACAATCATTCTGGGATGTATTAGCAGGAGTGCTGTAAGCAAGACACAAAAAGTAATTCTGCACTCCGCGCTGATTAGGCCTCAACTGGAGTAATGTGTCCAGTCCTGGGTGCCACATTTCAGGAAAGATGTGGACAAATTGGAGAAAGTCCAGAAAAGAGCAACAAAAATGATTAAAGGTCTAGAGAACATGACCTGAAAACATGATTGAAAGAATTGGATTTGTTTAGTGTGGACAAGAGAAGACTGAGAGGGGACATAACAGTTTTCAAGCACAAAAGGTTGTTACAAGGAGGAGGGATAAAAACTGTACTTCTTAGCATCTGAGAATAGGACAAGAAGCAATGTCCTTAAATTGCAGCAAGTGCATTTTATATTGGACATTAGGAAAAACCTCCAGTCAAGGTGGTTAGGCATAAATTGCCTCCAGAGGCTGTGGAATCTCAGTCATTGGATATTTTAAAGAGCAAATTAGACAAACATCTGTCAGGGATGGTCCAGATAATACTTTGTCCTGCCATGAGTGCAGGAGACTGGACTAGAAGACCTCTGGAGGTCCCTTCCTGTCCTATGATTATGCCAGACTCAAATGCCAATTGATGGTAGTTTAATTGTTATTAATTGATGATTCCGTAAGTATCATTATAAAAATAGTTAATGAATCAAGTCCAGAGCCTGGAAAATGTAATAGAAATGATTTAATTTTAATAGACCGAAGATCATTACCATGGCTACAAGCTAAGAATACTGAAGTGAAACTAACAGTAAATGGGGTCACGCAGGCACAATCTGTCTTTCTGACAGGTAAACCCTCCATCTAATTCTGAGAAGAACATCCTATACACAACATCTGTTCTGTCTCATTCCCATACACCCAGTGCCACTTATCAGGGCGGGGTGAACGGGGCAGCCGCCCAGGGCGCAAAGACACAGGGGCAGAAAAATAGGGCGTAAAAGTGACAAAAATAAAACCAGTAGGGGGCACAAATATGCTTGCTTGCCCCAGACACTAAAATGCCTAGTTACAGCTGCCACTCCCACAGGGCTGGCATGGAGGCATTCGTATGTAGTCTGAATTGAGGGGAGTGGGCCTCTTTGGCTAAGTCTATACTACAAAATGATTGCTCATATAAACCTTCTTAGCGAGGACACAGTTTATACTGGCAAAAAAAGTACTTTTGTTGGTATAGTTTATACCAGTTCAGCAAGTGAAAAACTATACTGGCAAAAGCACACTGGTGGACCGGCCTCATGAATGATTCAATAATGATGTTGATAAAATTATTATAACTTTTAAAAATATTAGCTTGTTATGAACTTGTCTGCAACTTTACTGAACATTAGGAGTTAGCAGCAAGTATCTTATTGCTAGGATGCTTGAAAATATAACAATATCTGTGAATGTTTTTGTTAGTTATGTTATAAAATATTCAGGATGGTTACAGAAATTGTCAGAGGTTTCTGGTTTCTGTCTCCAAGGACAAGCTACATGTCAGGAAAACAGTCCTCCTTAGCCATAAAACTATCTTTTTTAGCTATAAATCCATCTTTATTACCTCTAAGAGTGCCTTATCTAGACCAGGACATCTCCCTTTGTATCAGATACCCATTTGGTACAAATACAATGATTATCTCAAAAAAAAAAAACAAATTAAGTAAAACATTCGTGCTTTAGGAAAAGACTTGAATGTGAAAAAGAATGTAGGCTTGTGTTATCAGAGCAATTAATCTAGGTGTAAACTGGGTTTTTTCCACCTCCCCAGACACAGTAAACCTACACAAAGAATTCTATAAATATCTTTGTTAAACTACATTTGATAGTTTCTCTGAAAGCTTTATTCAGAAAAAGTTTCTAGGAAATGTGCAGTTGGAAATGTTTCTCAGTTTTTCCATCCCTTGTATGTGTAGAAAGGTTGAAATTATAAAAGCAGCCTAGGGAGTTAAAACACAGCTTCTATTAAAACGGATGGAAGATGTGTGACTAAATCCCCAAGAGTCCTTTGAAAATCTCAACCCGTACCCAAGGCTGTATTAACTATTAGGCTATAGCCTTAGGCCCTTCTATTTTTTTATGCCCTACTGGTCAGGCAGGGGGCGTGGCCAGGGCCAGGTGAGGGGGAGCAAGCGAGCTTGCTCAGATAGCCCTGCTGTAGCGCTCCTGCCATCAGGAAAGGCAAAGCAGCCCCCTGTGGCTTGGAAGGAGCTCAGCTTGCAACTAGCCAGCAGCCTGCTGTGTCTCCCTGCGCTGCAGGAACAAACTGCCAGGTATCCGGTTAACACTGGTGACCGGACACTAAAAATCTGGTTACCACGGGAACCCATGCCAGCTGTGGGTATAGTTTGAGCATGCATTGTCCCCCCTCCCAGCTCCCTCCACCTCCTATGTCTCCGGAGCTCTGCTTAGCTTGTCAGGGAGGGAAGAGGCTCTCTCTGTCCCTCTCCTTGGCTGAGGCTGGCAGGAAGCTCCAAGACGCTGCCTCCTGCGTCCTAGTGCCAATCACCGTGGTCTTCTATGTGTGCTGTGTCCCATTTCTGGACAACTAATTTTGGAAAAGCTTGGTAACAGAATGGCCTGATGTGGTGAATCACTGGAGATTAACTACACAAAGTGGGTATCATCCCAAAAATATTATTTGGGTTCAATGTGAAAACAGTAATTCATTATCCTCAGCCAGTGCAATACTGGGAGGCAGCTTTCAGAACAAGACAGCCTAAAATACAATGCCACCCAATGTAATTTTCCCACTACTACTTCCTCTACTTACACCTGAGTGGTTCTCTTTTACATTATTAAAGCTGGCTGCCTCCCAGACTGCAGTCAGAGTGAGATAGGGTATGTGGTGTAGAGGCCATAGCTTGGGGAAAACACCTGCAGGGCTTGGTTTATGCCATGTGAAGAACTGAGGGTAGAAGCACAAGGTTGAAAGAGGTGAGCAGGATGGGGAATGTTACCATGTTCATCCTCATACAGACGAGCACACCTAGGAGAAAGGAGGCCTAAGAGAAGAGGCCAATGTATCAGCATCCCTCGTGCTACCTCTGACTCAGAAATATCTGTTTGAAAAATTGAGTGTGGTGAGAGTAGAATAAACTTCAGAGGAACAGCCGTGTTAGTCTGTATTCGCAAAAAGAAAAGGAGTACTTGTGGCACCTTAGAGACTAACCAATTTATTTGAGCATGAGCTTTCGTGAGCTACAGCTCACTTCAATAAACTTGTTAATTTTACATAAATAATATGTAAATACATACATTTGATGACTTCATAATTTTTTTTCTAGTATGTAATTCCTACTTAGTTCCTTCCCTCGCATTAGTTTTAGGCCCCTCATAACCTTAATCCGGCCCTGCCCATAACTTGTGTATTGGAAAACTGGGTAACAACAAAGCCACCAAAAAAACCCTTCAGAAACAGACTTCAAAGAGAAACTGCTGAGCTACAATTCATTTGCAAACTTAACTTCATCAATTTGGGCTTGAAGAGGGACTGGGAGTGGTTGGCTCACTACAAAAGTAATTTTCCCTCTCTTGGTATTGACATCTCCTCATCAATTATTGGGAGTGGACCACATCCACCCTGACTGAATTGGCCTTCAACATTGGCTCTCCACTTGTAAGGTAACTCCCCTCTCTTCAAGTGCCAATAGATATTTATGCCTGTATCTGTAATTTTCACTCCATGCATCTGAAGAAGTGGGTTTTTTACCCACAAAAGCTTATGCCCAAATAAATCTGTTAGTCTTTAAGGTACCACCGGACTCCTCAGTGTTTATGCCAAACTAATATATCCTAAATAAACCTAGTCTGACTGAACAGGCAATGCAACCCTAGAAAAATATAATCAAAAGTATGATTATATTTCTCTTTGCATTGCTGTAAGTTATTACAGGAGACCTCAGAAATCCCAGCTAATATCAGAGCCTCATATTGCACTGGATGCCTGTCACGGGATCACTCACCACACTGGCGCCTCCTGCTGGCCGTTTTGGGAATTAGCTCTGGTCAGCAGGGTGTCCTCTGGTAGTGATTGCTCTCCTGTCCTTGTCCCCACCTGCAGACCCACTGCAGTTCCAGTTGCACTGCCTCTGCTTCACGGCACAGCCCTCCAGCCATGTCACAATCCGGCTTCCCCCGTTCCAGGGACTCCTTCCGCAACAGTCTAGCCGCTCATCACAGTGGCTTTGCAGTCCATAGCTCAACCGCTTCTTCAGCGGCGAGTCGGGGGGGGGGGGAAAGAGGACAGACCCAGGCCCACCCACTACACTGGGTCCCAGCCCAGGGATCTTACAAAGAACAGCCCTACTGCCCCACCTTTCTTTCTCCACCAGTATGTCTCAATTCCCTGGGCCACTTCCCCAGCACCTTCAGTTCCTGCCTCTGGCTCCTTCACCCTCTTCCCAGGGCCTCAGGCTTGCAAGCCCTAGCAGCCCTGTTCACAGTGATAGTCTCCGTAGCCCTCTAAGAAGCCAATCCACTCCTTTGGGCTTCCTGCAGCAGACTGACTTGCTCTGGCCTCCAGCTTCCTTTTATATGGACTGGCTGGGCCCTAATTGGCTGGAGCCACTGCCCTAATTGGCTGTTTCCTTGCAGCCCTCCAGATTGGGTTTTAACCCTATCAGGGCCAGTGTGGGACAGATATCTCATCACAGTGCCGAATGCACACACACTAAGAGACAGTCCCTGTCCTAAAGAGATTACATTCTAAATAGTAAAACTTGTTGTTTTGTTGCTACATCGTTATCAGCTACTGCAATGCGGGTAATTGCTGGAGACTTGTTTATTTTGCAAAATGCATTTTTAAGAGTTTGTCAACGATGCTCAGAACTTGGGATGGATGCCTGCTTTATTTAGTGTAGTCTACATTTGAATACATAAATAAATAAGCAATCAATCAAAAGCTTTTTCTTTGTGAATACCTCCTTACAATCACAGCTTGATTTATGAAAAGGGCGACAAAAAGAATGTCATTTAAGTATCATGGGGACTGTTTTCATAATTACAATATATTCCAGGTGAAAGATTACCATCCATTTTTATAATGATATTATAGTTTCAATCTTATTCTCCATCCCATCCACTATGTATCCTAACCTTTTGTTTTCACTCTTGACCGCTCCTGCATATTGAGCAGATATTCTTTTTGAGTTGCTCACAGGGATGCCCATCTCCTTTTTCACCCCCTGAGGTTGTACATTTGATACAGTTAATGTAGAACCCAATAGTGCATGTTCAAACTATTTCTTCCAATGTGAATTTCCTTACATTTGTCAGTGAATTTAATCTCCCACAATGTTCCCATTCACTTGGGAGGACCCTTTGAAGTTCTGCACAGTCTTTGTTCCTGATAACCTGAATAATTTTGTGTCATCTTCAATTTTTTGCACCCCACTGTTCACCCCCTTTTCCATATTATTAATACATATATCAAATACCACTGATCCAATATGGAACCTTGTGGCACACTACTGTTAACCTTTTGCCATGATTAAAATTGACCATTTATCCCTCCTGTTTGCTTTCTGACTCCTAATTCTTTTCTGATCCATGACAGTACTGTGGTTCACCCATGATTACTTAGTTTTCTTAAAAGCCTCTTATGAGGAATTTTATCAAAGACTTTTTGAAAGTAAAAATAGATTATGTCAACAAATTCACTTTTATCCAGCACTTTACTAACATGTTCAAAGAATTCTAGTACATGAAGGACGAAGGTTTGCATAAGCTGTGCTGGTCAGATACTATCATGATCATTTAAATGTGTTGTAATTTTATTTTTAATCATCATTTCAACTAATTATCTGGTACTGAAATAATGTTTACTAATCTGTAATTCAGAGAGAATAGCAGAGGTGATCCTGTCTTTTAGTATAGACACTTACTTTAATGAGAGATGGCTCCTTCACCAGTGTTATTGATGCCATCAGCAACATTTCTTAAACAAATGAAAAATATAAAAATAAAAACTACAGCTTCTCTTTTAACTTAATTATTCTACACTCCATACTTGAATTTCCCCATAAAAATACCCATTATTAACTAACATTCAAACCAATGCTGCTAGCTCTCTCAGTAATCCAAAAGAAAAGTGATAACGTCCCTATAGAGGAAGAGCTACTGTCCTAATTGCAAATGGCTGATTATCCCACAGGGCTGGATTTTACCTTGAAGTGACTTTCAGTACAAAAGTATACAAGATATACTTGAGATTGGCTGAAAGTGTAGTCTAGTTTCTCCACCACATTAAGCAGATGTGTGAGTGCCAAGAAAACTGAAACATCTTAAAAGCATTTATTCGACATTATGTAAGGGCTGAAGTCACGGCCATCTAAATCACGAGAAGCTACAAGTTTATTAGACATCTTTAAGCAATTTTCTTGTCACAAACAATGTTTCAGATAGGCTGATATACAAGTGAAGTGAACAAATTGCAAGTGACCACAAACTAAACAAACAAGATGTAAATTGAAAAGCCTCTCAATTAAGTTTAGAAAACATGCAATGTTGTTTTCAATATCTCCATTTCTCGACAAGACAAACTTGGGAGCGAACAGAGAAGGAGCAAAATTAATAAATAAATAAACTTAAAGGATATAAAACTAGGGATAAAAAAGTTGTGATACCAAGTCAGCACAAGACGACTACTTGTTTACTGTAGATTTGCTTTGTCCATAGAATAAAGCACTGCAACAGGTAAACATTTCAGTCAGGGCCCCAAAATCAGAAGTAGTAGTAGAGGAAAGAGAAGGGTAAACGTGCATATGAATGACCAATGAAAATATATTGCTTCAGCTTTCGGAGGCAGAAGGCCATTCTTGAAAGCATTCCTAAAGATGCTGTCCACTTGTCATCCTCCTACTTCTCATCCTCAAGTGCTCTAATTTGCAAACCACTTTTTTCCATTTAATGCTTTTTCCTTGTTACCACAAAATATAACTGTAGATATCAGTAAAAGGGCTGTGTGTTCTTCTGAACCAATAAATGAGTGTTGATATTCAAAACTATTTTAGGGAATATATTAAGGCAATTCATTAAATTTCATCTGACATTTCACCTTAATAAAATCTAACAGGAAATGCAGATAGCGTTTTTAATATTTCTTCTGTTTAAAAAGGAATAATTTGGTATACAACCGTCAGACACAGAATCCTGCTTTCAAAGAGAAGATTGTTTTACTAGTTTTTTTTTTTTTCTGGTTCACGTTATATAGTAAAGGCATATATCTCAACATAAATTAAGTCAATGAATTTCGCATAACTTCCATTTAAAATTACCTTTTACAATTGAGTTAATTCTGTTAACAGCATAACACAGTCAAAAAGGGAGAAATACCCACAAGACTGTCAATAACATACTCTCTGTTCACAGTGAGCATACAGAGTATACAGTACAATGTTATGCTCTTACTGTTCAGATACTCAAAGATTTGGATGACCTATTTAGGAAACAGAGGAGCCAAGACCCATTTGCTTTGCTCTTATTCTTCTTCCTGGATCTTTAATCATTACTAAGACATATTTTTAAAAATTCTTAAAACCAACACCGAGCACACTGAAGCAGGCACATATTGGTACTCAACACAAATCCCAGAGCACTGATGTAGTGGATTCTCTTTAGATGCACAACTTCTGTACTGGCTTCAGTTTTGGAACGATATCAATGTGTACCCCCATTCAGAGTTCAAACAGGGTAAAGGCATCCCACAGATTTTACTGATGGAAAAATTGAGGAAATTGCAGATAATAATTTTCTCTAGCTTCCTCTGTCTGACATATGATTTACACTGCCTTTTCTTGATCCATAAAATGCTACACAACAAAATCTCTCAATTATCCCTAGATAAGAAGCACCTACTGAAAAATAACATACCAGAAATTAAAAATATACATTGCCATAAGATTTATTAGTTACAGCAGTATTTGAGTCACTGCTTATGCTTTATTTCTGATAAAAAGCGATTTGCTTTGTCTTCCATATTTATCTAAGTCCATGATGATCAAAATAGTGATACCAATATTTGCTTCATAGAAATAGTGTTTATAACTATGATGTACTATAACCATGAGGTAACTAAGAAGCGTGTGGCTATTGAGGACTGTGTTGGAATTGCAAGCTCTCACTTTAAGAGTGGGGTTTTTCCTGGTCCTGCTTGCAGTCTAGTGGCCTCTGTAGGGAAGCAGGTGATCAGAATCAGTCTAGAACAGTGATGGGCAACCTGTGGCCCGCATGTGGCCCATCAAGGTAATCTGATTGTGGGCCGTGATACATTTTGCTGACATCTGCAGGCACGGCCCCCCTCACTCCCAGTGGCCGTGGTTCGCTGTTCCTGGCCAATGGGAGCTGCGGGAAGTGGCGGGACACAGGGACATGCTGCCTGCGGACGGTCAATGTCAACAAAATGTCTCGCAGCGCACAATCAGATTACCCTGATGGGCTGCATGCGGCCTGTGGGCCGCAGGTTGCCCACCGCTGGTCTAGAAAAAACAAGCGTCGAACAAGTTGGTGTGTGTTGTGCCTCTCTGCCTTATGGAGCAGCCTGCTTTTTCTATCTGTGGGTTTTTTTGTTACTGTGTGTTATTGTACTGGATTCAAAGAATAAAAGCAGTGTTATGTTGCAACCTTCCAGAAAGAGTATTATGTTTTGTTTTTTTATCTAACTTCTCTGTTTGTATGTTATGGACATAACAAAGGGGGATGAGTGATCCATTTCAAAAGCATCCCAAACAGATAATCAAAGTCAAAACTAGAACCAAAGCAAATCAAATAAGAGACATGTACACAAAACCCAAGTCGTTTCCAACATATTTTCATATATTAAAGCATGGTCTGCATTCAAACCAATCGATATAGCCTATTAAACATTCAGCTGAGAAACATAATGTAAGCTTCAGAGTAACAGCCGTGTTAGTCTATATTCGCAAAAAGAAAAGGAGTACTTGTGGCACCTTAGAGACTAACCAATTTATTTGAGCATAAGCTTTTGTGAGCTACAAGTGAGCTGTAGCTCATGAAAGCTTATGCTCAAATAAATTGGTTAGTCTCTAAGGTGCCACAAGTACTCCTTTTCTTTTTATAATGTAAGCTTTCTTTGCGGGATATTCCAACCACAGATAACACAACAGTGCATGATCCAAACAGCTCTTTATAGAAAAGTAACAAATATAGATCTAGAACAGAAGTTTTCTGGTACATGAGGTTCTGTCAAGCCACCAAAAGCACAAGTTTCTGTAGGCACGTAAGTGAAAATTTATTCCATTAAAATTACTGACGAAAGAAGTGACTCAAACAAATCAATACTATTAAGTGGGTACAAAATGTGAATATTCAAAGGAGCAATCAAAGGCAATCAAATAAGAAAATGTACACAGAATACATAAAAGTATGACTGAAATCAATGAAACATACAAAGCGTATCAATAGATGGGGCATTAAAATGCTCTACAGCAAAGGGTGAGAACATCATAATATTCTTTGGCTATAATAAGCTAAATATCTTTCTAGACTTTCTCAAATATGAGAAAAATATTGTACTTTTTTAATTAAGTAGGCACATGGAGTGCCCTGTTTCCATTCTCATCACATGCCTCAGAACTGATAGACTTCATTGGAAGCTTCTGAGAAGAAATGCCAAAACAGCAACAATAAAAAAAATTCTACTCAAGGAGGAAGTTTCATTGATTTAAAATACTTCCTTAAAAACCTGCCAACCCCCCCCCCCCCCCCCCGGGTAAAATATTTTCCACTAAAGCTGACTGAAGTTCTTTGATCAAATTCTTTCTGTCAAAAATACAGATTTGAGTCAACCAAAACATTTCACAAATTTGTAACAATTTTGCCACATTGTTTCAGGCAAACAACAAAAATTCAGAAAAATTGACAGGTATAATTTTGACATTTTCTAAAACAAAACAATTGTTTTTGAATGACTTTTCATTTAAAAATTTACTGAAATGTTATTAAAAACATTTTTAAAAGTTCAAAAACAAAACAAAACATTTCATTTGACACAGAACTAATTCTTCCCCCCAATTTTTCAGAACTGCTAGTAAATCGAAAAAATCAGTTATTTGCACAGCTCTATATGCTACTTAAGTTTAAATTAATGTAATGAGAAGTTAGCAGTAGAAATTCTAGGAATTTTGGCAGGTACATTTAGCAAATATAAATAATCTTAGTTGTAGTAATTATTTGATCCATCAGCTGTATTTCTGATGTCATTCTTTAGCACAAATTAAATACTTACATATTCCACTTACTGTGTCACGGAGCTTAAGGCCAGTAAGGACCCCAGTTCATCTAATATTACCTCCCGTGTATCATAGGCCACCAACACCACCTAGCCACCTAAACCCAGCAACTGAAATTAGATCGAAGTTTTACAACTCTCGGGAGACTAAACTATTGTGTTCCACAAACAGAGAATAGGAGGGACCAAGGTGGATCAATGCCTGAGGCCCCTGCAACAGCATGGAATTGATTAAGTGGGACACACTCAGGTGATCCCTGCAAACAACCCACACCCCACTCCATAGAGGAATGCAAATATAAGGTTACTGCCAATCTGACCTGGGGTAAAATTCCTTCCTAAATCCACATATGGAACCAGTTAGAACCTGAGCATGTGAGCAAGAACCAGCCACCCAAACACATGACAGAGAGAATTCTCAGTTCCACCACAGAGCACCAGCCCACCCTATCCAGTGTCTTATCTCCAGCTGTGGCCATCTTTGATGCTTCAGAGGAAGGAGACAAAACAAAACGAGAACACTACAGACCATAATACATGGAGTGAAACTCAACACAGTACTTGGAGTAACTGAAGAAATCTAGATGATCACAATCATCCTTCTGTCCTTGGAATCTACAAATTTCCCTTTTAGTTCCATTTCACAAAAGTGGATCCTTGCCATAAAGTACCATGAAAATCCTGTAATTAAAATCAGCAATGACACTGTCTATTATATATTAGCAATTCTCAACATTATTTTAAAAATTAAACCTAAAAGAAAACAGGGGCTGAATTCAGAGATGACACAAATTATACATACTTTACACACAAATTGGCTGGTATAAACTAGTATAAATTAGAGTAGAGTGAGGAGGAAGGGGGTAGAATTTTGCTCCAGACAAAGTTGAGCAAATGCTATAATTTTCCATTAACCTATTTTTCCATTAACTTGTTTTACTCTGATCCAAATTTGTTATCCAAAATTTGGCCATTTAAGACAGCAGATGTGTAATGTGCATGCCTGTGAATGTGTGTAAATATCAATGATTTGTACTGAACAAAATATTGTTTCATGAAATACATTCCAGTTAGTTACCTATGTCACAACCCAATGGTCTCCTCCCCCAGGGGGTCCCCTGGGGAGGCAGATCAGCAATGTATTTTGCTAACACTGTTGCAGCCATCACAAGGCATTTTGGGAAGGGTTAAAGGTGTGAGTGTGGAGTGGAAGATTCCTTTGCAGGTTGCGAGAGGCCAAAGGGGGAGGAAGGGAGAAAGGACTGGGTTAACTTGGCACTCCAGCTAGGAGGAGCTAGGTCCAAAGATAAGACGCTGACTCCAACCCAAGGCCACAGCACTCATCCAACTCTCAGCTGCCTACCAAGAAAGACGAGGGCCTGAATTCCACCCTGACCAGCCGTGAGAAAGGAGGATTCAGCTGAACAGGACTGCAGAGATTGCAAAAACTAGTGAGACGGTGAAGGCCAGTGAGAGGGAAAACAAAGTCTCACGTCCCTAAAGCCGATGTGTTTTGGGAAAGCTGAGAAGGCCACAGAAAGCCGGTTTGGACTGGTACAAAGAGTATGGGGAAAAGAGGTCCCTGAATGAAACGCCCCCAAAAGACCCCAGGACTTAAAAACCCTCCTGAGAGCCAAAACAAGCTGGAGATCAACAGCGGACCCTGGATGGCTTGTGCACAAGACAGAACTCTCATCCACCCTTCCCTCTTCTTCTTACGTTACACCCAGACTTGGCCAGCCTCACGTCGTGCATGTGTGAGAGTATGAAAGTGGGTTAGGGCTGGGCCACTAACGCTTTCTTTCTTTCTCTGAGTGACATGGGGTGTTCCCAGCAATCACCACTGTTATTTTATTATTTTATTAATAAAGCTTTAAAACTTAGACCCTTGGTATGCTCCTTCATCTCCTCCCCTAATGATCCTGTGGCCTCAGCCTGATCACCTGATGCCTCTGGCAGATTGGTAATAGAAATCTGTCACACCTGGTATATAACCATAGTGTTAAAGTTGTCTTTTTTATTGTTATACTTATTGAAATACAGCATTTGAAAATTAGGTTGTTCACAGGCTACTTTTTTATTTCAGAGTTTGTAAGAAATCCGAGTAGCCAGGTAAACAAAATTATGTATTGGAATGCAGAAGCTTGTTCCTCCTGCTGAGCTGACAGTTGCTGGAACAGATTCAGAAGGACATCATGGTTTTTCCTGCTGCCCAACATGTGTGGGTCAACCTGAGTAACTACCAAGAAGGTTTTAAATTAAAGGGAACGTTAAAACCTTCTTGCCAGTTCCTCAGGGTGTCCCAGCACTGATGAGCAGCAGGATAAATCAGGAGGTCCTCCTAAATCTGTTCCAGCAGCTGTCAGCTCAGTGGAAAAACTTTCACATTCCAGTAACAAACACTTACCATTGATGCAAAACACTTCCTTTTCTCCATCCCACCCCAATTTAGTCTGAGTAACAAAATGCAGGGTTAGTTATGGAGAGTCAACAGAATGAGTATTACCACTATGAATTGATGGCTGCTAACAACTGCTGTATGCTGGCAGGCAGATGAGTCTCAGGTAGGGCCCAATCCCTGTCGTTGTTACTCAAAACTCCTTTTGACAGGAGTTTTGCCGGAGTAAACACAGGAAGATTTTCCTCTAGATGCATTCTTTAATTCCATACCACATGACACAGGAAAGTCTTTTTTAATAAATAAAATAACAATTTTCCACTTTCATAACCTGCAATGTATTTTTTAAGACACAGAACATTCTAGAAGCCTCTTTCCTTTCCCAAATGCATTCCTTTAAAGTGAAAATTAACATGCAGACCTCTCTATAAAAACCAAAATGGTGTGCAGTCTTTCTTTTCTGAGTTCATCCAACTTGAAGCAGTCAAAAGCCATTTAGTGACTGACATTGACGTAACTTTGCCACAAGCAACTAAAGCAATTACAAGGCCTGGTTTGAGCACAGCTGAAACACCTTGATAAGAAGGCAGTGAAAAATGACACATCACACAAACTGAACTGTTTCATCAGTGCAACACTAAATCAGCATGTATGTCTCCAGCACTCCTCATTCTGTTGATAAAAGAATAATCAAACAGAGAGGAGGACTGTTATCCCTGATTTTTGCTGACAGATGTGAATAGAACAAAAATAAAACATGCCTGTACGCTGTCATTCGATTGCATTTTAACCAAGTTGGTTTCGGTTTAGTGTTCTATAAACCACTTCATATTTTAGTCTAGCATGCCTGTGGTTAATATACTCATAAGAATGTAATCTATCTGATTTCTCCTTCACTCCCTAAAAAAGTCAGTATTGATTAGAGCCATTGAAAACTGCAGCGGGATGTCACAGGAAGCAATGGGAATTTGTGGGAGTTTGCGAATATGCACTGGTCCAGATCTCTGGCTTTGGGAAAAGCTGAACTCAGCATGGGACCTCTCGTTCCCTGGCTCTGGGTACAACCCCAGGTCTAAACAGGTCCCCAGTATTACTTAGGGCATGTCTACACTACACCCATATCTCTCCTGTGCCAACTGATTCGAGCTCTCAGGCTCAGGCTGCAGGGGTATAAAATTGCAGTGTAGACTTCTCGGCTCAGGCTGTGTCACAGAGCCCAGGCTCCAGCCTGACACCAGATGTTTAGCTGCAATTTTATAGCCTCACAGCCCGAGACCCGCAGCTGAAATGGGCCAGCGCGGACGTTTTATTGCAGTATAGATATACCCCAAGAGCTAGCTAAAGTCTTCTTTAATTTAGACTGGGTAGAATGGTCCCTTAGGCACTGCTCCACTAGCCAGTGATTGCTACAGCACATTACACTCCACCCAGACCCTAGAAAAGCCTGTTAGATCAGCTCCTTATTCCCTTTGCTCTGATCTGGAGGGTGTGCACACAGAGAAAGTAGATAAAAAACATAAAATACTCTTGTTAGAAAGTTCCAAAATAGCACTACTTCATTTCTTATTATTCAGAACAATAACACATAGACCCCAAAACAGAGAGAGGCAAAGCAGGCTGTTCCTTAGAACAGAATGGCAGAAAGGATTTGAACAGGAGCCTCCCACATCTCAAGAGTGCTATAACTACTGAGCGATGGATAAGGATAAGATTTTGTCTCAGCTATTTTTAGTAAAAGTCAGGGACAGGTCACAGGCAATAAACAAAAATTCACTGAAGTCCATGACCTGTCCCTGACTTTTATGAAAAACAACTGTGTCAAAATGGAGCTGATGGGGGGAGGAATCCCAAGCCCTGATGCGGGATGGGAGTGGCGGGTCCAGTTCCTGCAGCCCACGCTGGCTGAGAACTCTGGGGTCTCCTTGCCACAGCTCAGAACTCCAGGTCCCCCTGCTGCCCACAGTGGCCAGGAGCTGTGGGGGACCACACCATCCATGGGGGTTCAGAGCTCCAGTGTCCCCACCCCTGGCTGACAGCTGTAGCCCCACCACCTGGAACTGAAACAGAAAATGTCACAGAGGTCTCTGGAAGTCACAGAATCCATGACATCCGTAACATAATCTTCATAGAATCATAGAATCATAGAATATCAGGGTTGGAAGGGACCCCAGAAGGTCATCTAGTCCAACCCCCTGCTCAAAGCAGGACCAATTCCCAGTTAAATCATCCCAGCCAGGGCTTTGTCAAGCCTGACCTTAAAAACCTCTAAGGAAGGAGATTCTACCACCTCCCTAGGTGGGAGGTGACTGGGAGTGGCTGGGTCATTACACGTATTGAATCTATTTCCCTAAGTCAAGTATCCTCAGACCTTCTTGTCAACTGTCTAAATGGGCCATCTTGATTATCACTACAAAAGTTTTTTTCTCCTGCTGATAATAGCTCATCTTAGTCTTAGCGATGAAATATTTGACACAAGTCTTCCTCCTGTTGAAACCATTCCACTGGGGACTGAACTCTGGGTCTCCCACCTCTCAGGGGAGGTTCCCTAACAACCAGGCTACAGACATTCTCATTCTGTCCCCCATCAAATGACTCCCCGGAGAGAATCTCTTTGGCACAGCAAGGAATTGAACCTGGTCTCCCACATCCCGGATGAGTGCTCTGGTCACTAGACTAAAAGTGAAGGTGGGTGCCATTACTACCACCTCCTCCGTCTGTGGAATTAGGTGCCTGCCTAACTCATTCTCATGAGAAATAGCTGATCTACCTGAGCTGCCTTACCCCAGGGTTCTTGCTGTCAGTTGCTAGCAGAGATAGCCTGGAATGAGGCACATAACTCCAGGAGAGGGGCAGGGCTTAGGACACACCCCTCTTGGCAGCATCTCCTATTGGCTAGCTTCAGTGGCTCTCTGCTTAATATGCTATGAATTGCAGTCTAAGGTACTTGTCTCTCCCCATTAATTATATAGGTTTCAGAGTAGCAGCTGTGTTAATTTGTATCCGCAAAAAGAACAGGAGTACTTGTGGCACCTTAGAGACTAACACATTTATTAGAGCATAAGCTTTTGTGGGCTACAGTCCACTTCACTGGATGCATAGAATGGAACATATAGTAAGAAGACTGGGAGTGGCTGGGTCATTACACGTATTGAATCTATTTCCCTAAGTCAAGTATCCTCAGACCTTCTTGTCAACTGTCTAAATGGGCCATCTTGATTATCACTACAAAAGTTTTTTTCTCCTGCTGATAATAGCTCATCTTAACTAATTAGCCTCTCACAGTTTATATGGTAACTTCCAACTTACCTGTATGTATATATATATATCTTCTTACTATATGTTCCATTCTATGCATCTGATGCAGTGAGCTGTAGCCCACGAAAGCTTATGCTCTAATAAATGTGTTAGTCTCTAACGTGCCACAAGTACTCCTGTTCTTATTAAGTATATAGGGAGCCTGAGCGCTTAACTTGGCTTTTGTGAATCGCAGTGTTGTGCCTGTGATTTTCTAGGTGCCTAAATGTTAGTCTCAGTGTCACAACACTTAAATCCCTTTGTGAATCAAGCCCCCTGTAACTACAAAGTATTTATTAGCTGTGTGCTATTTCCACTACAGGCACATGAAGCTGTAATGTAACCAAACCAACACATTTCATTGTTTAAAAACCAGTTGCATCCAGTTAATCAATAGTTATATAACTTTAGTTAGTTTTCTTTTCCTTTACATTTCTTATCCTAACCATCCTTTGGATGACTATGCTGAATTTGTGTCTCTGAATAATTTTGCATTCCTCCTTGATTTTTCCGTTAAACTTTCACCTCACTCTCACAAACCCTCATTTGGACAAAATGTCATCCAGAATCCATCAACCCCACTATGTGTGTCAGCCAGCGGGAACTGCTGGGAAGCAATGAGGTGTTCCTTTCACACAATGGCTGAGCCCCTGCGTTTACAGCATTCTCTCGTCCTGCCAAACAAGGGACAGGCTCATTATCAGGGACAAGAAACTCAATTTTGTGCATTTCCATTACTCTGCTACAATGACATATTAGCTACATAAATAATACAAACCATTAATAGAATAAGATGAGTGGGGAGCATTCTCCAAGCAGTGAACAGAGGTCAGTAGAAGCAGTGCAGCACACCACTTTTAAAATTCATCCTCATAGGCTACAAGGATAGAAATCCACTGGAGCAAGGAAATTCAGATAAGAACATGCTGTTCCCCTAAGTAACCCTATTATACATGTGGGTACTGCTACTGTGGATAATCCTATAACGGAGTGCCTGAGAACATTATGTTGTTTTGACCATGGGAGTTGCAGTACTTCTGAACAATGGGTTGAGTTAAGTAATTTAGGTGAATTCCTATGCTTATGTGGGTTAAAGGTCAGAGTTAGATTTAGGGCTAGGCGACCTAGGGTTCTGGGCATGGAAGGTGGGGGGAGAGTCGGGCTTGGGGTGCTGAATCCAATGTGGGGCACAAAGCCTGGCAAACCAGATCACTGATTTCAAATTTCTGGTCTCAATTGTGGTTTGGCATCACATCCTGTTTCAAGTAAATGTCATAAATAAGGCATTGCAAACACAGTTGGTGGACATCATGACCACGACTACTTTGATGAGAAGCTGATTTGATTTCATTGTGGCCTACAGAGACAACGGATTTGAAAATGCCATCACTGCTGCCCAAGCAATAGCAGAAAACTTAGAAGTTAAGCCTGTCTTCACTGGAAGAAGAGGCAGTTTGGTTACGAGGGCAGAGATGAGGTGATGGGAAGCTCAGAAGAAAAATTTAAGGGAGAGGTTTTTTGCTTGCTCATTAACACTGCTTGATTGTCCATTGAACAAAGGTTTGGACAAACGAAGCACCATGAAAAGACTTGGGTTTTTTTTTATTACCTTAGTAAGCTGCCAGCAGAGAGGGAAACACTCTTGAACAATTGTATTGACCTTCATCAGATGGTGACACATGGGGAATGTTTGGATGTCAAAGATAAAGATCTCTATGTTGAATTGGACAACATCTGTCACATTTTGCAACAGAGGAAGCATTCTCTACTCCAAGTTCTCCAATTCATTCATGATGCAGAGCCGAAGAACACTTTTCCTAATGTGTGGATAGCTTTGAGGATTCCGCGCATGGTACCAGTCACAGTCGCCGATGGTGAGCACAGCTTTTTGAAACTCAGGCTCATTAAAACATATCTTCGACCGACGATAGACTCACATCGCTTGCTATTTTATCACTTGAAAATGCCATTGGCTAGTGTCAAGGTTCCTCCCCCACTCTGAACTCTAGGATACAGATGCGGGGACCTGCATGAAAAACCTCCTAAGCTTATCTTTACCAGCTTAGGTCAAAACTTCCCCAAGGTACAAAATATTCCACCCTTTGTCCTTGGATTGGCCGCTACCACCACCAAACTAATACTGGTTACTGGGGAAGAGCTGTTTGGATGTGTCTTTCTCCCCAAAATACTTCCCAAAACCTTGCACCCCACTTCCTGGACAAGGTTTGGTAAAAAGCCTCACCAATTTGCCTAGGTGACTACAGACCCAGACCCTTGGATCTTAAGAACAATGAACAATCCTCCCAACACTTGAACCCCCCCTTTCCTGGGAAATGTTGGATAAAAAGCCTCACCAATTTGCATAGGTGACCACAGACCCAAACCCTTGGATCTGAGAACAATGAAAAAGCATTCAGTTTTCTTACAAGAAGACTTTTAATAAAAATAGAAGTAAATAGAAATAAAGAAATCCCCCCTGTAAAATCAGGATGGTAGATACCTTACAGGGTAATTAGATTCAAAAACATAGAGAACCCCTCTAGGCAAAACCTTAAGTTACAAAAAAGATACACAGACAGAAATAGTTATTCTATTCAGCACAGTTCTTTTCTCAGCCATTTAAAGAAATCATAATCTAACACGTACCTAGCTAGATTACTTACTAAAAGTTCTAAGACTCCATTCCTGGTCTATCCCCGGCCAAGACAGAATATAGACAGACACACAGACCCTTTGTTTCTCTCCCTCCTCCCAGCTTTTGAAAGTATCTTGTCTCCTCATTGGTCATTTTGGTCAGGTGCCAGCGAGGTTACCTTTAGCTTCTTAACCCTTTACAGGTGAGAGGAGCTTTCCCCTGGCCAGGAGGGATTTCAAAGGGGTTTACCCTTCCCTTTATATTTATGACAGCTATAGTCTTTTGATCTCTCTGATGCTGTGCTTCAGTTCAGGAGGACAAAGGCAAGAAATGTGACCGTTTGAACTAAAGGACCAGGGTTAACATTCTAAGGCTGTTACCTACTGTAACACTATTTAATACCGGCCCAACCAATGTTGGTGCACAGTTCAATTTCTTGGTATTAGTACATTTCAGTGATTCTTAAAATTAAAAGTTTCTATAAGCTTAGAGAAAATCGATTTTTTTATTTGCTTATATATGGCACAAATAAATACAGATTTACAGATCCTAGCATGCGAATTTATCGTCTTATATGACAGGGATAAATCATGCATGCAAATTGTGCATCAAAGTCATGAAATGACCTACTAATGCAATAAAAATAAGGTAATCAAAAGTTTAACAAATGGGGGGGCACCATTTGGTCTAGGGGTGCCCCGGTTTCAAGTAGACAATAAATATAATTTTCAGTCTTCTTTTTCTTTTTATAAGGCTAATAAATGTAAAACTCTTCACAGAGCAATACAGAAAATACAACAAAACAATTCTTATGCTGCTGCAGCTTTCTGCATAACAGCATTTTGTATTATTCTTACTAAGTAAAGTTCCCTTGAAATCAAGCTTGCAAGTCTCCTGTTCATCGCAATGGGAATGTGTGTAATGAAAACAGTGTTGTCATAGCAGCGTTGGTCCCAGGATATTAGACAGAAAAGGTGGGTGAGACAATATCTTTTATTGGACCAACTTCTGTTGGTGAGAGAGATAAGCTTTTGAGCCTACAAGGAGCTCTTCTTCAGGGCTGCCATAGGTACTCAGAGTGTCCAACACCTGAGGAAGAGCGCTGTGTAAGCTTAAAAGCTTGTCTCTCTCACCAACAGAAGTTGGTCTAACAAAAGATATTACCTCATCCACCTTGTCTCTGTAACCCCCCTTAGCATTTATAGTAAATATATCAGAAACTACTTCCCTACCTACCTACAGAACAATGAAATATTGTATGACCAAAAACTGTTAAAAGATTCTTAAGATTGCAAAGGCAAGCACTCAAAAGCTAGGAAACACTATAATTAAGGTTTCCTGTTTAAAATGCAAATTATTCAGGGATCAATACAAGAACAGCAAAAGCCACCGCCCTGATACTAAAGCTATCCTACGACTCCCCTGCCCCAGCCAAATTTCAAGCTTCTGTTTCAAAACCCCAGAAGAGTCAGAGCGCTTCAGAGTAATGGGAAAAAGAAAATTAGCATTGGCAAAGACATCTGTTTTCCCCCAAAGCTTTGTTCTGCGCAATGTCTGAATCATTTTTTGCTTTTTTAAATTTTTTTTTTTGGGGGGGGGGGGGGGGAAGAGAGAAATCAGCCATAGGCAGAAAGCAAGCATGGGAAACATCAGACCAAATGATTGAAATCTGACGGTTATTAGATACCAAAAATGGGGGCTTGTAATAAAAAGCATTAGGCAATCGTAATGATAGGTATCAGTACAAGCTCTGCCTATAATAAAACGAAGCAGCAACCACAGTATTCTTAGCTGATTTATACACAACCTCTTTATATTTATCTCTTGGTACATAAGCAGGTATTGATCCTTGCTAAAGATTCATTGACCTGAGAGGTTTCACCTTGGTCACTACTTACCAAGAATATTAAATCTTGAGATTGACCAAGAGTAAGTGTCAAAGACAGATCATTAGGTTTATTATATTATTGGTTACAAGGGCAGTTATGTTCTTACCACGCTGCACTGGTCTGTAGCATATGACTACTACTAAAGATGTTATTTAAAAATAAATGTTTTTCTGGGAGACTGTCTGACAACAAAGATGAACATAATTTTAGTTATGATCCACTCCACGTGCTTCCAGCAATATCAAAACGGATCCCTTTTATGCAGGAGCTATCTATAACACTCCGCAATAAATATATATTGTTTTGGTCCATTGAGACTCAGACTCATTGAAAAGACAACTGCTTGCTATTTCCTTGTTAATGTTTTCATTAATATGTTAATCTTTATTTGGCATTCCTGTCTGTTCTTTATCTAATTACAAATCTTAACAGAGAGTACTAATATAAGATATTGAAACATTTACATTTAAATTCAAAATTGATGTACACATTGCATTGTACATCTGATATTTATATACCAGCACCTTTCGCCCCAAAGGATCCAAAAGCACTTTAGTAACTATGGCTGAGACAGCAAAGTACGAGTAGCCCATGGGGAGGGGAAGCAACGGTAGCTTTATGCTCTGGGGGCAGTGCAGCCTCCAACATAAAGTACAGCAATTAGAGGCTGCTCTAATTTACAGTAGCCTCTGGGGGGTGCCTATGCAATGCTGCTATACAGTCTGGAGCAGTCCAGAATACCCTGTAATGCTCCATGCTATGGTCATTCACGCTCTGCTCCTGGTATGCTCCCTGCAGTAGCCCATTTCAGTTTTGCTATAGACACAAGGTGTCTGTGCTCTCGAACAATACTTAAATATTATGTTAATGGATGCTTTAGGAATATTTAAGGCTGCGATCCTGCAAGGAGGTATAGGCAGATAGATACCTCCGTGTGTGTGGAGTTTCTTGCAAGGCTGGTTCCTTAGATAGATTAGTGAGAGAAATAATATGGGTACTTTGGTGTCTAGTTGCTAGTATCACAATAAAGTCTCAAGAGTTGGCAATACTGCTTATGCCACCCCCTCACCCCACCGAGCACAGCGAGGCCAGACCCTAAAACTGGGCCAAAGTAAGCAAGGGCTGTCGTGTGGTTAGAGCCCAGGGAAGACAGCGCTGCCAACTCTCGTGAACTGATCACAAGTGATGGGAGTTTAATGCCTGCAGGAGGAACTATATAGGCAAAGTATATATGTTCCTCTGTTCATAAGAGAGAGCAATTCAGTACAAGTTTTCAGTGACCAAGGCTGTTCAAAATCTAAGGTTAACAGAAGTATTTCTATGAATTAAAAACTCCAATGAGAATAAGGATTTTGTATTGAGTTACTAAACTCTTGTATGTTTGATTTAATACAGAAAAGTTTCTAAAGTTAAATTATGACAAAACACCTTATGATGCAGTTCCACAGAGGAACTGAAGGGGTTAAGGAGCAATTCTGTGCCTACGTGACCCCACCCAGTCCCACGTACAGAGCATGTTCCAGCTAGAAATGGAGCTTAAAAGGGAGCCAGACAGCCCAGAAGGGGCCTGAAAGGGCATGGCGAGAGGCCTAGCCCGAGAGTTACTAAAGAAGGGTGTGCAGCAGCCTTTCCTGGAGAGAAAGAGCTTCCCTACTAAGCCCAGAGGGACTGAAAGTTCAGTTACAAAGTAGTAAAGAAAAAGAGTGTATCAAACTAAGACTTTGACAGGAGAACGGGTGATAGGAAGCAGCCCAGGGAGGCAACCTAAGGTACGTGTGGGTACCAGACATTGTTACCTGGGTCGGAGCCCAGTAGAGTGGGAGGGTCTGGGCTCACCCAACAACCACTCATTATGAAGAGCACGAAAACCCTCACTTCCAGACTTCTCCAAATGGAAGCCCAGGGAGGGAAAGACTTTGAAAACTCAGTGGCTGGGACTTGACACTCACATGGGTTAATAGATGGATTAAAGGTCATGGGACTCAATATCTTCCTTGGGACTCTGTTACCCCAGAGAGGAATAAAGCTAACTGGTGACCTGACCAGAGGGCTGAGTCGACACCCACCAAGAGAGAGAATGCTACGGGGTGTGACAGTGGCCTGTGAGGGCCTTTGGAATTGGGGTGAGCACTGGCCATCACACATAACACTTTGACTGTACATTCAGTTTTTCAATCAGCTGGTCTGAATTACATGTATTTTAGAGATGTAGGTAACATTCTACCAATGGAATTATTCTGATAATTACATTCTGTCTATTCTATTTATATGGCCCTCATTACTATATTATCTGAGCATCAGATATGTTGCATACATACAAAATGGAAAATGAGTGCCTAGCAAGGACTACTGAAGAAAGGGATCTGGGGGGTCATAGTGGATCACAAGCTAAATACAGTGTAACCCCCCCCCCCAAAAAAGCAAACATTCTGGGATGTATTAGCAGGAGTGTTGTAAGCAAGACACGAGAAGTAATTCTTCCTCTCTATTCCATGCTGATCAGGCTTCAACAGGAGTATTGTGTCCAGTTCTGGGCACCACATTTCAGGGAAGATTGAACAAATGGAATAAAGTTCAGAGAAGAGCAACAAAAATGATTAAAGGTCTAGAAAACATGACCTATGAGAGAAGATTGAAAAAAATGGGTTTGTTTAGTTTGGAGAAGAGAAGACTGAGAGGGGACATGATAACTGTTTTCAAGTACATAAAAGGTTGTTACAAGGAGAAGGGAGAAAAAATGTTCTTTTTAACCTCTAAGTATGGGCAAGAAATAATGGGCTTAAACTGCAGCAAGAGCAATCCTTGCTCTCCTTGCTCTCTTTTGGCCCAATTTTAGGGTCTAGCCTAGCTGTGGTTGGTTGGACGAAGGGGTGGGATAAGCACTATTGTCAACTCTCAAGACTTTATTGTGACACTAATGCCTTCGGGTTTTTTTTTTAACCCATCTCTAGAAAACATGATAAAAGGCCACAAACCCCCTTCTTCAAAATGGCCACAATTTCCTACTAGTGTCAATGTGGCTAAAGCCAACAAGATGACCACCATTTCCCCAAAGAGTAAGTGGCTGACTTAACTGAAGTTGGCTGCCACCTTCCATTGTTTTCAATGAGACTACATCCAGGCCCACAGGTAAATTGGCTGCCACTCTGTGGTTAGGACAGGACACAGGGAGGGTGAGGAACAGCAGCGACTCTGTAAAAGGTGGGTGGGGAGAAAGAAAAAGAAGAGGAGACAGATTTAAGGGTGACAGGGCGATGTGGGAGCAGGAAGGAGGCTGAAGAGGTGCAGAAGACAGTGGTGGGGGTTACAAGATGGAGGGGATAGAATGGCACCTCCCTGAGCCTGGGGGCAGTGATGGATATGGGGAACCCCCTCTGGTAGTCAAGGGAAGGCAGTGTTGCCAACTCTCATGAACTGATCACAAGGGATGGGAGTTTAGTGCCTGCAGGAGGAGCTACCTTGATCCCATGATTTTCAGGGCTGGCACACGCAGAGCTCTGTGCAAGAGCCCTGGGACTGAGGACCCAGACATTGAGCCCTGCCTTCATTTATGGGCTTACAACAGGATGAGGGTCCTGGTGCAATGGGAAGCAGGAAAGTGTTGCTGCTGAGTCAAAACAATAACAGGAAGTGGATGGCGGTTCCCTATCTCAGGGTGAAGAGAGGCTAAGTGGAGTCCAGCTGAGCAGCCAGGGAGAGGTGCACATTTGTGTGTGCATTCAGGGTTGACTTTTCAACCTGAAATGATCACACACACACTGGCAGAGGAATGGAGGGGAGTGACAAAGTCAAGATAGACTAACACAACATGTTTTGGATTGGGGTGTTGTTTTTTGTTGTTGTTGGGTTTTTTGGGGGCCAATCTTATGATTTTTGGTATTTTGACTCACGATGTTTTTGGTTTCTTGACTCACAATTCTTGATCTCTTGAGGTTGGCAATACTGCTAAGGAGTGGAAAAGGAAATGAACAAACATGGCTGTTTTGCTCCTCCAATTCCTGGGGCTGCAGGGACTGATCTATTTTGGAGCAGCTCTAACTTATAACAGTTAGCAACAGCCCCGAGAGGCCATTGCAGCAGCCAGGGAATCACTCAAGTCAGCCACTCTAACTGTGTTTCTTCCCATCTCCAGCACACCCCAACACTGGAGTGGTGGGAGGGCACAATGATAGTGGGATAGAGCTGGTTATGCTGTCCTTAGTACACTTGGGGATTTCACTCTTCCAGTAACATCCAACATCAGTGCAATCTGTCCGTAGATGCCTGTTTGATGCAATAGGAAAAATACATGTCAGTTACAGAACATTTTGGGGCACATTGTCAAGAAACCACTTGAAATGAAGTGAGTAACACCTTTGCAGTCAAAGGACAAAGCGGGGTTAGTAGGTTACTGATTGTTGTAATGAGACATTAAAACCAGCATCTCTATTGATACCCTCATTTTTAGTGTCTAGCAGAGTTGTGAATGTAAGTTCCCAGGTTCATCTTTTGGAAGTGCTGTGCAGATTTCCTTTGAGGATGAGGACTCATAGGTCACATATGCAGTGATCGCTTTCTGAAAAGCACTCGCCCCTGGGTGAGAGGGCATTTAAGTCTTCTCTTTTTTCTGTGTGAGTTCATTTGAAAGCTTAGTGATTTTTTGTGTAGCACGAGTAGAGAAAATTCTCGTATGCCCCCTCCTCCAGAACATCTTGAGTGTAACTGACCTCAGTGCCATCAGAGCTGAGTGTTAATTCTTTCAGCCCATGTGACTTGCTCTGATGCTCAGCTGAATTGCTGTTGAGTGTTTTTACCTGTTCTACCACATTTATTGTAGAACTGAATGTTATTAATTGGGTTTTCTCTCTCTCTCTCTCTCTCTCTCTCTCTCAAGTGGTTAGGTAGAGGTTAGCAAATGTTTTAGCAGTTGCTCTAGTTTATTGTTGCTAGTTTGAATGTAGCATTAAGGTTTAGCACTGGCACTTTTTCACTGCAACTGTCATAGGAAAGTTATAAATAGTTAAGGGTGGAGCTGAGTGAGGCGGAGAAAGAAGGCTCAACCTGAGGAAGGAAGGTCCAGCCAATGAATCCACATCAGCCACCGAGCTCCCCAGTCATTTAGGGTAAGACTTGCATTGACCGTTACAGATAGCTAGTGGATCTGAAATGTATGTTGTAGGGGGTATTACCATCTGAGTGCCTGGCTGGAGATAACAGATTTCTTAGTGTGTCTGGAGTGGTAACTGGATCTCCGAAGGTAAGTGTGGTGATCCATGTTTTTTTTTTATATAGCTATTTGTAGGATTCCATTGTTGAAGCTGATCCTGGTGTCCAAAGACTTAATGAAGGTGTGGGAGTGTTGCAGAGAGAATTTGAAGGATGGGACGTGATTGTTGAAGTTGCGGTGGATATCTATGAGGGAGTTTAGGCCATCTGTCCAGAGGATGAAACAATCAATGTATCTCAGGGATATAATTGGTTTTGTTGTGCATTCTTCTAGAAATTCTTCCTTGAGGTAGCCCAGGAAGAGGTTAGCATAATGGGGAGCCATCCTAGTACCCATAGCTTTTCCCATGGTTTGGGCAAAGTGTTTGTTGATAAATGTAAAGTTGTTATGGGTGAGGATGATATGGATGAGTTTGCCGATGTATCTGGAGTGGATATCTGAGTATTGTCCATTATTTAGTAGATATCTGAAGCAGGCAGCAATGCCGTCATGATAAGGGATGTTGGTGTATAGGGAGGTGACATCCATGGCAGCCAGGATGGTGTTCTAATGGAGATTGTTAATGTTCCAGAGTTTCTGGAAAAAGTTGGCTCCTAGAAGAAACATAATCCTTTATGTGTAGAGTGGATTGAGGATGGCTTTTATGAGTCCTGATATTCCTTCAATAAGAGTGCCACTGTCAGATATGATGGATCTGCTTGGGTTCCCTTGTTTGTGTAATCTTGAGAAACAAGCAGAAGGGCCTGGGAGGAGTGTTCATGAGGGATGAGGTTGTAGAGATTCTCTTGGAGTTGTTTGAGGATTTGATGATATCCTTAAATTCCTGTGTGAATTGTGGTGTGGGGTCTCTGACTTCTTTGTAGGTAGTGTTGTTAGATTTTTGGTTGGCCTCATTGACAGTCATCATGGTTGTGTACTAGGATGGTCCCCCTTTGTTTGATCAGTATCTGGTGCTTGGATTTGAAGGACTGTATAGCTATCCTAATAGCAGTGAAGTGATTCAGGTGGATATGATGTTTAAGGATTTCACAGTACTTTTTTTTCCTGAAACAATCAGTGTAATGGTCAAGGGTGTGGCTGCAGGGTGTCCAGTCAGATTATTCTTTTTTTCTTATGACTGTTGGTGGGGATGTGATGGTTGCGGTGGTGTTGTCTTTGTTGTGGAAAAAATTATTTGAGTCAGTGAAAGAATTCTTCTAGTTCTCCACAGGTTTGTATAGTATCTGGTTCTGTGGTGGGGCAGAAGTTCAGTCCTTTGGAGAATACAGATAATTCAGCTCCAGTTAAGGGGTAGTCTTGATAGGTTGATGTTGAGGTGTCGTGTAGTGTCCATGTGGTGGGTCCTGGCATCATGGTTTCTCACAGAGGTGGTGCTCTGTGGTTTGTGGAGGAGTTGTAGTTGGTTCCACTTTTTGGTTTTGTATTGGATGGCTGTCATCAAGTTTTTTAATAGTTGTTTTAGATTTCCGGATTTTTTTCCTTCCAGTTGATTTCTTGTTTGAGGTGGTCCCATTTGGAGTATGTAAGGTACAGGAGATGTGAGATACAGGTTCCTCAGTTTTTCTGAAGTTCTTCTACAGAGCTGTTCAGCATAGTTAAGAGTTGTACAAAATTTCCAGAAATTTATAGATGGTGAGTCTTCCGGGGATGATGTATTGTTTCTTGCATTTACTCAAGAAGTAGATGTTGCTCCTAGGAAGTTTGGCTTCCTTCTTTGTGTGTGTAGTTACCATTTCAGATGGCAAAATTTGATATCTTCCACTGTGAAACTCTGTGAAGTTCAAAAGCTTTTCTCTCTCACCAACATAAGTTGGTCCAATAAAAGATTTTAACGCATCCCCCTTGTCTCTCTTATATCTAATATAGCTACAATAACATTGCAAACAGCAATGGAAGATATTGAATTTTTTCTTTATCATGGTGTTTCCAGACAAGCTTATTCCTTTTTTATATTAAATAGGAAAGAATTTGATTGCTTTGATTGATTTGACTGGGGTTACCTCTTTTTTAACTCCTCCTCCAGTCCTGGGATGATTGGCAGGTGTGTGTGTGTGGGGGGGCTACTGCAGGCCAAAACACCTCCTTAAACCCTGCCATGCTTGTGCAGGGTTTATATGCCCCATCACACTCCTCCCAGACAAACTTTACTACTAGTAATAGCTGAGAAACAGCACTGGTTGCACTGGGAGTCATGTGTTCTCAAGAGGAGAGTAGGAGTTTTCAAGTGGAGGACTATCAGAAATCAGGACCAGCCCAAGTCTTGCCGGAACAAAGCTACCTTGGAGAGAAAAGATAGGAGAGTATTCCTTTGAGGCAAGTCACTTGCATCAAGTTACTTTTGACCGTGCCTACAGCCAGCATAGCTGGGTCTATGCCATCTGCTCCATGTCGGGGTGTGACAGGCCAGGGTCAGAACACATGGTGCTCTGACTGATCCTTGGCTGCTGTAAATTACACTGGGAGCCACAGGATTAGGGGAAGGAAAAGGTGAGTGACCTTTCCCACTCTTTACCTCACTAACATCTAACATATATTATATGTAGGGCTGTTTATTGTGGCAGATTTTTTAAAACAAGTCACAGAATGGATAGAGTTAAAAGGAAAATAGGTTAAAAGTGAAAAAAAGGTCACAGAGGCATTTTATAACCTTTATTTTTCCATTTTGCTGCAACCAAGAACTGTGATTTTTACTGTGACAACACTTGATGCATCTGAACATAGTAGCAGTTGCCAACTTTGTGTAAACAGCCTAATTCTTTTATTTGTATGTATTTATTCATATTCATGGTGTACATAGTTTACCCTTGGCAAAGGGTAAAGCATTATCCCTTGAAGTATTAAAGCTTTCAGCAGAGAGTTCACTGGTGTGGTCCTTTGTCTTGACACATTGTTTTTACTGGGTTCCTGCTCTCTAATAGCCACCCCTATTGCACAGGCTTTAACATGTCAGCACTCAGCATCTCAGTAAAATTGGTTCAGCCATTACTCTTGCATTTACCCACCCACACACAAAATGTCAAAAGTAATGGATAGTTTTATAACAGCATGAAAACCTCACAGAACTCATGACTGCTGTGACAGATGTGACAAAATATAATTGTGAGATTTGTTGACACTAAATTACAGGGTCAAATTCAGACCTGGGGTAAGGGGCTGCAAATCCATTGGAGTAAGAGATTTTATTTTATACTTCACTATTTTTTTCCATTTTTGTAAAAGCAACAAGAAATTCCTGTGACAATAGTGAATATATAAGAACATAGTAGCTACAAAACTAGAATCAACCCTTCCAAGCCCAAACTGACTCCACAGGTATTGGAGATTATATATTTTATATGTTTAAAATATACTGTGTATATACTGTATTATCTTTAGTTTTTCAGGTGACTTCATTTAAGTTTCAGTTGCTTATACTTGGTTTGTACTAGGCACATATCTTGAAGATATTGGAAAACATCTCTCCTATTTCTTTATACATTTTCTAATTTTATTAGAACAAAACAATCTCTATAAATGGATTTATGGAGAGCCTGTATGGTAGAGAAAACTAGAGAATCTATAAACTAAAGATACTAGGAAGACTCTTAATTATAATAAGTTATATGTTTTGACAATTAAAAAGTGAACAGAAATTCACAAAATAAGGTATTAAATCTTTTTAAGGAGATTATTGTTCCTAGTGCTATTAAAGTCAATAAGACTGCTACCAAGATTAAAATTAGTACACTACCACCACTCAGGGTTGCACAATTAAGGCCTTAATGTCTGTGATAAGCCACTCTAATGACTTCACTTAGCTGTCTAAGGGAAAGTCTCTCTTTGTTCGTGGTAGATGTCATTTATGCAACAAGTATTTTTTTTAACTTGTTTTTTTCCACAAAAAAGTTTACTGAATTGAGGGTTAGTAGACACACCCATTGTGACATGATATATCATCTCCAAGGGAGAAAAAAGTCCAAAAAAGATTCCCAGTAGTGCCTGCCTTGAAAGAAAAGATCCAAAGTGTTGAAATTGCTTGTTTTGTGGAAGGAAGTGATTTACTGTTTGAGGGAAATCCAGGGAAATTTTCCCATCCCTTCCTAGCTCTAAACACACCATAGCTCCCTAGCCAGGAAATCAATTTGTCCCCATCTCTATATTTTTCTTATGGTTTGCATTTTCATTTGCTTTGTGTGTTTTCTCTGTTATAGGGATTTCACAAACACATCATGGTTGGAATATCATGTTATATGAATAGTTGCATCTTTTACTGGGTCCCAACTGAAAACCCACATAAGGTAGTCATTAAGTGAAAACTGCTTTGAAAAAACACATTTCATTTCCATAATTTAACAAAAGAACTTTTGCACAGAATAAAGACATCTTCTGCTGCAAATTAATTTTCATTTTAAAGTCACTTTTACGATTGAAAATAGCATTTTTTAAAAAATGATCCAAAGTGTTCTCTAGCATTTTGCAAAGAAAATAGTTGACAGATCATCAGAGTGTGACTCGCTCCTGTACAGCTATGTGGGGGCAGGAGAAGAGAAGGAGAATACAAGAAGACTTCCCCTTTGTCCTTCCTCTCTCCACAAGGGCTGAACATAAGCTTATACTTTGCACTTGAATGCAGGCATTGGATAGGGCTAGTGAAATTAGTGGTGCCTCACTGAAAAGGGTGAAGAAATCCATGGAGATGGTAGGACCATGCCTTGATTGAATGCTTGTTTGCTTTTTTTCCCCACCACAAATACCTTCATGTTTTCTCCCATAGTGTCCCTTACACATGGGAATAACTCTTTTTCAAAACTTGCAAAGTCACTAATTTAGCCTCTTTAAAGCCCACCTTAAAACCTCCTTCTGCTGTGAGGCATACAAATCACTACCACCTGGTACTGGTTAGACTGGCAGGTACCTGTGATGGCTATGACAACTTATATGAGTATTAGTTTAAGCAAATTTATCAATCTTTAATATTACCTTGTCACCCTGCTCATCCCCTGTTTGTTTATCTACCTGTTGTATCTCATCTTAATCCTAAAGTCTGAGCTTTTTGGGGCAGGCACTGTTTAATTTGAGTTTAATTCATTTGTGCAGTATCTAGTGGAATGAGGTTCTGGTCCCTGACTGAAGGCTCTAGGTGTTACCACAATGTATGTAAATAGAAAAAATTACCCCTGCTCCCACCAGCCAACAGAGCTGGCTCTCAGTTGACTGGTATGCATGCTGCATTGCCTTCAAGGTGTATATGCAGCCTTGCTCCACCAGTGTGCTGAGAAGCTCTGGCATTCACTGTGCCTCAGGGAGTTGCCTCTGCACAGCCCCCAATATGGGTCAGTGGTTTTGAGCAGTGGTTCTCAAGCTTATTTGATCACATTCCCTTCTTTCTGTCTGTAGTTTACTCACACACACACACACACACCCTGGGTGCCCAACCAGCAGACACCACTCTCAGCTGCCCAGCTCGGAAGGCAGAGTAGAGAGTGGCGGCTGCTGGCCAGGCGCCCATCTCTTAATGCAGTGCTGCCGCTCTCCAGATGCCCAGCTCCGAATGTGCACAGTAAATCCTTTTTGTCCCTAAAGCTTTTCATGGCCCCACCCTGAAAATATTCTTCACCCAGCTTGAGAACCTCTGCTTTAGAGGCACAAGAGAGCCCTTAGGGCTTGAATCAAAACCCATTAAAGTCAATGAGACTTTCCATTACTTCAGTGGGTTTTGGATAATCCCTAAATGAGGAAAACAATGTCTACCTACAGCTAGTTTGCTCTTCTGCTCCTTTTGAGGGTCAGTGAAGTCTAAGGGTGTTTTATTTTCTTGGTTTGTTTTCTAGGGCCTTATCCTGCATGTGTTCAAGGCAAGGAACTCCCATTGAGTTGATATGGCTGTGTTAAGCTTCTGTAACCACAGTTTAATTATCAAAGATCTTGGGGCCATTACATTTCTTCAAGCTACAATATGTATGTAAGTTCCCTCCCTCAATATGGAAATATTGGAATTCCTAACATAATATTTTTAAAAGCCCATTTTAAAAATATTTTAACAATTATATACACATGATAAACTAATCTTTTTTTTAAAGAAAAATCAATTAAAATGTAATTGAGAAATATATATTTGGACTTTAGTCTAAGCAGTAAGTTGAAAAAAAAAATTGCAGAATTCTCTATCTAGAATATTCTTAGTGCTATACTCATGTTACTGACCCACTTCACTAAAACAAGAACATAAGATTTTGAAAAAGATTAAATGTGAAGAAAATTAAATAGTCATCCTTGAATAAGACTTTGTTGGAAAGTTACATTGCTAGTTGATTGAAAAATACATGTTGAATATTAATACAAATTTTGCTCCATTCATGAAGAGTGAACCATTCACAACATAATCTTGATTTCTGCAAATGCATTTTTTTTAAAAGGATTCACCACATAGTTTGAAAGAAGAGGTTGTTTGTGGAATGTTGTTTTGACTATTTTGGATTTAGTATTCATGTCTGTAGTGGATTGTGCTTTTAAGAGGCCCAATAGGGACCACCTATGTTGTGTCTGCATCCAGGGATATTACAGTGTTGTGGAGCTGATCATGTAAGACATAAAGGAATTGTTTCTGCTCCCTGGCTGGACAGCAACATTTTAAAGCAGGAAAATAAGTAATAAATAAACAAATAATACACTGTGAATTTCCAAAAAAATCTATTGTTTATGGTAAAAATTCTTTAAATTTAGTTCAAATTCATATACTGTCTCATGAAAACAGGGCTGTCATTGAATACGCATGAATAATATTGCCCATGCATCATAGTAAAACAGATATTTGCAAATTAGGATTTGGTCTATATCAACATAGCATGTAATGAGATATTTACAAAGCCTCTCTAATATTTCAGTCTACAGTGTAAATATATGTAACCAGCAAAGGTCAAATATGTAGTCATTTACTGTCCTTAATGAGAATGATACAGTAACTACGAGGTTTCATCAGCCTAAATGTCCATGACATTTTCATTTCAGGCTGGCAATTTAAAGGCAAATGTTGATTAAATTAAAAGCCTACTATTATTTAGAGCAAATGCATTTAATCTGAATCAAAAGGTCATATGGAACTGCCCTAAACTGTACTTAGTGATATATTAATCATAGACACATCATCATCATCTCCTTATTTTACTCAACATCTGTCTCTTGCCTTTCCCACTGTAATCTGGGAGAAAACAAAACAAAACACACCACTAACTCAAAAATAGAAGCAATATCTGCAATACATATTCTGTGTACTATTTCAATCAGTTTCAGCAAATACATTGTTTGGGTTTTTTTAATGTAACCAAAGTAGTTGTTCCCATACTGTACCTTTTAATAAAAACAAATCCTATCACGTGTTATAAATAGTTACTTCCTGATTTGCAAAACATATCAAGTAGATACAGATTACTGAAATGCTTTTCAGTAAATAAAATGACTTTACAAGTTCAAAGTTACACATTTTACAGGTGAAATCCACACACACAAAAAGTACTCACTCTAATGCTTATTTTTATAAAGCAGCTATTTTTCCTCGAGGTGTAAATTACTTGTGTGTTCAAATTGACCTCTGTAAATCAACTACAAATCTTTCCATATGATGTAATATGAAAAATGATCTGTGGTGTTACTGATAAAGATTTTGACCCTGCAGTAGTGTTTCTGCATATAGTCACAGTGTAATTTTTGTTACAGATTGTTGTTGTCCCTTTATATTGCATCTTTTCTAACAGTGCTAGAAAAATAGCTGTTGAAGACTGCATGTCTCACCCATCATATTGGCTTATATAAATTCAGCAAAATAATGGCCAAAATAAATGGAATGACACTTAAGAACAATTAGTTTGTGGATGTATTCTTCTCACTTTCAATGAAAAAGTGACCCGCAAGGGGCAGATGTGTTCAGATTACTTAAAAATTTAAAAAAAATCTAATTTCACTAAAGATCTTGTTCATTTTAAAAAGATTTTTTTAACAAACAAATCTGTACATTCAGAATATTTGCTCATTCCTTACATTGGCTGAAAGCAAAAGAGTAATAAATATTTTAAGAGTTTAATCACTGCAAGACCCTTCAAAGTACCAATTAGCATATTAATACCATGGTTCATTGGTCTTTTCCAAGCAGCTAAATTTCTAAATGACTAAATAAACAGGCTTAATTAAATACATATGTGAAGATGGGCATGACTTGGAGGGGTGGGGGGGAATAAACCCGCAGCTTGATAAAGTGTCCAATATAATGACTTAAAAGACCTGCTGTGCTTCAGAAATTAGTCTAGCAACTAAAATTTGGGCTAAATAATACTAAATTTCGTATTTAACTAAGCAATCATACATTCATCTATTGATGCCTTATTCTTAAAGATAATTTAATTTCTATATAAATGCATTATTATTTATACATAAAATAAACAGTTGAAAATATGATCACCACTCTGTTAGAAAAAAACAGCAAGTAGTCAGAGTGGGTGACATGGTTTCCCATGCAGAGATCTGCTCAGTGCAGGAACGTGAGCAGGGAGGGTGGGGTCAGGGAACTGTTTGTAGCTCCCTGATTTATTTGCCAGATGTGCACTGTGCACAGGCCCCATTAAGTTAGATAAGGCTGGGAACCACTCTGAACTCCCATTGGTTTCCACAGGTCTCCATGTAAGGATTACCAAACTCACTCTGGCCATACACTTTCCCCACCCATGTCCTTTCCCTATGCCAGCCTCGGTTAGGATAACATGGGGTATGTTTACACCGCATTGTAAACCCAGGCTCAGACTCAAGCTTGAGCCCCAAACCCTCTTCTAAAGGCAGACTTAAGCAAAGTCAGGGAGCTGGTATGTAAGTTCCCACAGGAAGAAAGTCTAATGACAAAAACAACTGAAGGCAGTTGGCAGTTTTTCAAAGACACATTATTAAAGGCACGAGAGCAAACTGCTCTACTGATTAGGAAAGACAGGAAGTATGGCAAGAGATCCACCTGGCTTAACCAGGAGATCGTCAATGATCCGAAGCTCAAAAAACAGTAAACTAAGTCAAATTACAAAGGATGAATCTAAACAAATAACTAGGGCTGTCAAGCGATTAAAAATTAATCATGATTAATCATGCGATTAAAAAATTAACCATGATTAATTGTGCTGTTAAATAATAATAGAATACCATTTATATAAATATTTTTGGATGTTTTCCACATTTTCAAATATATTGATTTCAATTACAACACAGAATACAAAGTGTACAGTGCTCATTTTATTTTTTTATTACAAATATTTGCAGTATAAAAAAGAAACAGTATTTCAAATTTACTTAATACAAGTATTGTACTGCAATCTCTTATTCTTTCATGACAAAGAGATTGCACTACCATACTTGTATAAGGTGAATTGAAAAATACTATTTCTTTTGTTTATCATTTTTACAGTGCAAATATTGGTAATAAGAATAATATAAAGTGAGCACTGTACACTTTGTATTCTGTATTGTAATTGAAATCAATATATTTGAAAATGTAGAAAAACATCCAAAATATTTCATAAATGTGAATTGGTATTCTATTGTTTAACAGTGCAATTAAAACTACAATTAATTTTTTAAATCACAATTAATTTGTTTGAGTTAATTACGTTAGTTAACTGTGATTAATCGACGGGCCTACAAATAACACAACTATGTAGGGACAAAACTAGAAAAGCCAAGGCACAAAATGACATTAAACTAGCTAGGGACATAAAGGGTAACAAGAAAACATTCTACAAATATACTAGAAGCAAGAAGACAACCTAGGACAGGTTAGGCCCGTTACCCAATGAGGGGGGAAAGCAGGAACAGAAAATGTGGAAATGGCAGAAGTGATAAATGGCTTTTTTGTTTCAGTTTTCACCAAAAAGTTTAGTAGCAATTGGACATCAACTTAATACATGACAGTAAAAATGAGGTAGGATCAGAGGCTAAAGTAGGGAAAGAACAAGTTAAAACTACTTAGATAAGTTAGATATCTTCAAGTCACCAGGACCTGATGAAATATATCATAGAATACAGAAGCAGCTGATTATCTTCAAAGAGTCATGGAAGATGGGAGAGATTCCAGAGGACTGGAAAAGGGCAAATATAGTGCCAATCTATAAAAAGGGAAATAAGGACAACCAAGGAAATTACTGACCAGTCAGCTTAACTTCAGTACCTAGAAAGATAATGGAGCAAAAAATTAAGCAATCAATTTGTAAACATCTAGAAAATAATAAGGTGATGGATTTGTCAAGAACAAACCTTGACAAAGCAATCTAATAACTTTCTTTTACAGGGTAACAAGACTTGTACATAGAGAGGAAGCGGTAGATGATACTTTCTCACATGACCTCACAAACAAACTAGGGAAATACAACCCGGATGGAACTACTATAAGGTGAGTGCATAACTGGTTGGAAAATTAGTAGTTATCAGTGTTTCACAGTCAAGCTGGAAGGGCATATCAAGTTGGGTCTCACAGGGATCAGTTCTGTGTCTGGTTCTGTTTAATATCTTCCTCAATGATTTAGATAATGTCATAGAGAATACACTTATAAAGTTTGCAGACAATACCAATCTGGGAGGTGTTGCAAGTGATTTGGAGGATAGGACAAAAATTCAAAATGATCTGGATAAACTGGAGAAATGGTCTGAAGTAAATAAGATGAAATTCAATATGGACAAATGCAAAGTACTCCACTTAGGAAGGAACAACCAGTTGCACACATACAAAATGGGAAATGACTTCCTAGAAAGAAGTACTGCAGAAAGGCATCTGAGGGTCATAGCGACCACAAGCTAAATATGTGCCAGCAGCGGTAACACTGTTGCAAAAAAAGCAAACATCATTCTGGGCTGTATTAGCAGGAATGTTGTAAGCAAAGCATGAGAAGTAAATTCTTCTACTCTACTTCGTGCTGATTAGGCCTCAACTGGAATATTATGTACAGAAAGATGTGGACAAATTGGAGAAAGTCCAGAGAAGAGCAACAAAAATGATTGAAGGTCTAGAAAACATGATCTATGATGGAAGATTGAAAAATGTGTTTAGTCTGGAAAAGGGAAAACTGAGAGGGGACATGATAACAGTTTTCAAGTACAAAATTGTTCTCTTTAACCTTTGAGGATAGGACAAGACGCAATGGGCTTAAATTGCAGCAAGGGCACTTTAGGTTGGACATTAGGACAAACTTCCTAACTCTCAGGGTAGTTCAGCACTGGAATAAATTGCCTAGGGAGGTTGTGGAATCTCCATCATTAGAGATTTTTAAGAGCAGGTTAGCAAAACTTGTCAGGGATGGTCTAGATAATATTTAGTGCTGCCATGAGTGCAGGTGACTGGACTAGATGATCTCACAAGGAACCTTCCAGTCTTACAATTCTAAGAGTCTATTTACACACAAATCACTCACACCTAGGGTCCTAGAACATTGCTGGGGTCATAGGCGCTGACTCCGAACATGCTTCAGCCCTCAAGCACTCATGTAAAAAAATTAGCAGGTGCTTAGCACCCATCGGCAGCCAGCTTCCGCCTCCCCTGCAGTGCCTCCTATCTGCCAGCGGCCCTGCTGATCAATTCCTTCTCTTCCCTCCCAGCAGCTCCCACCTGCTGTGATCAGCTGTTCTGCGGTGTGCAGGAAGCTCTTGGGGGGTAGAGGGGAGGAACGGGGATGAGGCAGAATAAGGCATGCTCGGGAAGGGGGCAGAACTCGTGAGGAAAAGGCAGGTCTGGGGCAGAAGAGGCAGGGCAGGGGCGGGGCCTGGGGCTGAGCGGGGGTTTAGCACTTCTGGGCAAAGGAAAAAGCCAGCGCCTGTGGCTGGGGTAGAGGGTCTGAGCCAGGGGCAAGCCCTATTGCTTTGCAATGTAGACACAGCCCGTGCCCCCGCCTCAGTCCTGGGAGTCTGCCAAAAGTTTCCCACAATCCCATGGGCCAACTTCCTTTGTCCTCTTTATCTCAAGAATCTCCACTCAACTCCAGTGAAAACAGTGGCAACCCCCCCTTGGTGTTGTGCAGCAGCTTGATGAGCCAGCATTTAACCCATCCACTATCTTTTGACTGTTGAGCTTCAAACATACCATCAGATGCTAAACAACGAAAGAGAGCTAGAGATCAGGGGGCTGCCCGGGGGAGAGTGAGAGCTCATCTGGAGGGGCCTTCAGGAGGAGGGAGGGCTGGTGGCTCGGCCCGGTGCTGGGGCCAGCCTGGCGCTTGGGGGGTCAGCGGCTACGGCCAGCAGCTAGGCCTGGCACTTGGGAGGCAGGTGGCTTGCTCGGCTCGGACCAGCATTCCCAGCAACATGGCTGACCAAATTCTTCCCCAAAGTCAAAGGGCTGAATCCTTTATCATTTTTGGTGAAAGAGAAAGATAACCTGTGGTGGGGTTGCCTTTACTTTTATAGTCTAGTCAACCTTTGAAATGCATTTTCCTGAGCATTACCCCTAGAAACAGTTCTTTCCTGCTGTGAGGAAGGAGGCGTGTAATCTCATGGTGAAAGGGATTCCATGTTATTTGCTAAAATGCACATCATTCTGTTCCAACCCCCCTTTGTTGCCAAAGAATGGCCACTTGACAGGTGACTGCCAGTCAACTTTGATGACACCTGTCTAGAGGCATCAGCTTGTCCTTTGTTTCTGAGAAACCAATTTACCCCCTCCCCAGACTTGTCTGGTACACACACTGCAGTCATAATTTCAGCATATGTTCATAACTCTTAATATGCGTTTCATACATACATTACACAATAATATAGATGGTCTGTGTGTTAGTTTTTAAATGATACATCACAAAGCATATTTTGCATGAAGATTACAACAGTGTGTAGGGTGTGAATACAGATATGCTTTCAGTCACACCTCCCCCCTTACAAAACTGCATGAGCATTAGCCACTTGCTGACCCAGAGGCAGCAGGTTAGAACCATCTTTACTGAACAGGGCATCAGCCATCATATTTTCTTTTTCCTTTATACATACAATTTGCATTTCATATTCTTGGGGTATGATGCTCCATCGTAGTAGTTTGGAATTAGAGCCTTTAGTTTTGCGTAATCAGACTAATGGAGAATGGTCAGTTAGAACCCTAAACGTTCCGTTAAAAAGATAAGGCGGTACCTTCTTGACTGCTCACACTATGGTGTAACATTCTTTCTCTGTGCAGAATAATTCCATTCAGTAGATGTGAGTTTCTTTCTTAAGAAAGCAAAGGGGTGTTTCTCGTTATTCTCCCCTGATTGTATTAATTCAGCCCCTAAACCAATGTTGGGTGCATATGTACACAACTTAAACATTTTGTCAAAGTCTGCACTAACTAGAACAAACTTTTCAGACAAGATTTTCTTTACCTTATCAAAACACTCTTGACATGCCTTTGACAATACAACTGTGTTAGGACTTGTCTTTTTACACAGTTCTGTGACTGCAGATATAATGTCACTGAACTCGTACACAAACCGTCGGTAATAGTTTACCAGACCGATGAAACATTAGGCCTTCTTGGTCTGAGGCAGAGGCCAATTAACAATATCTTCAACATCCAAGGGATCAGGTGAGATTTGACTACCCCTACCCATCGTCCCAAATGTGGAAGTCTGGCTCCTCCAATCTTACACTTAGAGGCTTTTATAATCAGCCAGTCTCTTTGAGCTTTGACCACACAACTCCCAGGTGTTTCTTGTGATTAGACCAAGTGTTGCTAAACACCGCAATATCATCAACACTTTATCACTACAAAACTCTTTTTCTCCTGCTGATAACAGCTCATCTTAACTAATCAGCCTCTCACAGTTTGTATGGCAACTTCCAACTTCTCTGTATGTATATATAGATATCTTCTTACTATATGTTCCATTCTATGCATCCGATGAAGTGGGCTGTAGCCCACGAAAGCTTATGCTCTAATAAATGTGTTAACCTCTAAGGTGCCACAAGTACTCCTGTTCTTTTTGTGGATACAGACTAACACAGCTGCTACTCTGAAACAGGCCCTTGCGAAGTCCTGCACTCCTTTTAACACTTGGCTCACCAGCCTCTGAAAAGTAGCTCCTGCATTAATTAACCTAAATGGTATTATTGTGAACTCCGACTGTCCCATATCAGTAATATAAGCAAATTTTTCTGTGAATCATCATCTAAAGGAATTTGCCAGGACTCCTTAACTAAGTCAAAAGAGCTCATACATTTACCTTCGCATATCACCAATTCTAGGCGTGGGATAAGCTTCTGCCACTATAATCAACACAACACTTTACAGCAGAGGTGGGCAAACTACGGCCCGCGGGCCACATCCGGCCCGTGGGACTGTCCTGCCTGGCCCTTGAGCTCCGGGCTGGGGAGGCTACCCTCCCCGCCCACTGTTTCCCCTCTCCTGCAGCCACGCTGCTGCGCGGGCAGCGTGGCTGATACCCACCCACCTCCAAGGCTTTCCAATAAGCCTGTCCTGCTTCTCTGAGAGGCATGGTAAGGGGGTGGGGAGTGGGGGAAGAGGGGGTTGGATAAGGGGCAGCAGGTCGCAGGGCAGTCAGTAGACAGAGAGCAGTTGGATGGGGCAGAGGTTCCACGGGGAGAGGGGGCTGGTCAGGGGACAAGGAGCGGGGGGGTTGGGTGGGTCGGGGGTTCTGAGGGGGCCAGTCAGGGGGTGGGAAGTGGGAGGAGGCGGATGGGCATGGGGGCCAGGCTGTTTGGGGAGGCACAGCCTTCCCTACCCGGCCATACCATTTTGCAACCCCGATATGGCCCTCGGGCCAAAAAGTTTGCCCACCCCTGTCTTACAGTGTTGTCTTTCTTAGGGACCAAGACCACAGGTGATACCCCAAAGTTGTCAGGCTTTTTAATTACTCCCAGATTCAGCATGCTCTGTATCTCCGTGTGAATTGGCTCTAGTACCTTGCCAGTTGCATGGTAGGCCCTGCTGGGAGGTGGCTGTGGGCCTACAGTAATGATCTTATGATTCAGCAAGTGAGTTCTCCCTGGCTGCTAGAAAATATTTTGTCTGGGTGATGGCAGCACAGAACACTTCTGCCTTTTCAACTGGTGTTAACTCACGGCAGTTATGGATGATTTCCAGAGATGACTCAGTTTGGCAGTTAGCCATCAACTCAATGAGTTTTCCTTAGTTTCCTTTTCTACACAACAGATCATGTTTACCATGGCCTCCCTGATATGATAAGCTTTAAGTCTTTTTACATGTACCATCTGTGGGACTGCATTTTAACATTTTAACATGATATGGATCTTCATTCACCTCCTTTATCACCTTAAAAGATCCTTCCCAAGAATTTTCCATTTTGTATTTTTTTCCCACAGTGCTTAATACTAACACCAAGTCCACTATTTCAAAAGAGCATTTAAAAGTATGTTGGTCATACCACACCTTTTCTTTTGGACTGACTGTCCCTTAGGTTAGTCTAAACCAGGGATCTGCAACCTTTGGCACGTGGCCCTCCAGGGTAAGCCCCCTGGTGAGCCAGGCCAGTTTGTTTACCTGCCGCGTCCGCAGGTTCAGCTGATCGCAGCTCCTACTGGCCACAGTTCACCACTCCAGGACAATGGGGACTGCGGGAAGCAGCGGCCAGCACACCCCTCGGCCCACGCCGCTTCCAGCAACCCCCATTGGCCTGGAGGGGTGAACTGTGGCCAGTGGGAGCTGCGATTGGCTGAACCTGCGGACGTGGCAGGTAAACAAACTGGCCCGGCCCACCAGGGAGCTTACCCTGGAGGCCACGTGCCAAAGGTTGCCGATCCCTGGTCTAAAGCATGTCCACCATGTCTTTTAACTCTCTTCTGAACCTTTGCACATATTCAGTTACTGGCTCTCCCTCGGCCTCACTGTCCCCTTCAAAGGAGTCTCTGAGGAGATCTAGGGGTCCTCTTACTTTCCTTCCATATAGATCAAATAAGGGGAACCCTATCAATTCTCCAGGCATCTCCCTATAAACAAATAGCAAATACAGTAGCATTTCATCCCAGTCTTGAACTCTCTTTTTAGCATACATTCCCAGAATAGATTTTAGAGTTCCACGGAACCTCTCCACCAGACTATTTGTTTCTGGGTGATATGGAAAAGCTTCTAGTTGCTTCACCACACTTAACTGCCATAACTCACTGAATAGCTGAAACATGAAATTTGACCCATGGTCAGATAAAATCTCTTTAGGGAAACCCTCTCTGCTAAAAATAGTGAAAAGAGCTTTTGCCACAGAATGAGCCTCTATGTTAGTGAGAGCAACTGCTTCAGGATATCGAGTGGCAAAATCCGTCACCACCTGGATGTATTTCCTCGCCCTATGGATAGGCTGTGGCACAGGGCCCACAATATCCACTGCTACCCAATAAAATGTCTCTTGTATCACAGGCAAGGGGCATAGGGGAACTTTCTGGGGCCACGCAGGTCTTTTCCTTTTTGACATAATTTATAAGACCTGCAATAATTCTTCACATCATTCTGTATCCTTGGCCAGTACAATTTTTTCCTTAACCTCTCATAGGATCTCTGTGCCCCCAAGTGACCAGCAAAAGGATAGTCATGTGCTAGCAACATTAGGTTCCCATGGTGCTGAGCAGGCACAACTAGCTGCTTGTAGGGTTTTCCAAGGCTCTTATTGGAACTTCCCTGTACAATCTCCCTTCCTCTTAAAAAAAAACAATTGCCATTTCCTCTTACTGGGTTTCTCTCTAGGACATATCCCCTTATGGGCTCTAGAGTGGGGTCTGCCCTTTGTTCATCTGCAAAATGCTGGCACCTGACAACTGAGACAGCTTCTTGAGTAACAGGGTTAATTCCTCCCCTTCCTATCCCCGATGGAATACTACTTTCCTCTACCACACAAGAGTTGGTCTCAGCCCCTCCCATACCTAGAAACACACTGATTTCTTCTGCTGAGGTGGAGTTGGAAGGGCCTTCTCCTCCCTGCTTAGCAGTTTCTAGGTCTTTACCATTTCCCTCTGGGATCCCAGCACACTATTTCCTTTTGTTACGGATTACAACATCAACAGCCTTAGTCATATGCAAAATATCATTCCTCAAAAGCATTTCCATGGACATACTATTTAGTAACCCCACTGACAAGTCACCTTCTAAAAGTTCCCATTCCAAATTAACGTTAGCCAAGAATTTTATGTTTCTTGAGTGCCAGAAACTCTACTTCCTGGCCAGGCTACATGTCAGTCTTTTGGACCATGCTTTTCCTGATCAGGGAGATCTGGGCACCAATGTCTCTCCACCCTATGCATTCTTGGACATTCGTCTTGGCACTTTAAATGAATTCCATATCTATCCCCACAAGGTCAGGACATCACAGAATTCATCAGAGGCCCTGCAGTGACCTGGGGGTGGAGAGGGGGCACTCTGTGTTAAGGACAGCTGCATCAACCTGGGCTGAACAGGGAGGTGGGCTTAATTTCTCATCTTAAGGCAATGATGTCTCATGAGCTCACTAGAATTGTACTGGAAGCACCTTCTTGGACCACTCTCCTGCAAAGGAGATCTGTGATAGGGATTTTCAGGAGGGGAATGATTCTGGGGAGGTGAGTGCCTTGGCTCCCAGTCATCCTCCTTCTTCCCAGGAATAAAACAGGCTATTCCCTTTTTATCAGCTTGTGCCCCTTCCTCTGTGGCTTGTGCTCATTGGACCTTTTCGCTTGCACGAAGGATTCAGTCAGGATGGCAACTTCCTGTACAGAATTTAAAGATTTATCCCATATCTCTGACCTCCTCAGAATAGCTGCTTAGGAAATGTTCTTAAGCAAAGAGATCAAACCATTGGTCACAGTGCTCTGCTCCCTCGCCCTTTACCCATTTTCTCTTTAGGCCACACATTTCATAGGCATACTCACTATGACTCATAGCAACACTTTTCCTGATATTTCTAAATGTCAATGTGTACATCTCAGGGGTAAACTGAAACCTTTGCAAGACAGCTTTTTTAAATTCAGCATATAACAAAGCTTGTTCAGTCTGCATTTCATTAAAGTCATGTAATGCTTTGCCAGACAACTTTGCAATATATGTGGGGACTTTCTTGTCTTCTGGGACCTTACAAACATCCCATAGCCTTTCAAAAGTGATCAGGCATTCCTCAATGCAGTTTGTTTCCTTGCATGCAAGGCACAACTTATACCAGCTGAGTGTTCCTTGGAGGAAGGGAGTGACTGAAGACTGTAGGATCTGCCCATGCTTTGCCATCATGTCCAGATTATACTACTCTCCTCCTTTTCTAGGGCTTCTTTGTCTTCCAACCCCATGGCTTGCCAGTGTGCGTCTTCCTACTGCTGCCTCTCTGCCTCCCTCTTTTTGGTTCTCATGTCTGCTTGTCACTGTTGGTCTTCAAATTCTTTGTCTTTCTGTTCTTTCTCCAACCTGGCCAGCTCTTTTTTATAATTGCTTCTCTGGCACTCATATTTATGCTTCGGTATTGTTCTATTTTACTTACCCCAAAAAAACAAACAGAAAATAATAAATCCGTTACCTTTCCTGTGACTGTTCCCAGCCTCCACACTTGGGACTCACTTAAAACTGTTACACAAGTGTTTAAAGTATAAATCTCAGTTAAAATAAACTGTGTATAAATCCTCTTTTGACTACACCATTGTGGCATTCCAGGGTGCAATCCAGATCATTAAAGGGCTCTATCACCACCTGCCCTGGAAACGTGGGTACCTCACAATGCTTTGCTCCCAACCGGGGCCACACAAAAATAGCCTAGCAGAATTCAGGTCACACCCTGCGTGTCTATATACAGCTGCAGTCCTGGGCCAGCAAGTCTGACCTCAGGAGCCTATCAGGAACACTCCAATCACACTCTGGCTTCCACCTAACTTGGTTAGGGTAAACCCACCACACTCCCAGTCCCATACTTTCCCAGAAACATATGTTCTGCACTTTCCACCCTTTCCTGGACAGTTCAGATATCAAAGGTCTGTTGCCCCTGTAAAGGGTCAATATTTAACAGTTTGCTCCTTTAACTGGAGTTATCGAACAGTTCAGTTTAAACACAACACTGGATTAGTGTAGATTAAAAATAAAACAAGTTTTGTTAACTACAAAGAGATAGATTTTAAGTGAGTACAAGTATAAGGTATTAAAGTCAGAAATGATTACAAGAGAAATAAAAATAAAATACTTTCTAGTAGTTAAAACTTAACAAGCTTGACTTGTTTCCAGGTAAATTCCTGACCACATTCCTAGCAACATGGCTGATGAAATTGGCAGGTCAGGATTTCCCTCACAATGTTAAAGGACCTGGTCCTTTGTCGAGAGAGAGAGAGAGAGGAACACGAACCTGCGGTGTTTCTGACCCTCCCTTTTATAATTCAGGCACCGGGCACCTTTTGAAATCATTTTCCTGAGGGTTACCTCTAGAAAAAGTTAATTCAAGCAGTAGGGAAGGAGACATGCAGTCTTGCAGTGAAAGAAGTTCCATGTTACTGTAATGCTGATAGACCCCGGTCATCGGCAGGTGGGATAGAACCTGGAACCTCTTGAGCTAAATGCATGAGCTCTACTGAATGGATTAAAAGGCTTGTGGCTCTAATCCAAAACTGTAGCAGAGTCATGAATCTCTAGATCAGGGGTTCCCAAATGGCATGTTCAGGGTAAGCTCCTGGTGGGCCGTGAGATGCTTTGTTTACCTGAGTGTTCGCAGGTATGGCCACTCTCAGCTCCCAGTGGCTGCAGTTCTCCATTCTTGGCCAATGGGAGCTGCGGGAAGTGGTGGCCCGGCCCGCGGTGCTTCCCGAAGCTCCCATTGGCTGGGAATGGCGAACCATGCCCATTGGGAGCTGCAAGTGGCCGTACCTGTGGATGCACAGGTAAGCAAAGCTTCTCAAGGCCCCCCAGGGACTTACCCTGAACAAGCCAAGAACCAAGTTTGGGAACCCCTGCTCTAGATGCCACTAGAGAGGGAGAGAGTGCCACACCATGCAGGCATGAGTTACACTGTTGTTTGCTAAAATCAGATTGATCTGTTCTTGCCTACCTTCACTGCGAAAGAATGGCCACTTGACAGATGATTGGCAATCAACTTTGACGACACCTGGCGAGAGGTGTCAACTTGTCCTTTGTCTTTAAAAAAACAGCTTACACCCTCCCCAGGCTTGTCTGGTAAACACATTGCGTTCATAACTCTAAATACGCATTTTGTACATAGATTACACAATAATATTGATGATCAGTGTGTTATTATTTTTTAAATGATACCTCACAAGGCATATTTTGCTCCTTAGTAACCTTTGTCCCTCAAGTCACACAACACAGCTCTAGAAAAGGGTAGCACAAATGTATGTGAGAAAGGTGCTTTTCTAGAAACAATGTGAAAACACATATGAAGTTGTATGTATCTGTGAGCAAGGAAAACCTCCAGGTATAGTATGTGCATAAATTCACCGTAGTGATGGAGCAGGATCAGTATTTACCTATTAGCAAATAGCATGGGGAAAAGTTTAAACACACATTTACACAAACTCATCACACAGTAAAGTTTTATTAATATCATAACTGGTACAGTAGTGGGGAAGGAATCCTTCTGCTCCAGGTTGTGAAAGCAGTAAAGCAACTCTAGTGCTGGTACTGAAGCTTCAGTAGCCCTGATGCGTCATCCTTGCCCATGCAATGGCTAGTAGATGTGCATAGATATGGATGTATTGAACAGTCTTGCTTCTTCACTGACACACCTCCTAGCCATTTCCAGAACTCTCTTGCCAGGAAGGAGCAGAGAGACCCTGCAGAGCACAGCACTGTTACATACAGGGTGTACATGAAGTCTCCAGATTTCGTCTTCTCCCTACACTACAGAACAACACTCTTTGTAGCTATGGAGAAGGAAACGGGATTTGATCTCTGAGGTTTGCATATCTCATAATTCCCATCCCACAGGGGCTCATCTACTAGAATGATGTGGGCTACATACATATCCATATACATAATTATAGTATTCAATGAAAAAAAAAAGGGTTATTTTCTATTGCATGCTATGACACAATATGTGCAACTCCTGAGATGTGCTCTTAAGGAAACACCTGCTCCAATTTTTGCATAGATAACAATGTAACACATGTAATTTTGTACAATTTACAGTTTTTTCAGCGAAAATGATAGACCACTAAGTGCACCTATATCCCTAGTACAGTTTTATGGCCTACTGGGAAAATGTCTCCGTGCTTTTTAGTAATTAACTGCTTTTTTCTTTCTCTCAAATAAAAAGCAGACCTGGTTTACCCATTTGCTTTCATACTCAGTGGGCTCCTTATTTTAATTTCAATACATTCAGTTTCAGATAAACGCACTTTGTAAAGTAAATGCTTAATGTTTTCAAAATGATGACACAATGCACGGGGTACATCGTGTGCTGTAAGGGATATAATAACCCACATTAGCCTATTGAAAACATAGCATAATGAGTTAGCCTTTTCAAGTGTGACTCCAGAGTTGGGAAAGATTTAATAGGTCCTCTAGTCCAATTCTCTGACCACTACAAGCATGCTATTCATGGTACACTTTATTACTTTGTTGGACCTAATTATTAATGTTTCCAGTATTGACGTGTCAGAGTGGACTCACCATTGGATTCCCCTCCTGTGTCATGATGTCACATACAGTCTCCCCTCATCAAGCGCCTCTTTCTGATAGCTGCTCTGGCCCTCCAGTAGTCTGCCTTTTCCTATGACTCAGTCCTCCAGACAGATCACATTAAAATCTTACCCCTTCCAGTGCAGCAGAATCCCACAAAACAATAGTTCAAAGACCTTACACTAGTTCTTCAGTCTGACACTGGGCTCAGTGGTCCTGACACCCCTTATCTCAGGGGGGCTTCCACACTACTTTCCTGGATGGCCAGTTGAGGAACCTCTATTCTGGCTCCAGTCTTAGGACTGTCGCAAACAACTGTGGTCTGCTTTCCCAGAGTCATTGCTGCCTCTCTAGACTACTTCCTATCTTTGGGCTGTCTCTAGCCCCCCCTTGTATCCACCCTCTTCCTGGGTTCATTCCTCTGCAGACTCTTTGCCTCTTCTTGGGCACTGCTGAGTTCTTTCTAGCTCTTGTACTGCTCACTGCCTCCCAGTGGCCTGGCTCTCTGTATGTCCATGTCTTTGTCAGAAACCCAACTCTTTCTTCCTGGGGCTTGCCCATTTATCAAGGCTCTCAACAAGAGCTTGTTCCACCCTTGCGGCTTCAGAGTCTCTCTCCTGCCCTTTGCAGCAGCTTCTTTTTAGGGAGATGACCCCATATTGAAACAGTTACACTACCATTTACCCAGGCTTTCCAAGCAACACTTCGCTCTTTCAAACTCCCCTCACAAGTGGATCACACAAGCACATTAATAATGGTGTTACTCTTCTCAGAGTTCCCTCTAATTTGCTGATCACTTTCCTTGTATGGCGATGCACAGGTTTTACAATTTCTTCTCTATTAGTGGATATTTTATAGATCACAGACACAAAACATGTAGCAGAGCCTTACAAGTGCGCATGGATGGTTGGGGAGGAACCCATTATGGATTAGCAAGGTTTTCGCTGTCCAGCTTTGGGGGCAGGGCATGGGCATAATTAGTCATATTTCCTAAGGACCAACGGGAGACCCCATGCCCTCACTCCCAGTACTCAGGGAAGCCATGAAAAAGGGCTGCTGGGAACAGATTTTCGTCCACCTCCCCTCACTTGGCACTGCTGCTGAGGTGGGACCAATCTGTCAGGTCTCCCTCATTCCTCAACAAAAACATGGCTGTTTCATCCATCCTCCCATCTCTCTTAGGAAAGGGGGATCCCTGGGCCTAAATGGCTTCTTTTTTCAGATAACCAATTTCTGCTGGCACAGCACAGGCTTTTTGCAGAACCATCTAGCTGTCAGGCATCCAGGAACGAATCTACACACAGGGAGACACTGACACTAGATGGGCCGAGCCGGTGTCGAAGAACTATGATAAAAAATAGAGTAGACTAGAATCTACTAATATCATGGAGATAAATAAACTGATGGACACATAGAGTAGTATAGGGTAAGTCGGTATTTAAATACAGGGAGCTTTCCCCTCAGAAAGGAAATCTCACAGCTGCTACTTAACATGAAAAGCTCATGAAGCTGCTCTAGAATAGCAACTGCAAAAACATCCATGTGGTTAAGAGAGCTCTAAATTTGGCATGGGCCATTCATCCTTAAATCTCTAGTGAAGAGGTAGAACGAACACACAACTATTTTTTTAAAAAAGATTACAAAGCTTTGCAATTGCATTTTTTTCTCCTAAACAGGGAATATAAATCCAGTTTCATAATTATCCTTCAATGCAAGCAGTAGGAACCAAAACTTTTTTTGTCAGAGCCTGGTCCAGATAGTTCAGTGGGCTTTAGATCAGGCCCTTACAGAACACAGCCTAATCCAATTTTATGAAATAGTCCCCAAAATGCAAAATTTACAAGCATCAGATTATAGGATATGCAGGATTATGTATTTAAAATAAACATATGCCAAATGTGACACATGAAGGTCACAGCTGATTACATAGTGACTATCGAATCATTCTGTTTCACCAAAATAACACACTTTTTAAATATTATCTAAACTAAGTGATGAAAATTCTTTTCTGTTTTTGCCACTATTTGAGCTTCCAGCCCTTTTAAACTGTTAGCAAACCCGAAGAGAAATAGTGTACACAGAACATTTTCAGACAACAGCATTTTGTGTGGCAGCTGCTGGAGGCATTAATCTATTTCACAAACTGCCAAGCACAATACTGTATCATATCCAAACTCAGGTCTGAGCATTAGTTGAGATGTTGATGTATAAAAATATTCCCCAGGCACTTGTCATGTTATTTACATCATTGTACAATTTGCTTGACTTAACTTTCAACAACTGGGATGGTAAAAGTTTAAGCGAACATTCAATAATGGGACTGCAATGTGACGGGGCTCCAATCAGTTAGCGTTCCAAGAAGAGATTGTATTTAAACTTTTACAGTGTCTTTTCTTATTACGGAAGCAGCTTGGCATTTGGTGTTTGAAGATGGCTATAATGCAGAGCCATCTGTGCCACTCTGTTTCAAGAGGGACATTAATTTTTATTCTTCTTGGATCCTGCAGGAATACTCTCTTTGCGAAAACTCAGTGTGCTTTCTTGTCAAATATAATTCCATCATCCAACTGTGGCCAAAAATGTGTGGCAGCCAGAAGCTAGCAAGTGTTTATTTTCCTGATAGTTCAGGTGATAAAGACGACTGTGGTAGTCGTGAACAGAGCACAGACAGAAGCAAGGCATTCCTAAATGATACTGGCTGCTCCACGCCTTGATAGCATGTCCTACCTACAACATTAACATAATAGCTTTTCATTTTTTTAAAGTGTTAAGACCAGTTTCCAAGTGGCATTTGGCAAAATAACAGTCTCTGCTCAGCTGATAGGGAGTTAAAAATGACAGCTATTCAAAATGAAGGTCAGGGTTAAACCATACAGATTTGCATGCCAGAATTCAGCTACTTTTTATCATTTATCATTATAGTCAAAGCATATGAAAAGTAACTAGCATGACCACTTCATCTTATTGTGTTTATGTTTGTCAATTATGCTTGATACCCAGTCATAGCACAGACATCATAATAGTGCTGTGCCCAAGAATCAGGGCCGACTTTGGATTAATAGGTGGTGGTGCTGCTCTTACCCTTTCACTTAATAGGTGGTCATGTTGATTCTTCCCTCCCGACCTCTTTTCAAAACCTCTTTCTTCATATTATTTAGATGCCCCATTTCTTCCTGCATGACTAAAGGCAGCAGTTGACACTGGGGCGGGGCCTTACTCTGTGATGTTGTAGAGCAGAGTGTGGTGTTTAGATGTTGCTCGTAGTTATTCGAATTGGGAGCCCTGGCTGCTGGGAGTCTGAAAGTACAGGAAACAGGAAGGAGGGGGGACGTGTTGAGAGACTGGGAGAAAGCTACAGAGGGTGCAGCAGCAGCTTGGTAAAGAGGTTTCCACTTTGAAAATAAAGTCCTGTTGAAGCTTGTTAGTACCTTGCCTGGTTGATACAACAGGAAGGCATAGCTAAGTAGACAAGTGTTGTGGCTGTTAGGAGAAGACACTAAACCAGGTATGTGAATTTCCAGCTCTGTTTTCCTAAGGCTGCAGCTATGTGAGAACTGAGTGGAGAGATGGGCAACGGAGTTAGTATGCTAGAAGTGGGGCCAATTTAAGAGAGGACTGGATTTAGTACAAAAAAGTATGCTGACACCAATCTCCGCGGGAGAGCAGGGCAGGCACCTCTCACTGCCTCTTTCTTGATATTCATGGCACTAGTAACAGCCAGTCTTTTCCCTGGCTTCAGCAGATTGGCTCTTCTTCACCGTCAGCAGGTCTGACTTGGAGCAACCTGGAAGGAGGAGACAGAGCCACTCCTAACTTATTTTGAACAGGTCTAGGACACTTGCTTTGCAAACATCTTTCCCACTGTATATTTCACCTGTTCCTCTCCACCACTGGGGCCAAGGCTGGGGTGAGGGTTGTAGGTTAGCTAGTGAGATGCTGCTTTGGGACACACCCTGACAAATTTTATATTTAAAACATTGTGTGTATCTGTGCTATTGTCTCTCTCTTGCTCTCTTGAGGTTCCCTCCAGCTTCCTGCTGCAGAAATGGGCACAGCAGTCATGTTCTCAGTCCTGTGATTAAGCCAGGCAGCTTCTTCTGCTACTGAGCTGCCCCTCCTTGAGAGATCACAAAGGCTGCTAGGCTCAGCTAAAGGCAGCTGGCTGCCCCTAGTATTATCCATGACAGTCTGGTCAGTTCTGTCACACACCAGCACAGAGTGGACCCCCTTCTCCCTAGCTGCCCTAAGTCAGCAAAGGCTGCAAATGGCCAACTTGAGAGTATGAAAATAAATGTAAAACCCATTCGTACTGGCAACAAGGAGGCTTCGCATGTGTGGGGAGAGGGAAGGAGCTGGAAGCAATCACAGTGCTTTAAGTGAATAAGTCTTCAATTCTTGGAGTCAAATTACACAATTAAAACAATATTGCTACATAACAATATATCTAGGTTCCTCCTTCTAGGACCAAGTCCACACTCAACTGCATTTTCTCAGTGTACCAGCCTGACATTTAATTAAATGCTTTGTTGTCGTCAATTTTATTGCTTCATAAAAAAAGTTGCGCAACCCCATGATTTTATATAGAGACCAATTTAATACTATCAAAAAATCTTAGGGTCAAAGTGATCCTTCAGGTTGCATTTGTCTAGCCATACTACAGATCCACACTTTCAGCTAGGTTATAGATTTTCAGGGGAAACTGCATGAAACTATGTAAATATACTGCATCTGTGTTGATTTGTGCTCAAGGTCATGTTTGTTTTTTTTGACTCAAGGGACTATAGGTAGAAAATGGCTGAGTCTAGCAGAGAAAGAGACACTTAGAAAAAAGACATGTATTCAAATATGAAAAGGAAAAAAAACCCAAAGAACTGTAAGAGGAGTTTTTAAATGGTCATATCATGAAGCACTAGGTATGGAAATAAAAATTATGTATATAGCCTTAACGATATTGCAGTCTTTATTGTGAATACAGTTGTTTAGCACTGTAGGCTACCATGCAGCTTGTGCATCTTAGCTTGTTAAATGCTGTCTGTAGTATCTATTGGGTTGAATCATGAGATCTGTACACACAGATATACTAGATATACAGTGTGCACAAAGAAGAAAAAGAATCCATTTCAGTTCAGTCCTCAATGTCACCTCAGCTGGGTGAAAAATATGAGGTTGAAAACAAAGCGAAATGAATCACTGTCACTGAATTCAAATGGCACCAGATGAAGGAAAACACTATGCCAATTTTTCCTTTTTCTAATGGGGGGGGGCAGGGAGAGGGTAAGTGACGTTACCAAGAACATGAATGCTTACTCTCAATAAACTCTGGTGCTCAGATAGTTAGCATGCTGTGACATTTTAACAGTCAAAAAGTGACTCAAGATGAAAGGGAGGAAAATGCTTTTAATAAAATGCTTTTGAAGATACTCTTATCAGTGAAGTAGTACTTAGCAATGTGTTGGTGAGAGCATGCCTTTTTCAGTGGCAGTGAAAAGTTCTGTTACCTCAAACTATTCTGCTCCACAAAGCTCCAGACATGAGTGCCCTTTTTGCTCTGAAAATCGAAACAGCATGCTCTCAACCAATATTGATAATGGCATGATCATAAGTGGCTGACATACATTCCACTGTATAAGCCAAAATGAAACTTGAAATTGGACTATGCTTATATGTATTGTATATTGGGCATCTTTCCAACTAAAGCAATATTTGGTTAGATTTGAACAAAATCTATAGATTCCCCTCTATAGATCTGTCCTGGTTGATTATTTTACTAGTAGCATCATGAGAAGGATGTTTGTACCTATTCTTTGTTCAGTATTTACACAATTTTTATCACAGTTGACTACTTCTATTTCATATCCTATTGTCACACTGATTTATTGATTGCCCCCCCATATTTTACTTTTCATTTTATTAATACAGGTTCACGTGAATGTCTTCCCCCTACTCTATAAAGAAATGCAGTCAGTTGGTTTCCCATATATATCCAAATGTTCTCTAATGTCTAGTAATCTTTCCTTAAGTAGCTACATTAGGCCATAGAACAAAAACAGAACAAAATTTTGCTATGACAAGTAAAGATTGAGCATTGAGAAGAAGGAACACCTGTTAATTGTAACTTTCTTTTTAATGGTTCCTGCTCCCCATCTAATAGTAGGTAAAATAATTTGCTAGCTGCAAAGCAGCAGCCAGAACTTTGGCTGTGAGTGAATTGTACTGAGCTAGTCAGAGAAAATGTGGAGAGTAATATACAAAATGCACAATATTTGAGCCAGAGCCTGTAATCACACATAACTACCCTTCCTTGAATTTGGAGACTTTCCCAGACTTTTTATTCATCTCCACAATCAGACAAAAGTTTGTTTTAGATCAAATGAAACAGGCACAAATGGATGGTACTCAGTCTCTCTCTCCACCCAGAACTACTGAGAAGATTTAAGTCTACAATACCTCTTTGCAATCAGGCAGTAAGTCCTTGCTGTTACTCAGGTTTTTTTTGGTTTTCCAATTTTATTTACTTATTTAAATAGTTCAGCAGCCAACACTATTATCATAGTACTCTTTCGGGAGGTGCTTTTTCACGGCACAGTTCTGCAGTGTTTGTGGCACAGAAGCAAATGGAGAGGGTGACAGTAACCTAATAATCTCTATGCTGAAAGGTTTAGAACTTGAAATGCATAAAGGGATGAATACCAAGAGTAGCAGCCAGTGTTTTGCATCTTCCATAGCACTGAAGCTTTCTGTGGCAGAGGGCTAGGAAGAGGAAGATGATGAGGCCCCTGAGATACAGGACCAGCACAAAAAGAAGCATTCAGTACTCTTGCTATGTGAGTGTGTTGCTAGTTGATGAGACAGTGAAACTAAATTTCCCTTCCCTATTCCCTTATGAGTAGATAATGTAGCTAGTGCCAGCTTGCTATTCTACATTAGACAGGTGGCTTTGTATTCACAGACTCAACCAGAAAGGTCAGCAAGACCAATACATTCACATTTTTCATCCAACTCCCCAAATCACAGCTTTAAACAAGAAAAAATGTGTATTACTAGGGCAAAGGTTTCAAATTGTGGCATTCATTTGTACACGTGCAATTTCACAGGATGCCCACCTTATAGAATTGACACTCTCACATTCTCATTTGCAGACACAAATCAACTGCCACATATTTTTCTATTTTTTACAGACACCAGTGGTAGTTTGTAAAAACATCTTGTGCAAATGATTTGTGTGAGCTCAAATGTAGTTCAAGTTCAAGCAAGTTGTCAATAAGATAGGAACTGAAAAATTCCTCCCCACTCTAGGGAATACACAGATTTCAGATGACAATTACATTTTTAAAAAGACCACTTAAAAGGAGCTGTTATGTTTTACCCCCTCCTCCTTAAATCTCACACATCTGTCCTGATTGGTCATAGATATAAACTGCTAATCACACCAAGCCAAACATTAAAAGTCTAATTTGGGGTTGTCTTTTCTCCACCTCTCCCCCATATATATTCCATTGACACTGAAGCAAATAATGGGCAAACTCACACATCAAATCGAAAATAGGCCATTGAGACTCTCTCTGATCACCACTTAGTCACTCTGATCCATAATCACGCGCCTACAGAGAGCCAAAAAAAAGTCATGGACAGGATAAATCTATGACAAATTCATCTTACCAACTCGTGTGCAATAAGTTCTGCAGCATCATTGGTTCCAGCAGTAGTTTGTCATTTCAGGAAGCTATGGTGGCTATTATGGGGCAGACCTTAAGACAAACAGTAGATTTTCTGCTTTACTCTTAGGTAAATTCAAATAAAGATTTTTGGGGAGTTGATGCTGATTTTATTAGTGTTCACATCTCTGGCAAACAACTCTGCTTATCCTAGTTAGTGATATATGCAGTACATTTGGAAGAAAGCTGTGCTGAATACACTGTTCCCTCCTGACTGACAGGTCAAAATTTCAAAAGCCAAATAAAATCTAGGATTCCACAGACATTCAATAGAAAACTGCATATGCTGAAGCAAACTAGCAGATGCTTTCAAGAGAGCCAATGGCACCCAAGGGAAAGGAACTGGGGTTACAAAACCACTGCCCTCATTCATCACTTCCTGACAAGAACCTAGATAAAGTTTGTAGTTCCTTCTGTAAAAGCAGCTTTGTGAAGTGTAAATGCGTCAGGTGCAGTGATACAAATTTATTGAGATTAGCGTGTGCTTTTGAAACAGGATTTAAGTTTCTACAGCTTTCTAGTATAGTTCTCTCTCTCTCTCTCTCTCTCTCTCTCTCTCACACACACACACACACACAGAGATGTGATAAACAGCAGAGACATACGAATAAGTGAATTTATCATGCACGTGAAATCACCTTACCCCAACTCTCTGCCCACTTCTCCCCTGCAGACTTTTCCTTAACATTGCAAAAATGGAGCATGCTCCAAAGCCCTAGAATTTATCACATGATTACTCAATTTCATTAAATGTGTACCACCGCTAAATGTAATGTTTGGAATATATATTTAGATACATACGCGTGGAAAAACAAGAGAAAATATTGACAAACAGAACACAATGTATCCCAAAGTATCTTTGGCCATTTTCACGCAATTGAAGTGCAGTGGTTTCCTAGCTGACCTCAACGGGGGGTCTTTTTTCCCCTTGAAAATAGTGCTAAAGTCTTTCCCCGATATTCTATGCCATTCTTAGGTAAATATTGATCTAAAAAACATGCAAGTAATCACTATTGTATATACCATGGCCATTACTATGCTATCTTGAGCATTTTCTGGAGATGAAATATACGGCATGATTAGCTGGCTGAAAAGCTTTATATTTATTGGAATATTTTTCCTCCCTGTCCTCTGCCTCCTGTCCCTTACACTGTGTTTTTATTTGGCTTTAAATTTTCATTTAGCATAGTTTTAAAAAATATTAAAAATAGCACTAAACATTTTACAAGGATACCTTTGTAGATGAACATCTTCCAAGCTACTATTAAGAGCACTGTCAGCATCTCATTCAATACACAAGAGCAGGTACAAAAATATGACTGAAGGATGTGCTGAAGGTTTGCAGTACAGAATGTATTCAGCCAGAGGTGAATTTCATGCATGTGTTCTATATTTAGAAACTTGACACTTAATGTTTCTAAAGATATATAAGCAGCTGAAATACTTTTTCCTTCTTATGGAGCAATTTGAAGATGGAGCTAAGTTTAAGAAATGAATTGCAAGTTCTTTGAGTGACTGCAGATGGGTATGCCACTCAGCTGTGCATGCCCAGTGCACCAAAGCCAGAGAACTTTGTTTAGCAACACAGGCAGGAGCAATGCTCGGCCCTGCAGCCTCTGAACCTTCCCCTGGCTATTTCAGGGCCGCACCACCCTGATCCCCCTCAGTTCCTTCTCATCGGCCGTGGCTAAAGTTGGAGTGGTAAATTCTGAGTGGTATTTGTCTCACACTTTTCTATCTCAGTCTTCTTGGATTTTGTTATGTTTAGTTAATGGTTAGTTTACTAGTACCTTAGACAACACCTGTAGTGAATCCTGTAATAAACTATCAAAAGATATATTAACTATGAAAAAGGAATGGGAGTTATTTACTGGTTAAAGCAAGCAACTTTATACACACAAATGAATTACCACATAAATCCTAAAAGTGACAGAGTTGTAGTGATCTGTCAGTTTAAAGTGTCTTTCATGGCTAACCCACAAAGCAGCCCCAGGGGATCTCTGGCTTCAGCTGAGAGTCTCTGGCCCTTCAGAGTTGAAACAGCCAAAACGATGGAAAACTTTCCTGTGTCTTTGTTTTATTTCTTCCATTCAGCTTCCAAATCCACAGGACGAGCTTCCTTGCATGTAACATGTCCCAGGTGTGATAGGGCCATTAACCAGTCCTTTGGATTGTGATGTTGTTGGATGGCCCCTCTGATTTTGATAGTCTTACCAGATGAGTCAGGGGGACACAATTCCCGTGCCTGAGTTCACAAGCTCAAAGGAAATATTTTCAAAGCTACAAAGCAAAACTTACATATTTCCCTATAGCAGTGATTCCCAAACTTGTTCCGCCGCTTGTGCAGGGAAAGCAGGTCGGTGTGTTTACCTGCCGTGTCCGCGGGTTCGGCTGATCGTGGCTCCCAGTGGCCGTGGTTCGCTGCTCCAGGCCAATGGGAGCTTCTGGAAGTGGAGTGGGCTGAGGGACGTACTGGCTGCTGCTTCCAGCAGCTCCCATTGGCCTGGAGCAGCGAACCGTGGCCACTGGGAGCCGCAATCAGCCGAACCTGTGGACATGGCAGGTAAACAAACTGGCCCGGCCTGCCAGGGGCTTTCCCTGCAGAAGTGGCGGAACAAGTTTGGGAATCACTGCCCTATAGCATACAACACAAACAATGCAAGTGAGATTGATGCATGTAGCAACTTACAAGCATTTCATAGAGTCTAAACACTAAATACATTTGTATAAAGACTAATACCTATTTTGTGCAAAACTAACATACTGATGACTGGTCTGTCACCAGCTATAAGTTTGTCTGTTCTTAGCTAATGCCTGCAGCCTGGGCAAGAGTTGGCATCTGGCTGGCCAGCATTCCAGGTGGCTTACATGAAGTCATATTATTGCAGATGTTAAAGACTTCTTAGATCATGTATTGTATATCCCCAGAAATGACATTTTTGACATTTTTTCTCTAAAATATATTTTCTAGAGATTTGGTCAGTCTAGTTACATATGTACCAAGTTACAACACTTGATATTTCATTACTTACTGTTTCATTTCATTTCATTACTTCTCACTGTTAAGTATTATCTGTAATTCAGCCAAAATTTCCAAACACTTCATCCCATTTCAGATAATTATTCTTCCTTATGTAAGTCTAAATAATTTATCTCCATTGTTATTTATAGTCTCCAGATATTTGTAAAGTTAACATGTATCCTCTTAAACTGTTGCATACTCAAGCTGCACCTCTTTACATATTTTTGAATCTCTCCTTTAACACAACCTCCAGGTTGCCAATCATTTTTTACTGTTCTTCTCTGAATTCTCTGCTCTACCTGAACTTTCTGGTAATAAGATGCTTGGAACTAAGTGCATTGTTACAAGAGTGGTCACACCAGAGCTGTACTGATAGGGATTCTTACTCTATGCCCATGGAATAATGTCTCCGTTTTCAGTCCCAAATTTCACTGGTCATTTTTGCCATTACTTTGTATTCAATTTGCTGTCTAATTTGCTGTCCACTATTACCTCTAAATCACATGGATCATATCAGATTGTTGATCATGGTCTAGTCTCTTATGAGAAGGTTTCCATAGCACAAAACTACATGAATGGACACTCTTTTCATTCTGAGCAGACCAAGGACTTGAATGAAAACTGAACTATGCCCTCTCTCCCAGGCCTTATCTACACTAGCAAAATTTGTGAGTGGGGATCAACACTGGCGCAGTTGCACTGGTGAGGTGAACAGTAGAAATTGGAACATGGAATTTACCATGGTGTCATCTAACCTGTGCTCACTCCATCTACAAAACATCCTATGCCATTGATAGCATCAGTGCAGCTGCTTTGGAACAGTGAGATGCTTACAAATATACCTACTAGATATACCCCTCAAGGTGGTTACTCTAGTAGGACTCAAAATACAATTGAAGTATTGGAATCATGGCCCTTTGTGTTCTTTCCGCACTCAAGTTCCTGATTAGTTATTCACTGTGAGATGGGCATGAAGTGTTACTCACAGAAAACATAACTCGGTGTAAAACAGGCAAAACTTTTGCTTTATTTCTGCTGAATTGGGTGTCTCAACATGCACAACACCCACTCCTCGCCCAATGTCTTACAAATGCAGATATTACTCTAAAAGTCCTCACTGCACCAAGCTCTCCTTGTATTTAGCAGCTTTAAGCATAGTGGTCTGTTGCTGTTAACTATTTCTTCCCCTGCCTTCTGTTTCTGTCCCCAGCAATTACTACAATCAAGGGAAATTCCCACTCTCTTTATTTTAAGGCAAAGACATTTTAATCTATGTGTGCCCACCTATGCTGACAATATCTGTGCTGTAACTGTTCTGTGGTTAAATAAAGGACTCGATTCTTTAAAGCTATCAGTTGAGCAGCTTTCAAGAGCAATAACTTCACTGAAACAGAAAAAAACAGTAATGGAATTTTCTGTGAATTTGACTTCTCATGTAACTATCATGCATTCATGATCTCCATTGCCCTATTTCAGAGGGTGCTGCTGAGTGCAATGGGAGGATACATTTAAAGATAATGGCTACATATATGCAACAGATATACAACTTTACACCATATTTGTTTGGTCCTCTTTCACAGCAGGGTACAATGAAATACTTGTATGTATTTTATAAAACAGACTAGAAGACAAGGTGGTGAAAAATTGCCATGTGTTCAAATATTCAGCATTTAGAACATTTGATCTGAACCTAACAGTCATTTACTGTTTACTAATTCCTGTTTACTAACCCAGAATGATCAGTGATGTACAGTTCATGTCATAATAAAGGTCAAATGCACTGGAGGAAAAAAACGATTAATTTGAAAGTGTTGTGGTTTTTTTTAACAAATATTTGTCTGAACTAAAGTGAGTCAAAACCAAGCTGAAGAACAGCCCCCCATCTCCCATAATCTGCAGTATGATTTCACACAAAAGAACCAACCACAATGATACCCACCCTATGCCAACATCCTAAAGCCCTCACAAATTTCAAACCAGGATTGGCAGTGGGTATGCTTCTTCTTAGGGTATGCTCAAAGTGCCTGGTGGATGATCACTTGGACAATATATAAACCTCCATTGTCACACTGCTAGATCTATCAGCAACATTTGAATAACCAACAAGGCGGCATTACTGAGTTGCTCAGAAGGCTTAGCAAGGGTGGAAAAAAAAAACCCACCCTGGCCCCAAACCTCTTCAGCCAGAACACAGAGGGACATAAATCCCAACAAGTTCCTATGCCTCCACTACTCCAAACAACAGAATTCCACAACGCATTATGGATGAGAGGAAGCAGGAGATATCATACATTTTGGCTTTAGTAAGGTTTTTGATATTGTGTCATATCTTCTAATAAACTGGAGAAATGTAGCCTAGATGAACTTAATATAAAGTGTGGGTACAACTGCTTACAGAGCAGTTGTCAATGGCTCAGGATCGAGCTGGAACGGCATACTGAGTGGGGTCCTGCCAGGATTTGTCCTGGGTCCAGTTCTATTCAATATCTTCCTAAATTATTTGGATAATTGCATGGAGAGTACTCTTATAAAGTTTGCAGATGGTACCAGGAGGGGGCAAGCACTTTGGAGGACAGAATTAGAATTCAAACTGATCTTGAGAAACTGGAGAAATGGTCTAAACTGAATAGGATGATGTTCAATGAGGATAATGCAAAGTACTATACTTAGGAAGGAATAATCAATTCCACAAATACAAAATGGGAAATGACTGCCTAGAAAACATATGGGGGTTATAATGGATCACAAGCTAAATATGAGTGAAAAGTGTAACACTGTTACAAAAAAACCAAACATCGTTCTGGGATGCATTAGCAGGAGTGTTGTAAGCAAGACACAAGAAGTAATTCTACCCACTCTACAGAGCACTGATAAGGCCTCAATGGGAGTACTGTGTCCAGTTCTGGGCACCACACTCCGGGAAAGATATGGAAACACTAGAGAAAGTCCAGAGGGGAGCAACAAAAACGATTAAAGGTCTAGAAAACATGACCTATGAGGAAAGATTGAAAAAATTGGGCTTGTTTAGTTTGGAGAAGAGAAGACTGAGGGAGGACATAAGAGTCTTCAAGTACATAAAAATGGGTTATAAAGGGGAGGATGATAAATTATTTTGCTTATTCACTGAGGACAGGACAAGAAATAATGGGCTTAGACATTAGGAAAAACTTCCTAACTATATGGATAGTTAAGTACTGGAACAAATTACCTAGGGAGAGTGTGGAAACTCCATCATTGGAGGTTTTTAAGAACAGATTAGATGAACACTTGTCAAGGATGGTCTGGGATGACTCAGTGCGGGGAACTGAACTAGACGACCTATTTATGTCCCTTCCAGTCCTACATTTCTATGATTATCCTCTCCTCCATCCTATTCAACACATAAATTAAACCCTTAGCATTCACCAGCACATGCCACAAACAGGACTACTAGTATTATACAGATATCATCTCTCCAGAAAATCTAATAAGGAGACCACCTAACATTGAAACATGATTAACATCTGGATGAAGAGACTAAAATTAATTCAATTTGGATAACAAGGACGTGATCCTGGTGGCAGCCAGAAATGTTTAAAAGAATTGGTCAAGACAATGATGCTACCAAAAACACAGTCCTTCTGCAATTGGCAGTGATTGTGAACAATGGAATGGATTCAGAAGCCAAACATTCTCATTCAGCCAGGGAAGCTGTGCTTTTTCCTGTTGAATGTGAACCCAGTCATGCATTTGACACTTAAAGACTTGAATAATGAACATGAGAACCATAAAGAAGATTTCAAATAGCAAGCAACTCCAAGCCTAATACTAAAGTCCTGAGAGGTTGATCTTCAGGGACCCCAGCTGGCTGATCTCTGAATATCTTCAAAAGTGTCTTTCTCTATGTGTGATTGTGTCTTAGTATGAATAACTGTCCTAACTGAATAACAGATTTCAAAGGAGTGACTATGATTTACTGCAGCTCAGGCTCTGGGATAAAATTTCCAAAATCAGCCAGATTTTCAAAGGTATTGAGGTGCCTAGAGATGCAGATAGATACCTAGTAACCTGCTTAGGTACTTTTAAAAGTCCTGTAAGGCACCTATATTCGTTGTTAGACACCTCAATACCTTTAAAAATTTGCCCATAAGTCACTGAGGAACGTATGTCCCATTTTCAGAAGGGACTTAGGCATTTAGGAGCCTATGTTTCATTGAAAGCCAATGGGCTTAGCCTCCTAAGTCACTTTTGAAAAATGGTACTTTGGCACTTTTGAAAATTTCACCTCTGCCTAATGACGTTTTAATTAAAAAATAAAATATTTTTTCCCTCCAAGTCATGATTATGATCTAACTGTATCTGTGTGTCAAGTTTGGAAGCTTATTCTTAGTTTTGTAATGTTCTCTCACCTGGAAGTCATTTTAAAAGTATAACCAAATATGTAACCTTTGAATCTAAATACTAGATATTGCAATAAATTACAAACGCTCCATTTATTTTGTTTCTTTTTAAGTCCTTCTGTGCAATATTCAAATATATGATTCCTCATCATCCCACCAAATAAACACAAACACTTAACAACATATAGCACTATTATGAAAGGTAACATGTGTCTTGTAATTTTAAACTATTTCAATATTGTGTGTTTCATCTATAACACAAACATGAACCTTTTGGGAGAGACAATCCATTAACCAATGAGAGGAAATTATCTCTTTAAAACTAGAAAACAAGTACAGGACAGGTAGAATCTAATTAAGTTTTCTTTGCACCTCCAAAAGTCAATATCACACATTCTGTGCACAAGAAAGAACCATCTGACCTGGTGCCTTCGTATCACATGAAAATGTGCTGGAGGTTAGGCAATTCTTGGAGGTCCCCCCTTCCCGCAATTGCCTTTGAGTTCCACACAGAGTGGCAGTCTTTAACACTGAATTTTTCGTATACTGCTAGTTTCTTAGAACAGATAACATGATTTTAACTTTGATTTTGATTGATACTTTAATTTCCCTTCTTAAACTATTAGACATAAAATGAAAGGTTGGTGGTTTTCTCTATTTTGTTTTAATTCCCATTGACAACCGACTGGCTCTTATGCTGTCATAGGAAGCTAACTTCATATTCATAAAAGTGTATTTGACATTTCCATTGAAAAAAATCTTTCACTGACATTATATTATTAGGTCTATGACAGCTCCCTGTGGGATTTTGGGTGCATTCTGATTTTAGAATACTGCAATATTGGAGTTTTAAATATTCAGAAGATGGTACAAGTTGGAAAACAGAGTAATTCATTTTGTATACAGTACAGCAAGAAGACAATTGCTCATACTGTATTATGAAATAAAAACTTGTAAATTTTTACATTTTAGATTTAAGAGCTTTTTCAAAAGAAAATTCAAATAAAATAATTTAAAAATCCTAAAATATGCTTGCTTTTCATTTCAGTTAAGTATATTTAAGAAATATATGCTTCTTGAAAACAACTTGAAATCCAGGAAAGCTGAATATCTCTGAAAATGAGGCACATAAGAAAAAACACATCTGACCCATAGCTACAGTGTTAATGCAAGAAGCCAAGAATCAGAAATGTGTGTCCTAAATTTTGAAAAGTGACTGGTGATTTTGGGTGCACAAATGTTTGGGTGCCCTTAAAGGATACTTAGCAGTTTCCAGAAATCAGGACCCTTTAAGACATTTAAAGTTATGAACCCAAAAATTCAGGTATTCAAAATCACTAGTAAGTCCCTTTAGATTTAAAACAGCACTTATGTCAGAATAATGCAGCATATCAAATCTCTCAGTTATTCTGCAATAATTAAATGTAGATGAGACCTTAAGGAGTGTTAATAATAGCATCATAATTTAATAATGAAGATTAGTCATAACATAGTAACATTTATACATGAACAGTTTGTTCAGATGTGTGGTGTGTTTTTCGGTTTGGAAATTATCTCTCTGCAATGCCATCTGCTGATTGTAATTTATATGGACAATATTGAGCAAATTTGGGAATTTTGCTTGTTCAACAGATTAGCTGCCTTTTTATAGTATTTAACTATCTGTCATTTGACTTTGTCTCAAAAATCACTCTCTGGTTCTGATAGTACTGCATTCGCCATTGATGCTGTTTGTCACCAGAAGCTGGGGAAGAAAAATCACTCAGCATAGTCCACCTATAAAAACAGTTTAAATTAAAAAAAAAAATGAGGCATCTTTAAAAATCAGCAGCTAGTATAATCAACAGTATATGTAAAGCACAATTGCTATATTGAGTTTCATTACAAAGTTGCTTCAGTGAACCCATTGCTCAAGGAAATAATTGAAATTATGAACCTCAGAATTCTAGTGGGGGAAAATGCTAATTTAAATCATGCAGAGCCATAGCTTCTTGGTCCGCAGCAACACTACCTTTTGCTGTGACTGACAATTTAAGCAGGGCAGTGATAGGTCAGTATCTGGATGGGAGACTTATAAGAAACTCTATGTGCTGCAGAAAGTAGTGTCGGTGATTCAGCCGGTTTACAGAACCAGTGTTCTAGAATGGTGTTTTAGGAGGTGCCATCTTTTGGATGAAGACTTAAAACCAAAATCTGGACCAAGTGTGGTTATTAAAATTATAGATATGCCTTTCATAAAAATAGGGGCATTGACTCTAATGCCAACGGCTCTACAGGAAGTAACATTCTGATTACTAAAAATCAGTACACAGTTTCAGTTGGAGGTGATATTTGAATTCAGTTTCTATCATAAAAATAGGGACATTGACTCTAATGCCAATGGCTGTACAGGAAGTTACATTCTGATTCCTAAAAATCCCTACACAGTTTCAGTTGGAGGTGATATTTGAATTCACTTTCTATCAACAACTCTTCTAGTGTGCCTGTGCACTGTTAAAACCATTGCATTTCAGCAAAGAATGAAATGATCTCTACATGTAGTTTACATACAAGATGACGTTTGAAATCCTTTTAGGGCTCTTCAGAGTTCAAGGTAAGATTATCAATCTCACTCTTCTAAATCCTGCACCGTACACATGGAAGGTCTCCCTCCTTCACACTTGGACCCACGCCACTTCCCTTTCTTCCTTCATTTTCCACTCCTTTCATTTAGACTTTCCATCTCCTCTCTGAGGTTCTCCGCTCTCACTCCCATGAGTGAACTTTATTTCTTTGTAACTTAGGACAGGCCTACACCACCCACATACATCAGTATAATGATCCGCACCCCAGCATGATATGCTCAAATAAATCTGTTAGTCTTTAAGGTGCAACCAGACGCCTCATTGTTTTTGTGGCTACAGAATAACATGCCTACCCCTCTGATACTGAGCAATATAATTATACCGACTTAACCCTCAGTGCAGACAGCACTATGCTGATGGGAAAGCATCTCCTGTCAACACAACTACTGCATTTCACGGAGATGGATTAACTACACTGAAGGGAGAAGCTCTCCCATCAGTGAAGCAGTGTCTTCACTGAAGCACTGCAGCTTTTTAAGTGTAGGCCTGCCCTTAGATTGTCAGCTGTTTGTGGCAAAGACTGAATCCTCCCTTGCTTATAAAGAGACATGCACTGCATCTATGGAGCCAGAAGCTAGTAATTCTAATTTTCTTCTTTATTCACAAAAGTAGCTAAAGTTTACTGATAAATTGCCTTTTAAAGGTTTGCCAGCCTAGCACTCAAACAACCAGGCTAGGACGGAGCTACCTTAAACCTTGAATATGCAAAGCTGCAAACATATTGCTCATTTGTCTGTATCTACTATAAAGAACTGGATCATTGAAAATGGCATGAAAATCCCTATGCCTAAAATACATAGGAATACTCTTGAAGCATTGATTTTCAGTCTATAATAAGAACTAGAAGAAAGAAGGGACTGAGAAATGATTGATGACAGAGCTGACGTATGAAAGGCTAATGGGTTCATACACATGTGGCCTACTTGATAAATTTCTCAATCTTGTGGAGTCCAAGTTTCTGGAAAGTGAATAACAGGCACAAAGTGTGATTCCTACTACAGGAAACTAATGATCATTTCACTCATTCTCCTAAAGTCTGGGATGGAATGAACCAGAGAGTATCTCTCCCATATAGGATGATCTCTAAAATAATGCTGCACAGTCCAATTCTATCCTAAATATAAGTATCCTATAAAAGAGAAAACATCTGAGCACGAACAAGATTTTTTACATAGTACTAGTCTGAGAACTCCCACTCTCTTTCACTCTATCACTTACCTTTGGAAGATATAAAAAGATGTGTTCTGGAATTTCTAATTGTTTGGATACTACAATCAAAGATGGCACCATTTGAGACAAATAATAGCATTTCTAACGTCCTGAACATCACTTAAATCTATTAATAAAATGTTATTTTATAAAAGTGTAAATGAATCCAAACTAAGACAGGTAGCATGGAGGAGGTTTTTTTTTTTTTCAGTTGCCGAGGTGATGGTAAGTTAAAATACAATGACCATCAGTTCCATTGCAAGCTTTTAAGCGTTCTTTAATACATGACTGAAGGAGTAACAGCTTCCATATGGCTCATCCTCATCAGGTAACACAGTACCATAATTATTCAGGTATTTCAGTCAGATATGTAGGCTAGTAGAACAAACAGCGTAGCATTTGGCTCTGTTTCTGTGTTTCACAGCAGCAATAATTTTGTCATTCTACAGTGCATAATTTCAATCAAGTATTATAATAAACAATATATTTATAAAAAAAACCTTGCCCTTGTTTCTTGACAATCCACTTTTAGATGTTACCATTTGAAAATGGAAGCACAAGTCAAGATGGTGAGATCTTACTAACTTAACGGTTGAATATCTAAGTACATCTTATTCAAGAACAAACATTAAATATAAACAGATCCAATTCAGATTAACAGCAGAAAATATATATATGAGAATCCACCAATAAAGTAGAAAAGACGACATTCTGACCTATGGCTATTTTCATCAACACACTTAAAAATAAAAATGTAGCTAGCAATAGATTTAGTGAGATTACATTTTACATACACATATACTCCTAAACATAACACAGAATGTTCAGCTATTTTTTTAATGAGTTAGTGATTAAAGTGCAAAATGTATTCATATTGAGTGAACTGCTGACCCCAGTTATGTCAATGGGGCCAGAATTTCACCCATTGTATCATATGGAGTTCAGCTACAATTCGGTGTCAGCTTTGACCTCAATGAAATGTATTTGTTTCCACAATATCTTCAGAGAGCTAGTAGATTTTTAAGGCCAAAATGGACCATTAGGAGGATCAAACAACCTCATACTATAATTTCTCCATCAAGAGCTACAGCATATATTTTAGAAAGGTATCCAGTTTTGATTTAAAATCTTCAAGTGATGGAGAATCCACAACATCCCTGGGTACATTGTTCCAATGGTTAATTATCCTCAATGTTAAAAATACATGCATTATTTTAGTCTGAATGCATCTAACTTCTGCTTCCAACAACTGGATCTCCTTGGGAACAACTGGGAAAATGTCTTTATTATTATTTCTTATTAATATTATGTGTGAATCAATTTCCCAGTTCAATTGTACCTGAATGCAAAGAGTTAAATCAAGAGACACTGTAAAGAGGTTGTTGAGGGGCCAAACAGGAGAGGTAAAACAATAACACAGATAAGACAAGTATCAGAGGGGTAGCCGTGTTAGTCTGTATCCACAAACACAACGAGGAGTCCGATGGCACCTTAAAGAGTAACAGATTTATTTGGGCATAAGCTTTCATGGGTAAAAAAACACTTCTTCAGATTTCAAAGTGGTTTTTTACCCATGAAAGCTTATGCCCAAATAAATCTGTTAGCCTTTAAGGTGCCACCAGACAGATAAGACAGTGTCTCAGTTACCCCAGCTACAAACGAAGATAACAATGGCTGGGTCAGCCACTGGGGAGAAAAATTACTTAGCTGGCTGCATCCAGGCCACAACGTGTTTGTCTTCCCAAGGGTAAGCCTGGGATCAAAGAACCTCGACCAGTTAAAAAAGAACCCCTGGTAGAAAAGGAGAAGGGGAAGTGTTCAGACAGGCTAGTCAGGAAGT